>NC_085024.1:0-300000 GCF_963692335.1 Osmerus eperlanus
GCCAACAGAGATCATTATACACCTTTATTACATTCAATGCAGCCCGAGACACAGATCATGATCCGATCCATCTTGTGTGATATGTTCCGGGATGACATAATAACATCAAAACAAATGACTTACCTGTTGGGGCCGGATGTCCCCAGGCCAAGAGTCTTCTACCTGCTGCCGAAGATACACAAGGCCCTGGACCAATGGACTGTCCCGGGCCGGGTTCCCTGTGGTCGACCAATAGTGAGTGACTGTGGCTCAGAGTCGTCTAACATCGCTGAGTATCTGGACCTGCACATTAACCCTCTTTCACACAAGCATGCTTCCTACATAAAGGATACGTATGACTTTGTGGAGAAAGTTGGGTTAATTTCAGTCTCAGCTGATGCGTTTTTGTTTTCTATTGACATTAACTCTCTATACACCAACATAGATACGACCTTGGGCCTACAGTCAATAAGAGCTGCTTTTAATAAATTTCCTGTTCCAGGAAGACCTGATGCGTATATTTTAGAACTGTTAAAGATGAGCCTTGACCGGAATGACTTTGAGTTTAATAACAAACACTACCTCCAGATCCATGGTACAGCGATGGGCAAAAAATTTGCCCCAGCCTATGCCAATTTGTATATGTGTGGGTGGGAAGAATCAGCATTTGTGAAATGCCGCCATCTGCCGTCGCTGTATTTGAGGTACCTGGATGACATCTTTGGTATCTGGGAGGGAGATATGGAGAGTTTTAAAGCATTCTTGGAAGTTTTAAACACACATCATCCGGCCATCAAAATAACACACAACATCCAGAGGGAAACATTAGAGTTCTTAGACACACAGGTATTCTTTTCATCCAGTTTGGGAGCAACAACAAAAACTTTAGCCACTAAAGTTTTCTTTAAGGAAACAGATAGGCATGCATTGCTCCACAAAAACAGTTACCATCCTAAGCATACATATAAGGGTCTGGTCAAATCTCAATTGATCAGATTCCATCGCATTTGTACTCACCTTAGTGATGTGGAGGAGGCGACATCGGTCCTCTTTAAAGCCCTGAGGCCTCGGGGATATTCTCGGAGGTTCCTGAGGGGGATAAGGAGTGAAGTGAGGCGGGTGTTCCAAACAAATGGGAGATATGTAGTGCAAAATGATGAGAAGAAAATTATACCTGTGGTCACGACGTTCTCTCATCCTCTTGGACGTTTGGGTGGCCAGCTGAGGCTCAACTTTGGACAGGCCCAGGAGACCCTGGAGGACCTGGGTGGTTTTAAATTGATCTCTGCATACAGGAGAAACAAAAATCTTAAAGATAAACTGGTTCACTCGAGCCTGAATAAAAAACCTGAGGTATCCCTAACAGAACAACAACACTTCCAACAGGATGTCTATATTGGGAATAGATATTCTGGGAGGGGGGTACCTATAGGGAATAGCATTGATTTTAAAACTTACAACGTGGTCTATGCTATCAGATGCTCCAGTTGCCAGAAACTGTACATAGGAGAAACCAGATACTCCATGGAGATCCGTTTTAAACAGCACAGGTATCAGGTCAGGAGAGGAAACGAGGATACAGTCCTTTACCGGCACTTTGTAATGCATGGGGTTAACAACATGGGGATTGAGGGTCTGGAGAGCCATAAAGAGTGGACAAAAACTCAAAGACAGAAGGCTGAAAGGACCTGGATACACCTTTTGAAAACAATTGACCCGCTAGGGCTAAATGAAAAATATTAAAAATCCAAAAAGGCCCTAATCTAACATTGGGGAGTGTTGGAAAAAAAACTTACCTTGGTCTTCCTTGGGGGTACCTGTAGACACTACAGGTAGTTGGGATCCTCCACATGGCGGGTTCTCATATATATTAACATGTATATGTGTTTTCTGTTGTAATATTGATACTATGAATTATGATTTATTACATTTTTGTTGGGTGCTTGTTGCCCCGCCATGTGGGGGATCCCAACTCCAAAAAATGCAGTTGCACTTACCTTCCTTGCTGCATTCAATGTCGAGGGATCCACCTGGGGAGAGAGAAAAGGGGTGAAACATCGGTTTCTTGCACCCTCATAGAGGACAAACTGTATGCTTCACAATTTTTCAAACACTTACCTTACAGACCTTCAAATCTCCTTCTTCTTCTTTTCACACTCGCACAGGAACAATAGACCTCCACAGTCCAACACGGGGGGCTAGCGCCAGTGCCACTCCAACCCTGCAAGGGGTTGAGATCTGCCACCTAACCTAACCCAGCCAGAGACTGGCCCTAGTGAGGACGGTGGAGATTAAATATTTAATTCCTATTTTTTTATGAGTTTACTGGAGTGTAGATGGGAGAAAAGAGCAGTGGCCAATTTGGAAACAACCATGAGATGGTGGAATTGGGACCACTGCAGGGGCAGGGCAATCAATTGAACCTTAATTGAATAATTGAGTCCCAATTGAGAGAGGGAGGGGTTGGGCCCTCTTGGCCTATCACAATCCACAGGAAGTGGACAAACCCTCCCTTCCCAAGCTCTTTTTAACTTCCTGCTTTCCTCCAGCAACTCATTCTTCTCTGACGAAGCCTCGATGAGGCGAAATATCAGAAGCCTCTCAATTTTATTCTTTTACTCTTTTAAACCTCTTACCTTTTTCTTGGGGGGCAAAAATTCATCTTGTGGTCTTATTCAGGGTCAAGTTAGTTTGGCCTGGAATCTTTTTTAGTCCTCTTTTCCTTCTTCTTAAAAAGAGAAATTTCTTGCACTTCTTGCACTGGGGAAACAGTTGGGTTGGCAGGGTTAAATCCCTAAAAGATTGGCCAGAAACTGGTGTGATCTTTGTGTGTGTGTGTAGAGTGCAGTGTGCTTACACAGACTCCTTTTTGGCCTAGTGCCCTTGGTTTTGGTTGCAAGAAATCACAGTGTGCAGTGCTACAGTGACTGACCAACTATAGGGGAACTGTACCTAGGTTAGCCCAAAAAGTGATCCCTATTTGTGCAAGGGAGAAAGACCCTTTCTTTTTGAGGAAAGGTTCTCCAAAAATGCTTTTTTTAAAGCAAAATTTTAGATGTGCAGGAATAAAGAGGACTAACAGGAAATGACCACATGAGACAGTCTTCTTTTTTAATTCTTGGTGTCTGTGCACTTTTAGACCTTTAAGACACTAGAGTTGATTGTGGACTGTTTAGCTCGAGTTTGAGTCATTCTTTTAGCAGTTTCCAATCACCAGTAGGGTATGGAGGTGAGCCAGGAGCAGACCGCCGTCCTCACGGAAGGGGGAAACGTCCTGGGGGGAAACACAACAAAGAGAGGGAATTACACATTGAATCCTCTCAACATCCCACTCACCAAGAAATATTTTAAACTTCTCCAAGCATTACACCACTCCGAGATCCTGAGTCATTCTCTTTTAACAGGAATCTGCCCTAAGGGGATGGAGAGACAGGTACACAAATTAGCATCATTCATCAAACCATCTTCGCCATCTCTTAATACCACCAATAGAGTAAAAAACAACACTCAAAAATGGCTAGGAGACATTTTGGAGACATTACGGGTCCATTACGATGAGGTCATGGGTTCCATTCTGGGAGACTTGCCGATACTGGATGAAAGGGCCCTTCAGGTAGCGGTGGGTTGGAGCAAGCTGAAATACAAAAGAAGATTCACTAGTACATCTGTGGATACTCTGCGTACTATGCTGATAACTCCAATGGAAATACCAGTTATTCCAAACCCACTGGACTTTGACAGTGTGGATTTCCCGCCGTTGCCTGACCCCCTGGGAAGGGAAGGACAGACCCCTTTCATCCAGGGAACACCTATCCCTAAAAAACAGAGGACCAGCCTTGGTAGGGTACGCCAGAAAAATACTCCTACCCATGGAAATAAAAACTTACCTGGGAAAGGGGATGTGGCGACCTCTGGTGGCCTTCTTGGGACTGAAAGGCAAGAAATCAGACCATTAGGGGGAGCAATGACAACAAACACAAAGCCAATGCCACTTACCTTTAAGGAGGCCCTAATGTCATCTAGGAGGGATAGTATTGTTGTTTTGGAGTTGCCACCCCAGACTCCCATACCCTTTAATCCCCAAATGGAGGACACCCCCTCAGAAATAGAGGCTGCACGGGGTCCCCCAGGAGGGGATGCTCACTCTGCGATGGAGCGTTCTGCAGGTGAGGTGGGTAAGGGGAGGGGGGCAACAAACCAAGATCCCCCCCGACCCAGTAATGTGGCAGTCCACATTGATGAGAGTCTTAACTCATCTCCTGGCGTTAAGGTCCTAAGTGGTCCTCCAGAGGACGCAATGGGACAACAGCGAGAGACTATGAGGGTGGTTAATGGGGGCTCTTTCCCTGTTTCCCCCTTACCTAACCCCAACCCCTCCCTTTCCTGGGCCTCTCCTCCACTAGGGACAGATGGGGATCTTACCCCCATTCTGCCCTCGGTGCCTAACCCCAATTGTTTGGGGATTAATGGGGGTCTAACCTTCCCCCTGTCACCTGATCCTAACCTCAACCATCCCGTCCCCCGTTCCCGCCCCTCCCTATACCCCCCCAGCCCCACTGGGGGCCTTTTCCCTATTCCCCCCTTACCTAACCCCAACCCCTCCCTTTCCTGTGCCTCTCTTCCACTAGGGACAGATGGGGATCTTACCCCCATTCTGCCCTCGGTGCTTAATCCCAATTATTTGGGGATTAATGGGGGCCTAACCTCTCCCCTGTCACCTGATCCTAACCTCAACCGTCCCGTCCCCCGTTCCCGCCCCTCCCCACACCCCCCCAGCCCCACTTACCTTAGTCCTCGCCGCCAGCTGCCAGTGGGCACCGCCTCTCGTAGGGAACCTGTAAAACATCAAAATGTTGTAAGAAAGATCCACATTTGGAATCTGGAAGTCACAAAACCAATACTGTTTATAGGAGACTCTAATCTCGCAAGAATACCCACCTTTGAGGATAACAGCATTCAGGTGGACAGTTTCCCAGGAGCCTCTTGTGATCACCTGAGGGGAGTAATAGCAAAGCTAACGCCTCACACAGAAGTAGAAAAGGTTATCCTTTCTGTGGGCCTGGTGAACTGTTTAAAGGAGAACGTACCTGATACGTTACTAAAACAGATGCGACGACTTCTGGCAGTGTGTGACACAGCATTTCCACATGCTACTATTTATGTAGCACAGATCCACTTCTCAGATAGGCTGAATGACAAACAAAAGAGCCTACTAAGGAGATTCAATAAGGATATTGTTAAACATTGTGAATACTTACCTGTCTTGGAGACACGCCACTTCTGTGTGATGCCAAGGGACCCGGTCCATTGGACTCCGGAAACTGCGAATAGAATTTTTAAACTTTGGCTTGAATTTTTAAACTAGACGGAGATGAGTGTGATGATACAGCTCCGACATCCAACATTATGAACCTCTCGAGGTCTTATAGACTGAATGAGGTCGAGAAAAAAGTGTTGGAACTGGGACTTACCTTCATTCCTACTCCGAGGCAGCCAGACCGCAGGGAATTACGCAGAGATCTCCATGTGTATCACAGGAGATTGAAGCTTTTAGATCATTTCAATTATGGAAATGAATATGTCCATACACCCTTCACGGACCCGTCTAGTTGGGTGCCAGGGAGAGTGTCAAACACAATTGAGACCCTTATCAAAAAAGATCTGGAAGCCTTAAGGGCTTTTAGACCGATGCCGGAACATACTTACAATTTGAGCATAGAGGAACTCCAAGCCATTAAGACTCTGGCGGACGACCCGGCTCTAGTAATCAAACCGGCAGATAAGGGATCACAAATTGTGATTATGGACAGGACACAGTATCTATTGGAAGCAGAGAGGCAATTGGCCAACAGAGATCATTATACACCTTTATTACATTCAATGCAGCCCGAGACACAGATCATGATCCGATCCATCTTGTGTGATATGTTCCGGGATGACATAATAACATCAAAACAAATGACTTACCTGTTGGGGCCGGATGTCCCCAGGCCAAGAGTCTTCTACCTGCTGCCGAAGATACACAAGGCCCTGGACCAATGGACTGTCCCGGGCCGGGTTCCCTGTGGTCGACCAATAGTGAGTGACTGTGGCTCAGAGTCGTCTAACATCGCTGAGTATCTGGACCTGCACATTAACCCTCTTTCACACAAGCATGCTTCCTACATAAAGGATACGTATGACTTTGTGGAGAAAGTTGGGTTAATTTCAGTCTCAGCTGATGCGTTTTTGTTTTCTATTGACATTAACTCTCTATACACCAACATAGATACGACCTTGGGCCTACAGTCAATAAGAGCTGCTTTTAATAAATTTCCTGTTCCAGGAAGACCTGATGCGTATATTTTAGAACTGTTAAAGATGAGCCTTGACCGGAATGACTTTGAGTTTAATAACAAACACTACCTCCAGATCCATGGTACAGCGATGGGCAAAAAATTTGCCCCAGCCTATGCCAATTTGTATATGTGTGGGTGGGAAGAATCAGCATTTGTGAAATGCCGCCATCTGCCGTCGCTGTATTTGAGGTACCTGGATGACATCTTTGGTATCTGGGAGGGAGATATGGAGAGTTTTAAAGCATTCTTGGAAGTTTTAAACACACATCATCCGGCCATCAAAATAACACACAACATCCAGAGGGAAACATTAGAGTTCTTAGACACACAGGTATTCTTTTCATCCAGTTTGGGAGCAACAACAAAAACTTTAGCCACTAAAGTTTTCTTTAAGGAAACAGATAGGCATGCATTGCTCCACAAAAACAGTTACCATCCTAAGCATACATATAAGGGTCTGGTCAAATCTCAATTGATCAGATTCCATCGCATTTGTACTCACCTTAGTGATGTGGAGGAGGCGACATCGGTCCTCTTTAAAGCCCTGAGGCCTCGGGGATATTCTCGGAGGTTCCTGAGGGGGATAAGGAGTGAAGTGAGGCGGGTGTTCCAAACAAATGGGAGATATGTAGTGCAAAATGATGAGAAGAAAATTATACCTGTGGTCACGACGTTCTCTCATCCTCTTGGACGTTTGGGTGGCCAGCTGAGGCTCAACTTTGGACAGGCCCAGGAGACCCTGGAGGACCTGGGTGGTTTTAAATTGATCTCTGCATACAGGAGAAACAAAAATCTTAAAGATAAACTGGTTCACTCGAGCCTGAATAAAAAACCTGAGGTATCCCTAACAGAACAACAACACTTCCAACAGGATGTCTATATTGGGAATAGATATTCTGGGAGGGGGGTACCTATAGGGAATAGCATTGATTTTAAAACTTACAACGTGGTCTATGCTATCAGATGCTCCAGTTGCCAGAAACTGTACATAGGAGAAACCAGATACTCCATGGAGATCCGTTTTAAACAGCACAGGTATCAGGTCAGGAGAGGAAACGAGGATACAGTCCTTTACCGGCACTTTGTAATGCATGGGGTTAACAACATGGGGATTGAGGGTCTGGAGAGCCATAAAGAGTGGACAAAAACTCAAAGACAGAAGGCTGAAAGGACCTGGATACACCTTTTGAAAACAATTGACCCGCTAGGGCTAAATGAAAAATATTAAAAATCCAAAAAGGCCCTAATCTAACATTGGGGAGTGTTGGAAAAAAAACTTACCTTGGTCTTCCTTGGGGGTACCTGTAGACACTACAGGTAGTTGGGATCCTCCACATGGCGGGTTCTCATATATATTAACATGTATATGTGTTTTCTGTTGTAATATTGATACTATGAATTATGATTTATTACATTTTTGTTGGGTGCTTGTTGCCCCGCCATGTGGGGGATCCCAACTCCAAAAAATGCAGTTGCACTTACCTTCCTTGCTGCATTCAATGTCGAGGGATCCACCTGGGGAGAGAGAAAAGGGGTGAAACATCGGTTTCTTGCACCCTCATAGAGGACAAACTGTATGCTTCACAATTTTTCAAACACTTACCTTACAGACCTTCAAATCTCCTTCTTCTTCTTTTCACACTCGCACAGGAACAATAGACCTCCACAGTCCAACACGGGGGGCTAGCGCCAGTGCCACTCCAACCCTGCAAGGGGTTGAGATCTGCCACCTAACCTAACCCAGCCAGAGACTGGCCCTAGTGAGGACGGTGGAGATTAAATATTTAATTCCTATTTTTTTATGAGTTTACTGGAGTGTAGATGGGAGAAAAGAGCAGTGGCCAATTTGGAAACAACCATGAGATGGTGGAATTGGGACCACTGCAGGGGCAGGGCAATCAATTGAACCTTAATTGAATAATTGAGTCCCAATTGAGAGAGGGAGGGGTTGGGCCCTCTTGGCCTATCACAATCCACAGGAAGTGGACAAACCCTCCCTTCCCAAGCTCTTTTTAACTTCCTGCTTTCCTCCAGCAACTCATTCTTCTCTGACGAAGCCTCGATGAGGCGAAATATCAGAAGCCTCTCAATTTTATTCTTTTACTCTTTTAAACCTCTTACCTTTTTCTTGGGGGGCAAAAATTCATCTTGTGGTCTTATTCAGGGTCAAGTTAGTTTGGCCTGGAATCTTTTTTAGTCCTCTTTTCCTTCTTCTTAAAAAGAGAAATTTCTTGCACTTCTTGCACTGGGGAAACAGTTGGGTTGGCAGGGTTAAATCCCTAAAAGATTGGCCAGAAACTGGTGTGATCTTTGTGTGTGTGTGTAGAGTGCAGTGTGCTTACACAGACTCCTTTTTGGCCTAGTGCCCTTGGTTTTGGTTGCAAGAAATCACAGTGTGCAGTGCTACAGTGACTGACCAACTATAGGGGAACTGTACCTAGGTTAGCCCAAAAAGTGATCCCTATTTGTGCAAGGGAGAAAGACCCTTTCTTTTTGAGGAAAGGTTCTCCAAAAATGCTTTTTTTAAAGCAAAATTTTAGATGTGCAGGAATAAAGAGGACTAACAGGAAATGACCACATGAGACAGTCTTCTTTTTTAATTCTTGGTGTCTGTGCACTTTTAGACCTTTAAGACACTAGAGTTGATTGTGGACTGTTTAGCTCGAGTTTGAGTCATTCTTTTAGCAGTTTCCAATCACCAGTAGGGTATGGAGGTGAGCCAGGAGCAGACCGCCGTCCTCACGGAAGGGGGAAACGTCCTGGGGGGAAACACAACAAAGAGAGGGAATTACACATTGAATCCTCTCAACATCCCACTCACCAAGAAATATTTTAAACTTCTCCAAGCATTACACCACTCCGAGATCCTGAGTCATTCTCTTTTAACAGGAATCTGCCCTAAGGGGATGGAGAGACAGGTACACAAATTAGCATCATTCATCAAACCATTTTCGCCATCTCTTAACCTCTTAAGCATCCTGTTAAATGTGCCTAAAAACGCCTAAACAGCATACCCAAAGTAAATTGGAAGCTGTTCTTGAACCATTTGGAGTACATGCATGTAAATGATCTCTTTTGAAAGCTGACACTCTGAAGTTTTTTCCCCTGTTGTCAGGACCCATGTTAGTCCTACTGGTGTTGAGTAATAGAAGCTTGAACACAAGGAAACTGAAAGTTTCCATTTCCGCCTAGATTTTGTTATGAAAACAATAGCCTAAAGAGGCCTAGAAGTGGTAGGTATTAGCTGGAAGATAAAATTGGACACCAGCCTGAAGCCTGACCCAATAAAACTCAAAAGTAGATCATAACAACACAAAAAATGAATGTTATACACATGTTTTTCTAAGGGTACATCCAGGCGTTTTCTGAAAGTGCCCTTTGGAGACTCCAAAAGGACCCTTGGTAACCATGGCCACATACCTAGCCTAAAAAGGCTACAACTTTTGAACTCTTTCATGTACAGTCATATGTTTGGGCTCTAATGAAAGGTGACACTCAGATCTATCATATTCCATATTCAGATTCACCATTAGTGTTGTTGAAACAGAGTAACTGAGGCATAAGAGTGCTTTTTACCTTCTTCAAACTAAACTTTGTGCAAATAAAAGAGTCAAAACAAGAGCTATTGTGGAAAAACTAGTTTATATAAGAAAAACACACCAAACTATTTACAAACAGTGAATTGTTGACACTAATTATTGACAATTTCACAAAATGTTTTTGGCAACATGCCAGTTATTGTAGCAGTCACGTTTGGGGACAAAGCACAAAGCTACATTGCAGGTTGAACACTTCACTGGTGTCAGTAAACCACAGTGTTTGCACCTCTGCCGACCAGCGGTGCTGTCTCCACTGATATGCACTGGCCTGTGACTAGCTGTGGGTTGAGTCACGATGGAAGATGAGGGACCGGGTAAGGGTTGAGGCCCCAACTCTGCCAGTTCAACAGCAAGGGTCTCTCTGAAGGCCTTCTGGGTCAGAGGTACCTGTCCTTTTCCTTTTGCAATGTCTTTGTGAAGGAGGAAGGCGTTCACAATCCCAATGTCCAGGAAATGATAAAAGAAGGTCTTGTACCATCTCTGGGTCTTGTGGAGTACTTTATAGTATCCGATCAGTGCATCGGAGAGGTCCACTCCACCCATGCACTGGTTGTAGTTCTTTACCACTGGCGGAACTGGGATGTCTTTCAGTATCCAGCGCTGATCTGCACCTTTGACCCTCCTCTGCACCGTGTCCTGTGCATGTGCTGTGTGGAGCGTTGAACACAGGAAGACGTCCCTTGTGTCTCGCCACTGGACAAAGAGGAGGGGGTCGTTCCTTATCCAGCGAATGCTGCCGCGGGGAGATTTTGAGTCCAAACTGTTTTCTTTTGTTTTCGGGAATCCAATTCTGTTTGTGCGGATGGTTCCGCATGCCCAGATCCTCTTCTGAAGGAGGTCTCGGAAAAGGGTGGGACTTGTGTAGAAATTGTCAACAAAGAGTTTGTACCCGGTGCCCAGCAACTGTGTGTCTATTAGCTCCATCACTGATTCATAGCTGAGACCCTTGCCAGTGTTTCCTTGGAGCTTTCCTTCATACACAAAAAAGTCCCATGTGTAACCGCTCTTCGAGTCAGCCAGAACAAACAGTTTGTATCCCCAGCGAACAGGCTTATTTTTCATATATTGTTTTAGGCCAATGCGAGCTTTAGAGGCAACCATCCTCTCGTCAATGGCAATATCCTGGCCTGGGTGATAGTTCCTTTTGCATGCTTCTCTTATCTCCTGGTAAACTGGGTTGATCTTGCAAAGACGGTTGAAGGCTGCTGTGCCTCTCCTCTGCTCATTAGTAGCATCGTCCGCCATGCTACTCAGATGAAGAGATCTGGAGATTCGGAGGAACTTCTTCCCGGTTATTACCTGTTTTGGGAAAGGGAAGCTGTGCAGTTTGTCCTTTCGCCAGTAATCAGTAAATGTAGAGCATTTTACTAGACCCATGTAGATGACCATGGAAATGAAGGTAAACATGTCCTGCAATGTCAGATCAATCCAGGGGTGAGTGGGTGTGGAGTGGTGAGTCAAGCCAAACTCATTGGTGTTTAGAAGGATAGTTTGTAATACCGAGTTTGTCCAAAAAAGTTGGAAAAGCTGCAGGGCTGTGTAGGTCGCTGTCCGAATTAGCTGGGGTCCAGGTGGGTTCGTCGGCCTGAAAGTAGGCTGAGGTGGTGTTATGTCAGGAATGTCAACATCATTCCATCTCTCTCCAGATGGGCTTGTTGACGCTCCAGCTTTGGTTCTGCTGCTGCCTCTCCCCCTTCCCCTTCCTCTTCCTCTTCCTCTTGGCCTTCTCCTGCTGGCAGAACCTCTCTGGGGAGTTTGAGGCTCATCACTGGATGAGCTGCTGCTGTCCTCCTGTCCTGCTGCTGTACGGGGCCGCTTGCTGACTTGAGCAGGAATATCCGGCTCGTAGTCCTCATCAGATGTTTTCCTATAATGACAAAATAAACAGTCAGTTACAAACCATTCCCATATTTTCTGTATTCTACATCAGCAGTACACACACACTGAAACACAGACACCCCCACACTCAGTTCACACCTTGAAACAAAGCCACCCCCACCCCCACACTCAGTTCACACCTTGAAACAAAGAGACACACACCTCCCCCAAATGCAGTTCAAACATTGAAACACACACACATGAACTTCTGTTGTAAGTTATTTTACACAAATATATAGTTTTTCTGGTGCTAGAAGAAATACTAACCCTAACCCTATGTAAAAACAATGTTATACCATGACAAATGGAGCTATCTGATCTGATTCAGTGAAACAACAAATATGTATGCATATAAAGTTACAAAAACAATTACGAAAACAAAATGTTGCCGTGTGTTTGTTGTTTCTTTGTTCCATGTTTCACTAAATAAGATATACTAATAGGGTTACTTATTGATATGTTATAAAACATTGTTTTTACAACGCCAAAGTAGCTCTATTAGTATCTTGAAACGTGGAACAAAGAAACAACAAATGATTACAAACACACGGCAACATTTTTTTTTTGGATTTGAAACTAAAGCTTATTTGTGCAGAATATACAGTAAAATATGTTTTATAATATAAAACGAAACTTACTTATCCAAGGTAATATCTCCTCCTTCCTGATATAAATCCTCAGCTTCTGAATCAAAGTCAGAAAAATCTGTGTTTTCCTCGGATACATTGTCTGATAAATCACTATCATGTCCAGTTACTTCTTCCAAAACTTCTGTGAGACAATACTTCGTTTTCTGTGTCTTCTTTGCCATGATGAAATCGATAACCAACTGCGTCAATAATCTCCGTTCCAACAGCGCGCACAACGCATGAACATATGCAGCTATTTACGCAGAGAGTACAGCTTTTCAATGTTTTCACTTACCTGGGAAGTCCCATATCATTGTTTTCAGAATGTGATTGGCTAAAAGACGTGTCAGTCATTTCCAAGATTGGTTTTGATTGGGCTGAGCTTCAAACAAAGAAAACCCAGGTGGGGGTGTGATGGGCCATCAATTCAGATGAGTCGTTGCTTGGCTGTTGAAGGCCTTGGACAGGCAATGGAAGCTCCGATTGGGTCAATCTTGGTGTCAATCAAAAGGGGAGGGTTCAGCGGACATTTTGATGCCTTTGGATAGTAAATAGACCGTTGCTAACCGGAGAAAGGTGCACTTTTATGTGAACAAGTTGTTTCTTCCGTCGGCTAACTTGCATGATGAAACAAAGGATAATGGCTATTCATGAACGTAAAACATTGTATTTGGACGAATTACTTTACATGGTTAGATACTTTGAACCCTTGGGAATGTACGCAGATCAAGTTTTGATGTGTTGTTTGCATACCAGGACGACACGGAACCTTTGAGGGTAAGTAGAGAGTTTGGCTTTGTAAACAACACCAAAGTGGTGACTGGACAAAGACGTTGACTAAACTTGTTGTTGTGACTCGATCTTGAAATGGTTTACATATCTACAAGCACAAGAATCGTAGCTTTCCAATGATGTATAACATGTGTAGCGTCTAAAAAATATATTTATTAGAATTTAGTGCGTCGTAGCTGGGGGGGGGGGGGGGGGGCAGCATTTTTGTCTCGCGAGCGAAACAGGAGCGTAAACAGGTTAATACCACCAATAGAGTAAAAAACAACACTCAAAAATGGCTAGGAGACATTTTGGAGACATTACGGGTCCATTACGATGAGGTCATGGGTTCCATTCTGGGAGACTTGCCGATACTGGATGAAAGGGCCCTTCAGGTAGCGGTGGGTTGGAGCAAGCTGAAATACAAAAGAAGATTCACTAGTACATCTGTGGATACTCTGCGTACTATGCTGATAACTCCAATGGAAATACCAGTTATTCCAAACCCACTGGACTTTGACAGTGTGGATTTCCCGCCGTTGCCTGACCCCCTGGGAAGGGAAGGACAGACCCCTTTCATCCAGGGAACACCTATCCCTAAAAAACAGAGGACCAGCCTTGGTAGGGTACGCCAGAAAAATACTCCTACCCATGGAAATAAAAACTTACCTGGGAAAGGGGATGTGGCGACCTCTGGTGGCCTTCTTGGGACTGAAAGGCAAGAAATCAGACCATTAGGGGGAGCAATGACAACAAACACAAAGCCAATGCCACTTACCTTTAAGGAGGCCCTAATGTCATCTAGGAGGGATAGTATTGTTGTTTTGGAGTTGCCACCCCAGACTCCCATACCCTTTAATCCCCAAATGGAGGACACCCCCTCAGAAATAGAGGCTGCACGGGGTCCCCCAGGAGGGGATGCTCACTCTGCGATGGAGCGTTCTGCAGGTGAGGTGGGTAAGGGGAGGGGGGCAACAAACCAAGATCCCCCCCGACCCAGTAATGTGGCAGTCCACATTGATGAGAGTCTTAACTCATCTCCTGGCGTTAAGGTCCTAAGTGGTCCTCCAGAGGACGCAATGGGACAACAGCGAGAGACTATGAGGGTGGTTAATGGGGGCTCTTTCCCTGTTTCCCCCTTACCTAACCCCAACCCCTCCCTTTCCTGGGCCTCTCCTCCACTAGGGACAGATGGGGATCTTACCCCCATTCTGCCCTCGGTGCCTAACCCCAATTGTTTGGGGATTAATGGGGGTCTAACCTTCCCCCTGTCACCTGATCCTAACCTCAACCATCCCGTCCCCCGTTCCCGCCCCTCCCTATACCCCCCCAGCCCCACTGGGGGCCTTTTCCCTATTCCCCCCTTACCTAACCCCAACCCCTCCCTTTCCTGTGCCTCTCTTCCACTAGGGACAGATGGGGATCTTACCCCCATTCTGCCCTCGGTGCTTAATCCCAATTATTTGGGGATTAATGGGGGCCTAACCTCTCCCCTGTCACCTGATCCTAACCTCAACCGTCCCGTCCCCCGTTCCCGCCCCTCCCCACACCCCCCCAGCCCCACTTACCTTAGTCCTCGCCGCCAGCTGCCAGTGGGCACCGCCTCTCGTAGGGAACCTGTAAAACATCAAAATGTTGTAAGAAAGATCCACATTTGGAATCTGGAAGTCACAAAACCAATACTGTTTATAGGAGACTCTAATCTCGCAAGAATACCCACCTTTGAGGATAACAGCATTCAGGTGGACAGTTTCCCAGGAGCCTCTTGTGATCACCTGAGGGGAGTAATAGCAAAGCTAACGCCTCACACAGAAGTAGAAAAGGTTATCCTTTCTGTGGGCCTGGTGAACTGTTTAAAGGAGAACGTACCTGATACGTTACTAAAACAGATGCGACGACTTCTGGCAGTGTGTGACACAGCATTTCCACATGCTACTATTTATGTAGCACAGATCCACTTCTCAGATAGGCTGAATGACAAACAAAAGAGCCTACTAAGGAGATTCAATAAGGATATTGTTAAACATTGTGAATACTTACCTGTCTTGGAGACACGCCACTTCTGTGTGATGCCAAGGGACCCGGTCCATTGGACTCCGGAAACTGCGAATAGAATTTTTAAACTTTGGCTTGAATTTTTAAACTAGACGGAGATGAGTGTGATGATACAGCTCCGACATCCAACATTATGAACCTCTCGAGGTCTTATAGACTGAATGAGGTCGAGAAAAAAGTGTTGGAACTGGGACTTACCTTCATTCCTACTCCGAGGCAGCCAGACCGCAGGGAATTACGCAGAGATCTCCATGTGTATCACAGGAGATTGAAGCTTTTAGATCATTTCAATTATGGAAATGAATATGTCCATACACCCTTCACGGACCCGTCTAGTTGGGTGCCAGGGAGAGTGTCAAACACAATTGAGACCCTTATCAAAAAAGATCTGGAAGCCTTAAGGGCTTTTAGACCGATGCCGGAACATACTTACAATTTGAGCATAGAGGAACTCCAAGCCATTAAGACTCTGGCGGACGACCCGGCTCTAGTAATCAAACCGGCAGATAAGGGATCACAAATTGTGATTATGGACAGGACACAGTATCTATTGGAAGCAGAGAGGCAATTGGCCAACAGAGATCATTATACACCTTTATTACATTCAATGCAGCCCGAGACACAGATCATGATCCGATCCATCTTGTGTGATATGTTCCGGGATGACATAATAACATCAAAACAAATGACTTACCTGTTGGGGCCGGATGTCCCCAGGCCAAGAGTCTTCTACCTGCTGCCGAAGATACACAAGGCCCTGGACCAATGGACTGTCCCGGGCCGGGTTCCCTGTGGTCGACCAATAGTGAGTGACTGTGGCTCAGAGTCGTCTAACATCGCTGAGTATCTGGACCTGCACATTAACCCTCTTTCACACAAGCATGCTTCCTACATAAAGGATACGTATGACTTTGTGGAGAAAGTTGGGTTAATTTCAGTCTCAGCTGATGCGTTTTTGTTTTCTATTGACATTAACTCTCTATACACCAACATAGATACGACCTTGGGCCTACAGTCAATAAGAGCTGCTTTTAATAAATTTCCTGTTCCAGGAAGACCTGATGCGTATATTTTAGAACTGTTAAAGATGAGCCTTGACCGGAATGACTTTGAGTTTAATAACAAACACTACCTCCAGATCCATGGTACAGCGATGGGCAAAAAATTTGCCCCAGCCTATGCCAATTTGTATATGTGTGGGTGGGAAGAATCAGCATTTGTGAAATGCCGCCATCTGCCGTCGCTGTATTTGAGGTACCTGGATGACATCTTTGGTATCTGGGAGGGAGATATGGAGAGTTTTAAAGCATTCTTGGAAGTTTTAAACACACATCATCCGGCCATCAAAATAACACACAACATCCAGAGGGAAACATTAGAGTTCTTAGACACACAGGTATTCTTTTCATCCAGTTTGGGAGCAACAACAAAAACTTTAGCCACTAAAGTTTTCTTTAAGGAAACAGATAGGCATGCATTGCTCCACAAAAACAGTTACCATCCTAAGCATACATATAAGGGTCTGGTCAAATCTCAATTGATCAGATTCCATCGCATTTGTACTCACCTTAGTGATGTGGAGGAGGCGACATCGGTCCTCTTTAAAGCCCTGAGGCCTCGGGGATATTCTCGGAGGTTCCTGAGGGGGATAAGGAGTGAAGTGAGGCGGGTGTTCCAAACAAATGGGAGATATGTAGTGCAAAATGATGAGAAGAAAATTATACCTGTGGTCACGACGTTCTCTCATCCTCTTGGACGTTTGGGTGGCCAGCTGAGGCTCAACTTTGGACAGGCCCAGGAGACCCTGGAGGACCTGGGTGGTTTTAAATTGATCTCTGCATACAGGAGAAACAAAAATCTTAAAGATAAACTGGTTCACTCGAGCCTGAATAAAAAACCTGAGGTATCCCTAACAGAACAACAACACTTCCAACAGGATGTCTATATTGGGAATAGATATTCTGGGAGGGGGGTACCTATAGGGAATAGCATTGATTTTAAAACTTACAACGTGGTCTATGCTATCAGATGCTCCAGTTGCCAGAAACTGTACATAGGAGAAACCAGATACTCCATGGAGATCCGTTTTAAACAGCACAGGTATCAGGTCAGGAGAGGAAACGAGGATACAGTCCTTTACCGGCACTTTGTAATGCATGGGGTTAACAACATGGGGATTGAGGGTCTGGAGAGCCATAAAGAGTGGACAAAAACTCAAAGACAGAAGGCTGAAAGGACCTGGATACACCTTTTGAAAACAATTGACCCGCTAGGGCTAAATGAAAAATATTAAAAATCCAAAAAGGCCCTAATCTAACATTGGGGAGTGTTGGAAAAAAAACTTACCTTGGTCTTCCTTGGGGGTACCTGTAGACACTACAGGTAGTTGGGATCCTCCACATGGCGGGTTCTCATATATATTAACATGTATATGTGTTTTCTGTTGTAATATTGATACTATGAATTATGATTTATTACATTTTTGTTGGGTGCTTGTTGCCCCGCCATGTGGGGGATCCCAACTCCAAAAAATGCAGTTGCACTTACCTTCCTTGCTGCATTCAATGTCGAGGGATCCACCTGGGGAGAGAGAAAAGGGGTGAAACATCGGTTTCTTGCACCCTCATAGAGGACAAACTGTATGCTTCACAATTTTTCAAACACTTACCTTACAGACCTTCAAATCTCCTTCTTCTTCTTTTCACACTCGCACAGGAACAATAGACCTCCACAGTCCAACACGGGGGGCTAGCGCCAGTGCCACTCCAACCCTGCAAGGGGTTGAGATCTGCCACCTAACCTAACCCTAACCCTAACCCTAACCCTAACCCTAACCCACGACCACCGTGAAACAACTGCAGCAGCTTGGGAAAACCTGTCAAAACCGATTTCCTAAAGCTGTTGTCTACGTGCCATTCATTCATTTCTCGGACAGGTTGGCTAAGGACCAGCAAAAATTA
Organism: Osmerus eperlanus; assembly: GCF_963692335.1. Lineage (NCBI taxonomy): Eukaryota > Metazoa > Chordata > Actinopteri > Osmeriformes > Osmeridae > Osmerus > Osmerus eperlanus. Next base: position 18,210 of record NC_085024.1, read on the forward strand.
TTTGACGATTTTAACTTTTATGTTGATAGTAAATCTCCTTTTCAAACGTTACCTGAGATGGATAAACTCCAATTCCAGGTAACGGGACGGGATCCAGTTCTCTGGACCACTGAAACCGCAGAGAGAATGCTAAAATTATGGATGAGTGATTTATTATTATAAACATCTAAAGGTTGCATACCCCCTGCTGTCTTACGAGTGGGAGGTGAGGGATTCCTGGGGAAAGAGAAAAAAGTTATTAACAATACCAGGAATCAGAAAAGAGTGTATATATGCACATACTTACTTACCTGTGATACTTACCTGTGATGACCAGTGGGGGGCAGAAGGGTTCCTGTAGGACAAAAAAAGAAAAAAGATCAACACAGATCTAAAGTATAGGGTATTTAGTGGTTTACTTACCTGGGATACTTACCTGCTAGGATACCTACCTGGATGGGAATATAATAATCCTCCTCTTCACCTTCTTTCCTGGGGACAAAAAAACATTGAATAAAAACACAGGACTTGTGCCAGTGCAACTCCAGCCCATCATTGGGCTGAGACCTTTTCACAAACCTAACCCTAACCCCAACCCTAGTTGCCCCATAGCCTGACCCCAACCCTAACCCCAACCCTAGTTGCCCCATAGCCTGACCCCAACCCTAGTTGCCCCATAGCCTGACCCCAACCCTAGTTGCCCCATAGCCTGACCCCAACCCTAGTTGCCCCATAGCCTGACCCCAACCCTAGTTGCCCCATAGCCTGACCCCAACCCTAGTTGCCCCATAGCCTGACCCCAACCCTAGTTGCCCCATAGCCTGACCCCAACCCTAGTTGCCCCATAGCCTGACCCCAACCCTAGTTGCCCCATAGCCTGACCCCAACCCTAGTTGCCCCATAGCCTGACCCCAACCCTAGTTGCCCCATAGCCTGACCCCAACCCTAGTTGCCCCATAGCCTGACCCCAACCCTAGTTGCCCCATAGCCTGACCCCAACCCTAACCCCAACCCTAGTTGCCCCATAGCCTGACCCCAACCCTAACCCCAACCCTAGTTGCCCCATAGCCTGACCCCAACCCTAACCCCAACCCTAGTTGCCCCATAGCCTGACCCCAACCCTAACCCCAACCCTAGTTGCCCCATAGCCTGACCCCAACCCTAACCCCAACCCTAGTTGCCCCATAGCCTGACCCCAACCCTAACCCCAACCCTAGTTGCCCCATAGCCTGACCCCAACCCTAACCCCAACCCTAGTTGCCCCATAGCCTGACCCCAACCCTAACCCCAACCCTAGTTGCCCCATAGCCTGACCCCAACCCTAACCCCAACCCTAGTTGCCCCATAGCCTGACCCCAACCCTAACCCCAACCCTAGTTGCCCCATAGCCTGACCCCAACCCTAACCCCAACCCTAGTTGCCCCATAGCCTGACCCCAACCCTAACCCCAACCCTAGTTGCCCCATAGCCTGACCCCAACCCTAACCCCAACCCTAGTTGCCCCATAGCCTGACCCCAACCCTAACCCCAACCCTAGTTGCCCCATAGCCTGACCCCAACCCTAACCCCAACCCTAGTTGCCCCATAGCCTGACCCCAACCCTAACCCCAACCCTAGTTGCCCCATAGCCTGACCCCAACCCTAACCCCAACCCTAGTTGCCCCATAGCCTGACCCCAACCCTAACCCCAACCCTAGTTGCCCCATAGCCTGACCCCAACCCTAACCCCAACCCTAGTTGCCCCATAGCCTGACCCCAACCCTAACCCCAACCCTAGTTGCCCCATAGCCTGACCCCAACCCTAACCCCAACCCTAGTTGCCCCATAGCCTGACCCCAACCCTAACCCCAACCCTAGTTGCCCCATAGCCTGACCCCAACCCTAACCCCAACCCTAGTTGCCCCATAGCCTGACCCCAACCCTAACCCCAACCCTAGTTGCCCCATAGCCTGACCCCAACCCTAACCCCAACCCTAGTTGCCCCATAGCCTGACCCCAACCCTAACCCCAACCCTAGTTGCCCCATAGCCTGACCCCAACCCTAACCCCAACCCTAGTTGCCCCATAGCCTGACCCCAACCCTAACCCCAACCCTAGTTGCCCCATAGCCTGACCCCAACCCTAACCCCAACCCTAGTTGCCCCATAGCCTGACCTTTACTCCTGGGGTGCCCCCTGGTCCCAAGGGTTTCAAAATCCTGGTCCTCAGGGCCACCCTGCCCTGCACATTTTTGATTTTTCCCTGCTCCAACATACCTGATACAAATGAACAGTTATTATTAAGCTTCTCCAGAGCTTGATAACAACCAATTCATTTGTATCAGGTATGTTGGAGCAGGGAAAAATCTAAAATGTGCAGGACAGGGGGGTCCTGAGGACCAGGGTTGAGCACTAGTGACCTAAGCCTGTGATTTTCGACCTTAGGCATTACAGATGGTTCTGAATGTTTCCCCTCCACCTACAACTGATTTTAATGAACAGCCCTTACTAGCTTCTGCAGAGCTAGATAACAACCAATTCATTTATATCAGGTATGTTGGAAAAATCTAGGACAGCGGGGTCTTGAGAAATAGTAACATCTCTACCCTGGTCCTTGTAAATCATACAGAACAGATGGTTTTCTATGTTTCCCCTCCTCCTACACACCTGATTTTAATGAATCAGTAGTTATCTAGCTCTGCAGAAGCTTGATAATCACCCTTCATTTGAATCAGGTATGTTAGAGCAGTGAAGCATGTAAGACAGGGGTGCCCCAAAAACTAAGATTTTGAAACACTGCTGTAGCAGAGCCAACAGACAAACCACGTACCATCACACCTTTCCCCTACCCCCGACAAGGAGAAAGGGGGTTTTCCTCCTTTGTCCTTATCTCCAGAGCAGGAGCTTCAAAGCTTCTGGCCCAGCATGGGGTCAGAAAGTAGACCAAAATGGCCTTACAGTATGGAGACAAAGGATTTTAAGGAAGAACTAACTTTTCTGGATTTACAAACATATTCTCAAGGACTACATGGCTCATGGACACTATTTCAATGACAGTAGTTGATGTGTTATAATGTATGCTTTCCCTTTAATGCTGTGTTGACATAATTTGATGTTTTAATGTAACTTCCTTCCCTGTTATGATAAATCAGTCAATCTTGATATCAAAATGATTCTAATCTACAAACTAAACCATTTATTAATGTTGTATTGTTATATTTCGAAGTATAAGCAATACATGGACATTTGAAATAGCTGAACTCTGAAAAGTTATCAACCACTTCACACCCATACGTCAATCTCAGGATGGACGCCCAGGTGGGAGTAACTGACCAATCAAAGAGTTCACCTCCAAAAGGATACCCCCTTTCTCAAGGATTATAAAACCTTGACGCACAAGCAATCCGGGCTTTTTCGCAAGGATTCACCGGAAGTGTTCGCGACACATCTGACCTATCCTTCTCAATCAGCAACTCACTGGACCACTAGGAACTTGAACGAAAGATTCCTTTGCTCTAACCGTTTGACAACGACGAACGGAACCTTGACTCTTCTTCTTCAAACTGACAACAGTAACTGCGATATTGCTACATTTCTTACTTGTGAACATTGGCATATTGTGATTTAATTTGTTACGTTTGATTTTAGTTTGCAAATGATTTAACCTAACTTTCGTTAGGATTAGTTAACATACTCTCCCATTGTTCTCCAGAAGCCTATCTCTCTCTCTCTCTCCCTTCCCCCCTCCCCACGCGCTCTCAACCTACCATCTTGTACCAACCCTCATCATAGTTTAGGACCTACCGTATGCAGTTCAACTCAACTCACTTTCAACTAACCTATAACTTCTCTGGTATTTGTTCATTATAATTACATTTCCTTAAATAAATCATTGTTTATAATACTCGCGTTATCCCTCACGTTATCTGATCTGCTCTACTTTCATAGAATCCACTACTTAAGATTAGACTGATTATTACGAAGGCTATTATTCAATATTATTCAATAAGGTTTCCTCTGTCCCTTTAACAAATAAGAGGTGGTGCCCCCAAGAACTACATACTTTATTATAAATTAAGTATTGCTAATCTTAAACGAGCAAACCCCGCTACATATTGGAGCCCCGTGAGAGGCTTTGAAACAGATTGAAATGAGCGATCTATAACGGAGATACATTTTCCGTCTGAAACCCTCCCTCCCACCCTTTTGGTTAAATTAACGCTCCGTTGTATTTAACTATTCCCCCAGATAGCTACGGTTTTAAACACTGTTTGAATACTGTGCTGTGTACTCATTGAATTGTCATTGTCGTGAACAATTGGCTGTTTGTGTGTAACTAACTAGCTTCGGAAAAGCTAGACTTGAGCGGAGGTACGCGCGTGCGCAGTGACACTGCGACCCGTCTCATTTCATCTTGTGAAACTACAAAGGCAGCGCTTCTAAATGAAGGCATAAGAACCTTTTTATAGAGTCACAACACTACTATTTTGGTACCATACACGCTTCGGAAAGGTGTATTATAGTAGTGTTGGCCATTTGGGTTGAGTAAATCAACCAAGCAACTGATAAGTTGCCATTGTCTAGTTAGAGGTAGATAACAGACATTGATCAGTCCAAAAGGACTTTGATTTTGAAGGAGACTACGCAGTTCTCTACTTTAAGCTATATGCTTCTACCTTGTTAAACAATTGGTAAATTGATTAACCTAGCTTTTCGGAAAAAGCTTCACTTTGTTTTGCATGTAATTCAACATTAATGTAAACACTCAACCTCTAGAATCAGTAAAGTAACAGTAAAATAATTATTGAGACAGGAGAAGCTGCTTATTTAAGGACCTTTATTGTTGCTTAACCGGAAATAGTTACCTTTCGTGAACAAAGACCTGTAATTTGATTTTCATTCCGCGCACTTAAAAGTGGAAGTTGTCAGAATATCGGCGCTGTTGACCATACTGAACTGTAATCCTATTTACCCCTCATCAATATACAACTTTAACAACAATCGCTAAATAATAATTAAACGTAAAGTGTATTATTTTTAGTTTGCCCACTCTATCTGCGATCAGTCCAAAAGGACTTTTGTTTGGAAGTAGCCGAACAACGCAGCCTGTACTGCCACAATATTGTTAAACAATTCCGAAATTGATAAACTAGCTTTTCGAAAAGAAGCTTCACTGTTTTGCATTCAATTCGAGGTGAATGTAAAACCCTTGCCCAAATTAAAGCTACATTATAGATGCAGCAACAATTTAGTTCATTATCTGTTTGATTCTACAAGCTAAACCGGCTAACTTAATGTGCTATAGTATTTAAATACATTGTACTTTCTCAGTCCAGTTTAGGCTAAAACAAATCAACAGCTACTCAATCTAAATTCTCTAATCGTTTATAGATAATATAACAACATTACTGAAATTAAGATTTATTATAGGCCTAAAGGAATAAATAATTTTTTTTTTTTGAATATTTGATCCTGGGTGGTGACTTTAGTGTTAAATTTAATTTCTGAATATTAATCTCAGTTTTTGATTGTTAATCTTTGAATATTAACTTCTGATTTTAACTTTAATATTAATTTGGTAAACAATTTTATTTATTTTCTGAATCTTTGATCCTGGATGGTGACTTTAATATTGATTTTAATTTCTGAATATTAATCTCAGTTTTTGATTGTTAATCTTTGAATATTAACTTCTGATTTTAATTTTAATATTAAGTTGGTAAACAAAAAAAAAACAAAAGTATATATATATTGTTACCAAAAAGAGAACCACTACAAAACTAAAGTGCCTATCAACATTATCACAATAGCATTGTGTTAATAACTTCCAGTAGCCGAACCAAACATGTCTCACCTCACGAAAGCTGAGAAACTGATTGTCCACCTATCCAAGAAAGAAAACCCAAGATATGTGGAAACGCTGACCGATCTAAATTTCGATATGATCACCAGGAAAACTCAAGAAGTGGTCATAGAAAATGTAGGCCAAATATTGAGCAAATCCCAAATTGTCAAATGCCTATCCAGCCTCGGTCTCAACTATGCTGCACTACTCAGGTTATCAATAACAAAAGTCAACACACAATGGACACAGGCTCTCCAGGATCGAGAGGATGCTCTCAAGGCGGCACAAAGAGAACAAGAGCACAGGAAACGATTGGAACAGGAAACCAGCGACCTGGCTGTTGAACTAGATAGAGCTAAAGCACAGCTAACGGAACAGGAAACACAGCTAATACAACAGGAAATAACCCTCAAAGATGCCCTTGAAGCGAAAGAAAGAGAACAAGAACGACTGGAACAGGAAGCCAGCGGCCTAGCGGAAGAACTGGAAAGAGCTAAGACACAGCTAACGCAACAAGAAAGTACCCTCAGGGATGCCCTCATGGCTAAGGAAAAGGAACAAGAATTACGGGAGACACTGCAACAGGAAGCCAGCGGCCTAGCTGAGGAACTGGAAGAACTGAAAGAAGAAATGCAGGGGGTTCAGAAAAGCAACAAGGACTCAGCATCACTACTGAAAAACACAGAGAAGGTATTGGATGAAACTAATGGAAAAATAGCAGACTACGACCACTTAAAAGAAGAATGCCACGCTCTCCACACAAAAATCCAACTCCTGTACCAAGATCTCGCGCACGCCACAGCTGATCGGGGGACGATGAGGGACGAGTTACTTGAAGCAAGAACTGAACAACTATCTACCCTTCAAAAGCTGTACAAAGCGACCGCCACAATCCAGCCCATAGATGATCCAAACACTGACGGAAGAAGGAGACCAGAATATGCGGAACAGCTGAGCAGGAAACGGGACCAGAAAATGGAACTACAATCCCAACCTGAACGACACGCTCAGACCACAGCCCCAAACAGATGGGATAACGATGATGAACCCTCACGTTCAGCCTATCCACAAAATGCATGGGAAATGCATGACCTGCCACCAGCAGTGTCACTAAATCTGCTATTGAAAATGAGCAGGAACATAGAAAAGTTTGATCCAGACAATCCCACTCAAAGCATTGAGATGTATCTGGAACAACTGAACTTTAATCTCGATCGCCTACCTAGAGCTACAGACGCAGACAAGCTGTACCTGTTGAAGAGCACCTCTTCCAGCTCAATCAGAGCCCTGCTTGACAGGCAACCAGCTGGAGAACGCCACAGCTATGACATGGCTTGCCGGACCCTCAAGGCTTGGCACTCAGAAAGTAAAAGCTCCTGCTGCACTACCGCCCTGCACACAAAACAAAAGGCCAACGAAAACCCAAAGACATTCTATGAGCGGTTCCAGAAAGCCTATTTTGCAACAGAAAACCAACCCGGAGGAGAAGAAACTCCCATGTTCAAGTCAGTGTTCATCGACAACCTCTCCCAATCCATAAAACCCTTCATGACGACCTTCGCGAACCAGGAAACCATGACGGCTCTGCAGCTGAGAGACATGGCATATAAATCATGGGCGAACAACAACCGAGCTCCAGACTCAAATGTCCATGTGGTGGAATCAGACTCACACCTACAACTAGAAGGACGAGAACTCCAGAGACCCTACGAACCCAGACCCGCCTACAAGCAACCCTCCTATAATGCACGAGACCACTCAACAAGACCCGAACAATATCAAAACAATTACAATAGACAACCCGACAACAACTATGGATACAAACAACACTCCTATCACGCAAGTAACCACTCAACAAGACCCACACCGTACCAAAACGAACACAACAACCCTGGACGACACCAGCACAACTATAACAAAACAAACAAACCCCAAGAGTATCAACAAAAAGAAAAATGTGAAGAGAACATAGAAATCATGAAGAAAAACCTTAGTGACATACTAAGAAAATTGGATGAAGCAAACAAAAAGGATCCGTCAGACCCAGCATGACTAGAAGGCCCCAACACGGAAAACACACCTCAAGGGCTCCCCATTGGATGGGAAAAAGGAAAGATGACCCAAGACCACCACAAACCCAGGAGAAGACAACCTCCAGAAACAACAACACACAAACAAGCCCCACAGTTACACACATTTCTGGGTGAGCTTTCCAGAAAAGGAAGAGCTAACCGAAGCTATGTCCCCATCACACTTGAAGATGAAGTGCCCTGCGAAGGATTGTTGGACACGGGTGCAGAAATCTGCCTGATTGCACCCACCTTGGCCGCTCAGCTAAAAGAAATAGCCAGATCAAACAGAAGATGGATTAAAAGTGAAGATAGTGAATTCAACATCACAAGCTTCAGCCAAAACAAAGCTCCAGTCACAGAGACACTGTACTTGAAGCTAACATTTGGAGAAATGTCCCTAATCCACCCCATCCATGTCTCACCGCTTGAGACCGAAAAACTGCTGATTGGACACGATCTACTCAACAGACTGGAACCCCTCATTGACTTCAAACGAAACAAGATGTGGACCCACGTCAAGAAGCCCTATCCACTGCCTCACCCTGAAGTCCAGAACACAGTCTTCACAGTGGAAGGGGGGGGACATCCTACGTCTGATCCACATCTCTCAGAAGAGGACCCGATCCATGGGCTAGATGGCCGCTCCAGACCGCCCCAGAGCTACGCCACTCACCCATCGAGACACAAGGTTAAAAAAGAATCAGCACAACGCCATGACCGTCGGGTGCCATCAGAAACCCACCTGCGACGAGAAGCATCACAGGTCCAAAAGAAGTCACATGATGCCAACTGGATGAGAGTGCAGAAAGTAGGAAAACCTACCATGGCCGACAAGCATCCCAGAAGAAGCACCCCAACTGTGACAAGGTGGCACAACCCCCGGAAGAAAACACCGCTACTCGCGGACAACAGGCCATGCACAGAGGCCTGGCCTTATACCAGCAACCTGACCCTGTCAAACTGCTGATGAAACAGGTGCACAACAGGTGCCTTGACCAAAGTGTCTCAAAGTCACAAAAAAAAATTAAAAAAAATAAAACCTCCTTTAAACCAAAATAATAGGCAAACACCGTCACAAGACGAATATGGCTCCACCAATCTACCAATATTTTTATTTCTTAAATCTGTTACCAGAAACCCAACATGATTTACTTTGAGGTACTGTCAAAAGGAATGCCTTAGAGCTACCGCTGCATAAGCCACCTTCCCTGGCCCCTGACAAATAAGACCATGACTCCAGGAAGTCAAGGCACCCACTTCCACTTCTCTCTCTTTTCTTTCCTTTCATTCTAAGAAACTTAGTAATAGGACCCAAGTTAGCGCCCATTGATTCCTACATTGTTTAGTGTCCACTCATGCCAATGTTTACAGTAGAAATGCTGTCGTAGTGTCGTGTTTGTCTTTTCTCTGCTCTTCTTACGTGCCAACAGCCCAATGACGTCGAGTCATCGGACGTTGCCAGCAGGGGGATATGTAGCAGAGCCAACAGACAAACCACGTACCATCACACCTTTCCCCTACCCCCGACAAGGAGAAAGGGGGTTTTCCTCCTTTGTCCTTATCTCCAGAGCAGGAGCTTCAAAGCTTCTGGCCCAGCATGGGGTCAGAAAGTAGACCAAAATGGCCTTACAGTATGGAGACAAAGGATTTTAAGGAAGAACTAACTTTTCTGGATTTACAAACATATTCTCAAGGACTACATGGCTCATGGACACTATTTCAATGACAGTAGTTGATGTGTTATAATGTATGCTTTCCCTTTAATGCTGTGTTGACATAATTTGATGTTTTAATGTAACTTCCTTCCCTGTTATGATAAATCAGTCAATCTTGATATCAAAATGATTCTAATCTACAAACTAAACCATTTATTAATGTTGTATTGTTATATTTCGAAGTATAAGCAATACATGGACATTTGAAATAGCTGAACTCTGAAAAGTTATCAACCACTTCACACCCATACGTCAATCTCAGGATGGACGCCCAGGTGGGAGTAACTGACCAATCAAAGAGTTCACCTCCAAAAGGATACCCCCTTTCTCAAGGATTATAAAACCTTGACGCACAAGCAATCCGGGCTTTTTCGCAAGGATTCACCGGAAGTGTTCGCGACACATCTGACCTATCCTTCTCAATCAGCAACTCACTGGACCACTAGGAACTTGAACGAAAGATTCCTTTGCTCTAACCGTTTGACAACGACGAACGGAACCTTGACTCTTCTTCTTCAAACTGACAACAGTAACTGCGATATTGCTACATTTCTTACTTGTGAACATTGGCATATTGTGATTTAATTTGTTACGTTTGATTTTAGTTTGCAAATGATTTAACCTAACTTTCGTTAGGATTAGTTAACATACTCTCCCATTGTTCTCCAGAAGCCTATCTCTCTCTCTCTCTCCCTTCCCCCCTCCCCACGCGCTCTCAACCTACCATCTTGTACCAACCCTCATCATAGTTTAGGACCTACCGTATGCAGTTCAACTCAACTCACTTTCAACTAACCTATAACTTCTCTGGTATTTGTTCATTATAATTACATTTCCTTAAATAAATCATTGTTTATAATACTCGCGTTATCCCTCACGTTATCTGATCTGCTCTACTTTCATAGAATCCACTACTTAAGATTAGACTGATTATTACGAAGGCTATTATTCAATATTATTCAATAAGGTTTCCTCTGTCCCTTTAACAAATAAGAGGTGGTGCCCCCAAGAACTACATACTTTATTATAAATTAAGTATTGCTAATCTTAAACGAGCAAACCCCGCTACACTGCCATACTATAAGGTCACAATTGCTGCCCCTTGTGGTGGATATAACAACATGTTAAGGGGTCAAAATGCAGGTAATTTGCATAGGGATGGGTAATGCCTGTTCTTTGACCACGGGTATGTAAGTGGGTCATACGAAGGTTCCCCTAGGGAACAGGCATGGACGGTAAGGGTTTAGCAATCGGGGAGGACAACCTTGATTGGTGTCAGCTTCTACATCCAACCAGTGTCGTGGCTGACGGGGTTGTTGGAGTAATGTGATCAGGGCTGGGTGTCCAAGGGAGGGAAGCGAGTTCAGAATAAGAGGCCCTACAAGGGTCTTCAGGATGAAAAGCCATGGGTTGGGTTGTCAGGAGATGGATGGGGTCTTCAAACTAAAAGTCCTCTGAGAATGGTGAGATAAGGCTAATGAGCGAGTATTGGGAGTATAAGTTCAAAGTTACTCTGTGCCAGAAAGCCAAAAAGCTTGTCAAAATAAGTCCCTTTAGGAAGAGGACAATCACTGGGGGTAAGGAAAGATCGTGGGTGAAAGTAAGGTCCTTGAGACTAAGACTCCCTTCAAATTGTGCCCGAGAGGGAAAGTCATGATGGTAGCAGAGGTCCAATGTGAGTGTGTGGGGGTAACCAGAGATGGGCGGTAGCATTTTCAATAAAGTCCCAATGAAGTGAAAGTATGGCAGGATGATGACCACTGGGGGTTGGAGAGGGCCCTACAAGGGTTCAACAAATGGAAAGCCATGGGTCAGGGTGACCAGTGGCAGGTAAGAGGAAAGCCTTTCAAAAAAAAGTTCTTTTACAATTTCAGGCACAGGAGGGGGGTGGGCAGTGTGGTGGACAGAGACAACCAATGAGAGTTTGTCAAAAAAAAAGTCCCATTGGAGTGGAGGATGCTGTAGGTAGCAGGAAGGTCAGAACCAGGTCCTTTAGGCATAGGTCCCAAATGGTTAGGGTTAGAGTCAGAGTTGGGTAGGGTTCTGGTTACAACAACGACGACTAGTACAGGTCCAAAGCTCCAACAAGGTTACATTTAGGTGTTGGTCCAGAGGCTCAGGGATGTATAGACAGGAGAGATGACAAGGAGAAGTCAGGAAGTGGGAGAGAGAGAAATGACTACAGAGCCAACACCCACAGGGCAAAGGACACTTGCCCACAGGGCTAAGCAAGTCTACCTCCCATCCAAAGGGTGGTCCCAAGGATGGGAGGAGAGGGTGCAAAGGGGTAATTAAGGGTTAGGGTTTTAGGTGAAGAATCATAAGCACCTTCCCAGAGGAGAGGATCGCAGGGTGAAATTGGGGGACCGTATCCATTTCCCAGAAGAACACAGCTGCTATCAAGGGGTCCCCAAGGGAGAGGGTTTTTTGGGTAAAGGAAGAGAACCGAAAGAGAGAGAATTGACGGCAAATCTTCAGATCTTCTTAATGATAAAGGAATCAAGGCAAATCTAAGGTTGGAATGAGAAGGAGCTGTAGGGGTGAGTAGAGACCAAGGCCCAGGCAGGTTAGGTAGCATTAATGAGGGTTAGGTGTGGCAGTAATGATGGAAACACCCTGTGGGACCCCAACGGGACCACAGTACAGGTGAGACCCCATTTAGGCACGCGCACCTGAAACCCCACTAACTCCGTCCCCTTATGATAAACTAGGGTTAGTATAGAGTTTGTATAATGTCTAAAGTCCAGTAAAGATCCAAGAAGGGTATCAATCCCAACATTTGGTAATATAGGTCTAGCAATGACAAACTGGATATCCCAAGGTCTAGGATGAGATCTGTTGGAAACCGGTCTGGAGAATGGGAGTAAAAGTGATGACATACCGCTGTCCGAAGACTAACCCCATTCTTGTCCAAATCGGGCCAGTAGAACTAATTTGTGAAGGAAACCTTTTTTTTATTAGCAATCAATGCTAATGCTAATAAGCAAAATGGTGCATGTTTTAGGAGGAATTGGAGAGTCTAAGTTCAATGTGAAATAAAATTTGAATTGTAAAGCTTGAAATTTTGGAAAAATAAATTTCTTTGAAATTTAATTTAAAAAAAATATATTAGCAATCAGTGCTAATGCTAATAAGCAAAAATGGTGCAATTCTTACCTTGGATCCTGCCCACTGCTCTCGCCACACGGAAAATTTGGGGGTAGAATGGATACCCAGTAAGAGGCACAATAAACTGCAAGAGAACATGTCCAAGAGAATAAATTTCTCATGGGGAAGCCAACAAGCACCAGAAACCAGGGAGGCAAAAGCGTATCCTGGGGTATGGGTTTGATCACACCCCTTGGGCTAAAGGGTGATGATCAGAATCAGTCAAGGTGTAGTGCAGTGGTGCATGAGTGGGGCTACCCCCCGTAAAAGACTGGGCTACGATCAAGGTCCTGAGCCCTGGACCACCACATCCTGCGTGCTGTCCCGAATGGGACGCAGGAGGGCCGCATACTTACCGCCCACCCAAACAGACTGCTTGTTAACACCGCAAGGTTACCACAGCCTGCCCGGAGAGGGCCTGAAGAACCACTTGCCCGGACAGACTGCTTGTGATCACAGCCTGCCCAGAGTGGATCAAAGTCTCCCGCCCACCCAGACAAGCTGCCCCTGTCGCAGCTTACCCAGCAGGGGCTAAGGAGTGCTGGCGGAAGGGAGGTAAGGCTCCTATCGAGCCATGGAACTCCCTACAAGCTTCTACCAGTGGCTAGGGCCTAGGTTTGTCGGCGGGTGAGTCCTGGGAATATGTCCCATTGTGCTAAACCACTGGACCCACCAATCTTCTACCAACGCTAACTATACCTCGGAAAATCATACTCACCAAAGCTGTGTAAAACCCGGTCTGGAACTCCTACGTCAGGAGTCTGCTAAGGGATCCGGATGAGGCCTTGAATCGTTTCAGGGAGACCCCATCAACTGAGGTAGCAAATCTTTCAACGGTGAGAGCGGCAAGCGGCGTCGGGTATCAAAAACCCCATTGAGCCTAATCAAACTGGAAAATGATTGAGAAACCAAAGGTAGGAATGGTAGCCCCGAAGAGGGGTATCGGCCTGAGTATTAGTGAAGATTAAATCGATCTGCTTGTCTGATAGACACAGCGATTGGTTGACTGGCACCAAAGTGTCAGGGCCGCTCCCCAGAAATGGGGAGGGGCTCCTGTGAAATAAAATGGGTCCCCTCCCCCAACCTGTCAGTCCAGGGGACATGGCAGTGTAGGGCAGGACCAGGCACCTAAGGGTTAGGGTTAGTGTTAGAGACAGAGAGAGAAAGAGACTTTTACCATTTTGAAGAAAGGGAGGTTTGGACTCCCGCTTGATTGAGAGAAACCAAAGGTAGGAATGGTAGCCACGAAGAGGGGTACCGGCATGATTTTAAGTGAAGATCAAGCCAATCTGTTTGTCTGATAGACACAGCAATTGGTTGACTGGCACCAAAGGTGTCAGGGCCACTCCCCAGAAATGAGGAGAGGTCCAGGGCCACCCCCCCAGAGAGATGGGGAGGGGCCCCTGTGAAACTAAATGGGTCCACCGACCTGTCAGTCCAGGGGACATGGCAGTGTAGGGCGGGACCAGGCACCTGAGGGTTAGGGTTAGAGAAAGAGACTTTAGGACTTTACCATGGAGAAGAAAGGGGGGTTAGGACTTTACCATGTAGGTTTTTTTTGGACTGTACCATTTTGAGGAAAAGGGGGTTTTGGACTCCCGCTTGACTCTGTCTACCTTTCCCCCCCCCCCATAACTCTGCCTAGGAGGCTCCCCCAGGCCCCAAACTTGGTCTGGTTTGCTCATTAGAAGCCCCTCTATGTGCAGTTTTTGGATGGGATTTTTGGATTTGTATATTTTGGAAACACCCCCTCTGAAGCCTTTTTTTCCCACACTTCCGAGCAAGTGACCTCTCCGAAAACTCCCACGCCTCTTCCCTCCCTTCCACGGAGCGAGTCCTCTGAAACGCGGCGCTCATCCCCCTTCCCGGCGTGTTTTGAAGTGTCTGCCAAATGATGGTGTCGCAGTGTGTTGAAGTGGTGTTGAAATGTCTTGCCTCTGAAGCCTTTTTTTCCCCACACTCCTGACTAATCTGTTTACTGCCTGCCTACCTTTCTGTCTGTCTGTGTCTGTCTTAGTATATTGTATTTTTATATTTATCTGTATATTTAGGAGGTTTAGCATGGGTGTGTCATGGGATTTCAACAAGTTGAGACCATGCCAACAGGTCTTCTGCTCTAAGAGAAAGCTGAGACCATGTCAACAAGATCATCTCAAAAAGTATTTTGAAAAGTAATTAGAAAAGTATTAAAGTATGTTTTAAATGTATTTTGAAAAGTATTTTGAAAAGTAATTAGAAAAGTATTTTGAAAAGTAATTAGAAAAGTATTAAAGTATTTTTGAAAAGTAATTAGAAAAATATTAAAGTATTTTTGAAAAGTAATTAGAAAAATATTACAGTATTTTTGAAAAGTAATTAGAAAAATATTAAAGTATTTTTGAAAAGTAATTAGAAAAGTATTAAAGTATTTTTGAAAAGTAATTAGAAAAGTATTAAAGTATTTTTGAAAAGTAATTAGAAAAGTATTAAAGTATTTTTGAAAAGTAATTAGAAAAGTATTAAAGTATTTTTGAAAAGTAATTAGAAAAGTATTAAAGTATTTTTGAAAAGTAATTAGAAAAATATTGAAGTATTTTTGAAAAGTAATTAGAAAAATATTAAAGTATTTTTGAAAAGTAATTAGAAAAGTATTAAAGTATTTTTGAAAAGTAATTAGAAAAATATTAAAGTATTTTTGAAAAGTAATTAGAAAAGTATTAAAGTATTTTTGAAAAGTAATTAGAAAAGTATTAAAGTATTTTTGAAAAGTAATTAGAAAAGTATTAAAGTATTTTTGAAAAGTAATTAGAAAAATATTAAAGTATTTTTGAAAAGTAATTAGAAAAATATTAAAGTATTTTTGAAAAGTAATTAGAAAAATATTAAAGTATTTTTGAAAAGTAATTAGAAAAATATTAAAGTATTTTTGAAAAGTAATTAGAAAAGTATTAAAGTATTTTTGAAAAGTATTTAGAAAAGTATTAAAGTATTTTTGAAAAGTAATTAGAAAAATATTAAAGTATTTTTGAAAAGTAATTAGAAAAATATTAAAGTATTTTTGAAAAGTAATTAGAAAAATATTAAAGTATTTTTGAAAAGTAATTAGAAAAATATTAAAGTATTTTTGAAAAGTAATTAGAAAAGTATTAAAGTATTTTTGAAAAGTAATTAGAAAAATATTAAAGTATTTTTGAAAAGTAATTAGAAAAGTATTAAAGTATTTTTGAAAAGTAATTAGAAAAGTATTAAAGTATTTTTGAAAAGTAATTAGAAAAATATTAAAGTATTTTTGAAAAGTATTTAGAAAAATATTAAAGTATTTTTGAAAAGTAATTAGAAAAATATTAAAGTACTTTTGAAAAGTAATTTATTAAAGTACTTTTCAAAAATACTTTAATATTTTTCTAATTACTTTTCAAAAATACTTTAATACTTTTCTAATTACTTTTCAAAAATACTTTAATATTTTTCTAATTACTTTTCAAAAATACTTTTCAAAATACTTTTCAAAATACTTTAATACTTTTCAAATTACTTTTCAAAATACTCCCGGCACACACTCAGACACTGTCTGCTCATGGGATTTCAACAAGTTGAGACCATGTCAACAGGTCTACTGCTCTAAGAGAAAGCTGAGACCATATCAACAGGTCTGCTGCTCTAAGAGCACCTGGGAAGCACATAGGCTGTTAGGCACCTGGGAAAAAAGTATTAACCTTTTCAAAATCTTGTTAAATTTGCCTGAAAACGCCTAAACAGCATACCCAAAGTAAATTGAAAGCTGTTCTTGAACCATTTGGAGTACATGCATGCAAATGGTCTCTTTTGAAAGCTGACACTCTGAAGTTTTTTCCCCTGTTGTCAGGACCCCTGTCAGTCCTACTGGTGTTGATTAATAGAGGCTTGAACACAAGGAAATTGAAAGTTTCTAAGTCCGCCTAGATTTTGTTTTGAAAACAGAGGTCTAGAAGTGGTAGGTATTAGCTGGAAGGCAACATTGGACCACAGCTTGAAGCCTTACCCAATTCAACTGAAAAGTCGAATATAATACCATGAAAAATGAATGTTTTTCTATGGGTACATCCAGGCATTTTCTATAAGTGCCCTTTGGAGACTCCAAAAGGACCCTGGGTAACCATGGCCACATACCTAGCATAAAAAGGCTACAACTTTTGAACTCTTTCACCTACAGTCATAGGTTTGGGCTCTAATGAAAGATGACACTTAGGGCTATCATATCCCATATTCAGATTCAGATTCACCATTAGTGTTGCTGAAACAGAGTAACTGAAGCATTAGAGTGCTTTTTACCTTCTTGAAACTAAACTTAATGCATATAAAAGACTCAAAACAAGTGCTATTGTGGAAAAGCAGTTTATATAAGACACACCAAACTATTTACAGTGAATTGTGACACTAATTATTTACAAACAATTTCACAGAATGTTTTGGGCAACATGCCAGTCATTGTAGCAGTCACGCTTGGGGACAAAGCACAAAGCCACATCACAGGTTGAGCACTTCACTGGTGTCTTTACACCACAGTGCCTGCACTTCAGCCGACCAGCGGTGCTGTCTCCACTGATATGCACTGGCCTGTGACTGGGTGAGAGGTTTTCCTATAATGACAAAATAAACAGTCAGTTACAAACCATTCCCATATTTTCTGTATTCTACTTTTCACAGGTTACTGAATCAAACATCAGCAGTTCACACATTGACACAAAGACACCCCCACCCACACACTCAGTTCACACCTTGAAAACAAAGAGACACACACACCTCCCCCAGATTCAGTTCACACTTTGAAACAGAGAGACACACATGAACTTCTGTTGTAACTTATATATAAACTATATATACACATATATAGTTTTGCTGGTGCTAGAAGAAATAATGTGTGCTTTGGCTATGTAAAACAATGTTATACCATGACAAATTGAGCTGTCTTTTTGTCCGGCCCATAACTCTGCCTAGAAAGGCCCTACATGCCCCAAACTTGGTCTGGTCTGCTCATCAGAGTCCCCTCTACGGGCGTGTTTTGGATTGGATTTTTTTTTTAAATGACTATATTTGTCTTCCCTTTTTGTCTGGCCCATAACTCTGCCTAGAAAGGCCCTACATGCCCCAAACTTGGTCTGGTCTGCTCATCAGAGTCCCCTCTACGGGCGTGTTTTGGATTGGATTTTAAGATTTTTGACCATATTTGTCTTCCCTTTTTGTCTGGCCCATAACTCTGCCTAGAAAGGCCCTACATGCCCCAAACTTGGTCTGGTCTGCTCATCAGAGTCCCCTCTACGGGCGTGTTTTGGATTGGATTTTAAGATTTTTGACCATATTTGTCTTCCCTTTTTGTCTGGCCCATAACTCTGCCTAGAAAGGCCCTACATGCCCCAAACTTGGTCTGGTCTGCTCATCAGAGTCCCCTCTACGGGCGTGTTTTGGATTGGATTTTAAGATTTTTGACCATATTTGTTTTCCCTTTTTGTCCGGCCCATAACTCTGCCTAGAAAGGCCCTACATGCCCCAAACTTGGTCTGGTCTGCTCATCAGAGTCCCCTCTACGGGCGTGTTTTGGATTGGATTTTTTTTTTTAAATGACTATATTTGTCTTCCCTTTTTGTCCGGCCCATAACTCTGCCTAGAAAGGCCCTACATGCCCCAAACTTGGTCTGGTCTGCTCATCAGAGTCCCCTCTACGGGCGTGTTTTGGATTGGATTTTAAGATTTTTGACCATATTTGTCTTCCCTTTTTGTCTGGCCCATAACTCTGCCTAGAAAGGCCCTACATGCCCCAAACTTGGTCTGGTCTGCTCATCAGAGTCCCCTCTACGGGCGTGTTTTGGATTGGATTTTAAGATTTGACCATATTTGTCTTCCCTTTTTGTCTGGCCCATAACTCTGCCTAGAAAGGCCCTACATGCCCCAAACTTGGTCTGGTCTGCTCATCAGAGGTCCCTCTACTGGCATGTTTTGGATTGGATTTTTTTTTTTTAAATGACCATATTTGACTTCCCTTTTTGTCTGGCCCATAACTCTGCCTAGAAAGGCCCTACATGCCCCAAACTTGGTCTGGTCTGCTCATCAGAGTCCCCTCTACAGGCGTGTTTTGGATTGGATTTTAAGATTTTTGACCATATTTGTCTTCCCTTTTTGTTTGGCCCATAACTCTGCCTAGAAAGGCCCTACATGCCCCAAACTTGGTCTGGTCTGCTCATCAGAGTCCCCTCTACGGGCGTGTTTTGGATTGGATTTTAAGATTTTTGACCATATTTGTCTTCCCTTTTTGTCTGGCCCATAACTCTGCCTAGAAAGGCCCTACATGCCCCAAACTTGGTCTGGTCTGCTCATCAGAGTCCCCTCTACAGGCGTGTTTTGGATTGGATTTTAAGATTTTTGACCATATTTGTCTTCCCTTTTTGTCCGGCCCATAACTCTGCCTAGAAAGGCCCTACATGCCCCAAACATGGTCTGGTCTGCTCAATAGAGTCCCCCCTACGGGCGTGTTTTGGATTGGATTTTTGACCATATCTGTCTTCCCTTTTTGTCCGGCCCATAACTCTGCCTAGAAAGGCCCTACATGCCCCAAACTTGGTCTGGTCTGCTCATCAGAGTCCCCTCTACGGGCGTGTTTTGGATTGGATTAAAAAAAAAAATACCATATTTGTCTTCCCTTTTTGTCCGGCCCATAACTCTGCCTAGAAAGGCCCTACATGCCCCAAACTTGGTCTGGTCTGCTCATCAGAGTCCCCTCTACGGGCGTGTTTTGGATTGGATTTTAAGATTTTTGACCATATTTGTCTTCCCTTTTTGTCTGGCCCATAACTCTGCCTAGAAAGGCCCTACATGCCCCAAACTTGGTCTGGTCTGCTCATCAGAGTCCCCTCTACGGGCGTGTTTTGGATTGGATTTTAAGATTTGACCATATTTGTCTTCCCTTTTTGTCTGGCCCATAACTCTGCCTAGAAAGGCCCTACATGCCCCAAACTTGGTCTGGTCTGCTCATCAGAGTCCCCTCTACGGGCGTGTTTTGGATTGGATTTTAAGATTTTTGACCATATTTGTCTTCCCTTTTTGTCTGGCCCATAACTCTGCCTAGAAAGGCCCTACATGCCCCAAACTTGGTCTGGTCTGCTCAATAGAGTCCCCCCTACGGGCGTGTTTTGGATTGGATTTTTGACCATATCTGTCTTCCCTTTTTGTACGGCCCATAACTCTGCCTAGAAAGGCCCTACATGCCCCAAACTTGGTCTGGTCTGCTCATCAGAGTCCCCTCTACGGGCGTGTTTTGGATTGGATTAAAAAAAAAAATACCATATTTGTCTTCCCTTTTTGTCCGGCCCATAACTCTGCCTAGAAAGGCCCTACATGCCCCAAACTTGGTCTGGTCTGCTCAATAGAGTCCCCCCTACGGGCGTGTTTTGGATTGGATTTTTGACCATATCTGTCTTCCCTTTTTGTCCGGCCCATAACTCTGCCTAGAAAGGCCCTACATGCCCCAAACTTGGTCTGGTCTGCTCATCAGAGTCCCCTCTACGGGCGTGTTTTGGATTGGATTAAAAAAAAAAATACCATATTTGTCTTCCCTTTTTGTCCGGCCCATAACTCTGCCTAGAAAGGCCCTACATGCCCCAAACTTGGTCTGGTCTGCTCATCAGAGTCCCCTCTACGGCGTGTTTTGGATTGGATTTTTTTTTTTAAATGACTATATTTGTCTTCCCTTTTTGTCCGGCCCATAACTCTGCCTAGAAAGGCCCTACATGCCCCAAACTTGGTCTGGTCTGCTCATCAGAGTCCCCTCTACGGGCGTGTTTTGGATTGGATTTTAAGATTTTTGACCATATTTGTCTTCCCTTTTTGTCTGGCCCATAACTCTGCCTAGAAAGGCCCTACATGCCCCAAACTTGGTCTGGTCTGCTCATCAGAGTCCCCTCTACGGGCGTGTTTTGGATTGGATTTTAAGATTTGACCATATTTGTCTTCCCTTTTTGTCTGGCCCATAACTCTGCCTAGAAAGGCCCTACATGCCCCAAACTTGGTCTGGTCTGCTCATCAGAGGTCCCTCTACTGGCATGTTTTGGATTGGATTTTTTTTTTTTAAATGACCATATTTGACTTCCCTTTTTGTCTGGCCCATAACTCTGCCTATAAAGGCCCTACATGCCCCAAACTTGGTCTGGTCTGCTCATCAGAGTCCCCTCTACAGGCGTGTTTTGGATTGGATTTTAAGATTTTTGACCATATTTGTCTTCCCTTTTTGTTTGGCCCATAACTCTGCCTAGAAAGGCCCTACATGCCCCAAACTTGGTCTGGTCTGCTCATCAGAGTCCCCTCTACAGGCGTGTTTTGGATTGGATTTTAAGATTTTTGACCATATTTGTCTTCCCTTTTTGTCTGGCCCATAACTCTGCCTAGAAAGGCCCTACATGCCCCAAACTTGGTCTGGTCTGCTCATCAGAGTCCCCTCTACGGGCGTGTTTTGGATTGGATTTTAAGATTTGACCATATTTGTCTTCCCTTTTTGTCTGGCCCATAACTCTGCCTAGAAAGGCCCTACATGCCCCAAACTTGGTCTGGTCTGCTCATCAGAGTCCCCTCTACGGGCGTGTTTTGGATTGGATTTTAAGATTTTTGACCATATTTGTCTTCCCTTTTTGTCTGGCCCATAACTCTGCCTAGAAAGGCCCTACATGCCCCAAACTTGGTCTGGTCTGCTCAATAGAGTCCCCCCTACGGGCGTGTTTTGGATTGGATTTTTGACCATATCTGTCTTCCCTTTTTGTACGGCCCATAACTCTGCCTAGAAAGGCCCTACATGCCCCAAACTTGGTCTGGTCTGCTCATCAGAGTCCCCTCTACGGGCGTGTTTTGGATTGGATTAAAAAAAAAAATACCATATTTGTCTTCCCTTTTTGTCCGGCCCATAACTCTGCCTAGAAAGGCCCTACATGCCCCAAACTTGGTCTGGTCTGCTCAATAGAGTCCCCCCTACGGGCGTGTTTTGGATTGGATTTTTGACCATATCTGTCTTCCCTTTTTGTCCGGCCCATAACTCTGCCTAGAAAGGCCCTACATGCCCCAAACTTGGTCTGGTCTGCTCATCAGAGTCCCCTCTACGGGCGTGTTTTGGATTGGATTAAAAAAAAAAATACCATATTTGTCTTCCCTTTTTGTCCGGCCCATAACTCTGCCTAGAAAGGCCCTACATGCCCCAAACTTGGTCTGGTCTGCTCATCAGAGTCCCCTCTACGGCGTGTTTTGGATTGGATTTTTTTTTTTAAATGACTATATTTGTCTTCCCTTTTTGTCCGGCCCATAACTCTGCCTAGAAAGGCCCTACATGCCCCAAACTTGGTCTGGTCTGCTCATCAGAGTCCCCTCTACGGGCGTGTTTTGGATTGGATTTTAAGATTTTTGACCATATTTGTCTTCCCTTTTTGTCTGGCCCATAACTCTGCCTAGAAAGGCCCTACATGCCCCAAACTTGGTCTGGTCTGCTCATCAGAGTCCCCTCTACGGGCGTGTTTTGGATTGGATTTTAAGATTTGACCATATTTGTCTTCCCTTTTTGTCTGGCCCATAACTCTGCCTAGAAAGGCCCTACATGCCCCAAACTTGGTCTGGTCTGCTCATCAGAGGTCCCTCTACTGGCATGTTTTGGATTGGATTTTTTTTTTTTAAATGACCATATTTGACTTCCCTTTTTGTCTGGCCCATAACTCTGCCTATAAAGGCCCTACATGCCCCAAACTTGGTCTGGTCTGCTCATCAGAGTCCCCTCTACAGGCGTGTTTTGGATTGGATTTTAAGATTTTTGACCATATTTGTCTTCCCTTTTTGTTTGGCCCATAACTCTGCCTAGAAAGGCCCTACATGCCCCAAACTTGGTCTGGTCTGCTCATCAGAGTCCCCTCTACAGGCGTGTTTTGGATTGGATTTTAAGATTTTTGACCATATTTGTCTTCCCTTTTTGTCTGGCCCATAACTCTGCCTAGAAAGGCCCTACATGCCCCAAACTTGGTCTGGTCTGCTCATCAGAGTCCCCTCTACAGGCGTATTTTGGATTGGATTTTAAGATTTTTGACCATATTTGTCTTCCCTTTTTGTCTGGCCCATAACTCTGCCTAGAAAGGCCCTACATGCCCCAAACTTGGTCTGGTCTGCTCATCAGAGTCCCCTCTACAGGCGTGTTTTGGATTGGATTTTAAGATTTTTGACCATATTTGTCTTCCCTTTTTGTCCGGCCCATAACTCTGCCTAGAAAGGCCCTACATGCCCCAAACATGGTCTGGTCTGCTCAATAGAGTCCCCCCTACGGGCGTGTTTTGGATTGGATTTTTGACCATATCTGTCTTCCCTTTTTGTCCGGCCCATAACTCTGCCTAGAAAGGCCCTACATGCCCCAAACTTGGTCTGGTCTGCTCATCAGAGTCCCCTCTACGGGCGTGTTTTGGATTGGATTAAAAAAAAAAATACCATATTTGTCTTCCCTTTTTGTCCGGCCCATAACTCTGCCTAGAAAGGCCCTACATGCCCCAAACTTGGTCTGGTCTGCTCATCAGAGTCCCCTCTACGGGCGTGTTTTGGATTGGATTTTAAGATTTTTGACCATATTTGTCTTCCCTTTTTGTCTGGCCCATAACTCTGCCTAGAAAGGCCCTACATGCCCCAAACTTGGTCTGGTCTGCTCATCAGAGTCCCCTCTACGGGCGTGTTTTGGATTGGATTTTTTTTTTTAAATGACTATATTTGTCTTCCCTTTTTGTCTGGCCCATAACTCTGCCTAGAAAGGCCCTACATGCCCCAAACTTGGTCTGGTCTGCTCATCAGAGTCCCCTCTACGGGCGTGTTTTGGATTGGATTTTAAGATTTGACCATATTTGTCTTCCCTTTTTGTCTGGCCCATAACTCTGCCTAGAAAGGCCCTACATGCCCCAAACTTGGTCTGGTCTGCTCATCAGAGGTCCCTCTACTGGCATGTTTTGGATTGGATTTTTTTTTTTTAAATGACCATATTTGACTTCCCTTTTTGTCTGGCCCATAACTCTGCCTATAAAGGCCCTACATGCCCCAAACTTGGTCTGGTCTGCTCATCAGAGTCCCCTCTACAGGCGTGTTTTGGATTGGATTTTAAGATTTTTGACCATATTTGTCTTCCCTTTTTGTTTGGCCCATAACTCTGCCTAGAAAGGCCCTACATGCCCCAAACTTGGTCTGGTCTGCTCATCAGAGTCCCCTCTACGGGCGTGTTTTGGATTGGATTTTAAGATTTTTGACCATATTTGTCTTCCCTTTTTGTCTGGCCCATAACTCTGCCTAGAAAGGCCCTACATGCCCCAAACTTGGTCTGGTCTGCTCATCAGAGTCCCCTCTACAGGCGTATTTTGGATTGGATTTTAAGATTTTTGACCATATTTGTCTTCCCTTTTTGTCTGGCCCATAACTCTGCCTAGAAAGGCCCTACATGCCCCAAACTTGGTCTGGTCTGCTCATCAGAGTCCCCTCTACAGGCGTGTTTTGGATTGGATTTTAAGATTTTTGACCATATTTGTCTTCCCTTTTTGTCCGGCCCATAACTCTGCCTAGAAAGGCCCTACATGCCCCAAACTTGGTCTGGTCTGCTCATCAGAGTCCCCTCTACGGGCGTGTTTTGGATTGGATTTTTTTTTTTAAATGACCATATTTGTCTTCCCTTTTTGTCTGGCCCATAACTCTGCCTAGAAAGGCCCTACATGCCCCAAACTTGGTCTGGTCTGCTCATCAGAGTCCCCTCTACAGGCGTATTTTGGATTGGATTTTAAGATTTTTGACCATATTTGTCTTCCCTTTTTGTCCGGCCCATAACTCTGCCTAGAAAGGCCCTACATGCCCCAAACATGGTCTGGTCTGCTCAATAGAGTCCCCCCTACGGGCGTGTTTTGGATTGGATTTTTGACCATATCTGTCTTCCCTTTTTGTCCGGCCCATAACTCTGCCTAGAAAGGCCCTACATGCCCCAAACTTGGTCTGGTCTGCTCATCAGAGTCCCCTCTACGGGCGTGTTTTGGATTGGATAAAAAAAAAAAATACCATATTTGTCTTCCCTTTTTGTCCGGCCCATAACTCTGCCTAGAAAGGCCCTACATGCCCCAAACTTGGTCTGGTCTGCTCATCAGAGTCCCCTCTACGGGCGTGTTTTGGATTGGATTTTAAGATTTTTGACCATATTTGTCTTCCCTTTTTGTCTGGCCCATAACTCTGCCTAGAAAGGCCCTACATGCCCCAAACTTGGTCTGGTCTGCTCAATAGAGTCCCCCCTACGGGCGTGTTTTGGATTGGATTTTTGACCATATCTGTCTTCCCTTTTTGTCCGGCCCATAACTCTGCCTAGAAAGGCCCTACATGCCCCAAACTTGGTCTGGTCTGCTCATCAGAGTCCCCTCTACGGGCGTGTTTTGGATTGGATTAAAAAAAAAAATACCATATTTGTCTTCCCTTTTTGTCCGGCCCATAACTCTGCCTAGAAAGGCCCTACATGCCCCAAACTTGGTCTGGTCTGCTCATCAGAGTCCCCTCTACGGGCGTGTTTTGGATTGGATTTTAAGATTTTTGACCATATTTGTTTTCCCTTTTTGTCCGGCCCATAACTCTGCCTAGAAAGGCCCTACATGCCCCAAACTTGGTCTGGTCTGCTCATCAGAGTCCCCTCTACGGGCGTGTTTTGGATTGGATTTTTTTTTTTTAATGACTATATTTGTCTTCCCTTTTTGTCCGGCCCATAACTCTGCCTAGAAAGGCCCTACATGCCCCAAACTTGGTCTGGTCTGCTCATCAGAGTCCCCTCTACGGGCGTGTTTTGGATTGGATTTTAAGATTTTTGACCATATTTGTCTTCCCTTTTTGTCTGGCCCATAACTCTGCCTAGAAAGGCCCTACATGCCCCAAACTTGGTCTGGTCTGCTCATCAGAGTCCCCTCTACGGGCGTGTTTTGGATTGGATTTTAAGATTTGACCATATTTGTCTTCCCTTTTTGTCTGGCCCATAACTCTGCCTAGAAAGGCCCTACATGCCCCAAACTTGGTCTGGTCTGCTCATCAGAGGTCCCTCTACTGGCATGTTTTGGATTGGATTTTTTTTTTTTAAATGACCATATTTGTCTTCCCTTTTTGTTTGGCCCATAATTCTGCCTAGAAAGGCCCTACATGCCCCAAACTTGGTCTGGTCTGCTCATCAGAGTCCCCTCTACGGGCGTGTTTTGGATTGGATTTTAAGATTTTTGACCATATTTGTCTTCCCTTTTTGTCTGGCCCATAACTCTGCCTAGAAAGGCCCTACATGCCCCAAACTTGGTCTGGTCTGCTCATCAGAGTCCCCTCTACAGGCGTATTTTGGATTGGATTTTAAGATTTTTGACCATATTTGTCTTCCCTTTTTGTCTGGCCCATAACTCTGCCTAGAAAGGCCCTACATGCCCCAAACTTGGTCTGGTCTGCTCATCAGAGTCCCCTCTACAGGCGTGTTTTGGATTGGATTTTAAGATTTTTGACCATATTTGTCTTCCCTTTTTGTCCGGCCCATAACTCTGCCTAGAAAGGCCCTACATGCCCCAAACATGGTCTGGTCTGCTCAATAGAGTCCCCCCTACGGGCGTGTTTTGGATTGGATTTTTGACCATATCTGTCTTCCCTTTTTGTCCGGCCCATAACTCTGCCTAGAAAGGCCCTACATGCCCCAAACTTGGTCTGGTCTGCTCATCAGAGTCCCCTCTACGGGCGTGTTTTGGATTGGATTAAAAAAAAAAAAACCATATTTGTCTTCCCTTTTTGTCCGGCCCATAACTCTGCCTAGAAAGGCCCTACATGCCCCAAACTTGGTCTGGTCTGCTCATCAGAGTCCCCTCTACGGGCGTGTTTTGGATTGGATTTTAAGATTTTTGACCATATTTGTCTTCCCTTTTTGTCTGGCCCATAACTCTGCCTAGAAAGGCCCTACATGCCCCAAACTTGGTCTGGTCTGCTCATCAGAGTCCCCTCTACGGGCGTGTTTTGGATTGGATTTTTTTTTTTAAATGACCATATTTGTCTTCCCTTTTTGTCTGGCCCATAACTCTGCCTAGAAAGGCCCTACATGCCCCAAACTTGGTCTGGTCTGCTCATCAGAGTCCCCTCTACAGGCGTATTTTGGATTGGATTTTAAGATTTTTGACCATATTTGTCTTCCCTTTTTGTCCGGCCCATAACTCTG
Source organism: Osmerus eperlanus (assembly GCF_963692335.1). Taxonomy (NCBI): domain Eukaryota; kingdom Metazoa; phylum Chordata; class Actinopteri; order Osmeriformes; family Osmeridae; genus Osmerus; species Osmerus eperlanus. The sequence continues at coordinate 45,149 of NC_085024.1, forward strand.
CCTAGAAAGGCCCTACATGCCCCAAACATGGTCTGGTCTGCTCAATAGAGTCCCCCCTACGGGCGTGTTTTGGATTGGATTTTTGACCATATCTGTCTTCCCTTTTTGTCCGGCCCATAACTCTGCCTAGAAAGGCCCTACATGCCCCAAACTTGGTCTGGTCTGCTCATCAGAGTCCCCTCTACGGGCGTGTTTTGGATTGGATTAAAAAAAAAAATACCATATTTGTCTTCCCTTTTTGTCCGGCCCATAACTCTGCCTAGAAAGGCCCTACATGCCCCAAACTTGGTCTGGTCTGCTCATCAGAGTCCCCTCTACGGGCGTGTTTTGGATTGGATTTTAAGATTTTTGACCATATTTGTCTTCCCTTTTTGTCTGGCCCATAACTCTGCCTAGAAAGGCCCTACATGCCCCAAACTTGGTCTGGTCTGCTCAATAGAGTCCCCCCTACGGGCGTGTTTTGGATTGGATTTTTGACCATATCTGTCTTCCCTTTTTGTCCGGCCCATAACTCTGCCTAGAAAGGCCCTACATGCCCCAAACTTGGTCTGGTCTGCTCATCAGAGTCCCCTCTACGGGCGTGTTTTGGATTGGATTAAAAAAAAAAAAAACATATTTGTCTTCCCTTTTTGTCCGGCCCATAACTCTGCCTAGAAAGGCCCTACATGCCCCAAACTTGGTCTGGTCTGCTCATCAGAGTCCCCTCTACGGGCGTGTTTTGGATTGGATTTTAAGATTTTTGACCATATTTGTTTTCCCTTTTTGTCCGGCCCATAACTCTGCCTAGAAAGGCCCTACATGCCCCAAACTTGGTCTGGTCTGCTCATCAGAGTCCCCTCTACGGGCGTGTTTTGGATTGGATTTTTTTTTTTAAATGACTATATTTGTCTTCCCTTTTTGTCCGGCCCATAACTCTGCCTAGAAAGGCCCTACATGCCCCAAACTTGGTCTGGTCTGCTCATCAGAGTCCCCTCTACGGGCGTGTTTTGGATTGGATTTTAAGATTTTTGACCATATTTGTCTTCCCTTTTTGTCTGGCCCATAACTCTGCCTAGAAAGGCCCTACATGCCCCAAACTTGGTCTGGTCTGCTCATCAGAGTCCCCTCTACGGGCGTGTTTTGGATTGGATTTTAAGATTTGACCATATTTGTCTTCCCTTTTTGTCTGGCCCATAACTCTGCCTAGAAAGGCCCTACATGCCCCAAACTTGGTCTGGTCTGCTCATCAGAGGTCCCTCTACTGGCATGTTTTGGATTGGATTTTTTTTTTTTAAATGACCATATTTGACTTCCCTTTTTGTCTGGCCCATAACTCTGCCTATAAAGGCCCTACATGCCCCAAACTTGGTCTGGTCTGCTCATCAGAGTCCCCTCTACAGGCGTGTTTTGGATTGGATTTTAAGATTTTTGACCATATTTGTCTTCCGTTTTTGTTTGGCCCATAATTCTGCCTAGAAAGGCCCTACATGCCCCAAACTTGGTCTGGTCTGCTCATCAGAGTCCCCTCTACGGGCGTGTTTTGGATTGGATTTTAAGATTTTTGACCATATTTGTCTTCCCTTTTTGTCTGGCCCATAACTCTGCCTAGAAAGGCCCTACATGCCCCAAACTTGGTCTGGTCTGCTCATCAGAGTCCCCTCTACAGGCGTATTTTGGATTGGATTTTAAGATTTTTGACCATATTTGTCTTCCCTTTTTGTCTGGCCCATAACTCTGCCTAGAAAGGCCCTACATGCCCCAAACTTGGTCTGGTCTGCTCATCAGAGTCCCCTCTACAGGCGTGTTTTGGATTGGATTTTAAGATTTTTGACCATATTTGTCTTCCCTTTTTGTCCGGCCCATAACTCTGCCTAGAAAGGCCCTACATGCCCCAAACATGGTCTGGTCTGCTCAATAGAGTCCCCCCTACGGGCGTGTTTTGGATTGGATTTTTGACCATATCTGTCTTCCCTTTTTGTCCGGCCCATAACTCTGCCTAGAAAGGCCCTACATGCCCCAAACTTGGTCTGGTCTGCTCATCAGAGTCCCCTCTACGGGCGTGTTTTGGATTGGATTAAAAAAAAAAAAACCATATTTGTCTTCCCTTTTTGTCCGGCCCATAACTCTGCCTAGAAAGGCCCTACATGCCCCAAACTTGGTCTGGTCTGCTCATCAGAGTCCCCTCTACGGGCGTGTTTTGGATTGGATTTTAAGATTTTTGACCATATTTGTCTTCCCTTTTTGTCTGGCCCATAACTCTGCCTAGAAAGGCCCTACATGCCCCAAACTTGGTCTGGTCTGCTCAATAGTCCCCCCTACGGGCGTGTTTTGGATTGGATTTTTGACCATATCTGTCTTCCCTTTTTGTCCGGCCCATAACTCTGCCTAGAAAGGCCCTACATGCCCCAAACTTGGTCTGGTCTGCTCATCAGAGTCCCCTCTACGGGCGTGTTTTGGATTGGATTTAAAAAAAATATACCATATTTGTCTTCCCTTTTTGTCCGGCCCATAACTCTGCCTAGAAAGGCCCTACATGCCCCAAACTTGGTCTGGTCTGCTCAATAGAGTCCCCCCTACGGGCGTGTTTTGGATTGGATTTTTGACCATATCTGTCTTCCCTTTTTGTCCGGCCCATAACTCTGCCTAGAAAGGCCCTACATGCCCCAAACTTGGTCTGGTCTGCTCATCAGAGTCCCCTCTACGGGCGTGTTTTGGATTGGATTTTAAGATTTTTGACCATATTTGTCTTCCCTTTTTGTCTGGCCCATAACTCTGCCTAGAAAGGCCCTACATGCCCCAAACTTGGTCTGGTCTGCTCATCAGAGTCCCCTCTACGGGCGTGTTTTGGATTGGATTTTTTTTTTTAAATGACTATATTTGTCTTCCCTTTTTGTCTGGCCCATAACTCTGCCTAGAAAGGCCCTACATGCCCCAAACTTGGTCTGGTCTGCTCATCAGAGTCCCCTCTACGGGCGTGTTTTGGATTGGATTTTAAGATTTGACCATATTTGTCTTCCCTTTTTGTCTGGCCCATAACTCTGCCTAGAAAGGCCCTACATGCCCCAAACTTGGTCTGGTCTGCTCATCAGAGGTCCCTCTACTGGCATGTTTTGGATTGGATTTTTTTTTTTTAAATGACCATATTTGACTTCCCTTTTTGTCTGGCCCATAACTCTGCCTATAAAGGCCCTACATGCCCCAAACTTGGTCTGGTCTGCTCATCAGAGTCCCCTCTACAGGCGTGTTTTGGATTGGATTTTAAGATTTTTGACCATATTTGTCTTCCCTTTTTGTTTGGCCCATAACTCTGCCTAGAAAGGCCCTACATGCCCCAAACTTGGTCTGGTCTGCTCATCAGAGTCCCCTCTACGGGCGTGTTTTGGATTGGATTTTAAGATTTTTGACCATATTTGTCTTCCCTTTTTGTCTGGCCCATAACTCTGCCTAGAAAGGCCCTACATGCCCCAAACTTGGTCTGGTCTGCTCATCAGAGTCCCCTCTACAGGCGTATTTTGGATTGGATTTTAAGATTTTTGACCATATTTGTCTTCCCTTTTTGTCTGGCCCATAACTCTGCCTAGAAAGGCCCTACATGCCCCAAACTTGGTCTGGTCTGCTCATCAGAGTCCCCTCTACAGGCGTGTTTTGGATTGGATTTTAAGATTTTTGACCATATTTGTCTTCCCTTTTTGTCCGGCCCATAACTCTGCCTAGAAAGGCCCTACATGCCCCAAACTTGGTCTGGTCTGCTCATCAGAGTCCCCTCTACGGGCGTGTTTTGGATTGGATTTTTTTTTTTAAATGACCATATTTGTCTTCCCTTTTTGTCTGGCCCATAACTCTGCCTAGAAAGGCCCTACATGCCCCAAACTTGGTCTGGTCTGCTCATCAGAGTCCCCTCTACAGGCGTATTTTGGATTGGATTTTAAGATTTTTGACCATATTTGTCTTCCCTTTTTGTCCGGCCCATAACTCTGCCTAGAAAGGCCCTACATGCCCCAAACATGGTCTGGTCTGCTCAATAGAGTCCCCCCTACGGGCGTGTTTTGGATTGGATTTTTGACCATATCTGTCTTCCCTTTTTGTCCGGCCCATAACTCTGCCTAGAAAGGCCCTACATGCCCCAAACTTGGTCTGGTCTGCTCATCAGAGTCCCCTCTACGGGCGTGTTTTGGATTGGATAAAAAAAAAAAATACCATATTTGTCTTCCCTTTTTGTCCGGCCCATAACTCTGCCTAGAAAGGCCCTACATGCCCCAAACTTGGTCTGGTCTGCTCATCAGAGTCCCCTCTACGGGCGTGTTTTGGATTGGATTTTAAGATTTTTGACCATATTTGTCTTCCCTTTTTGTCTGGCCCATAACTCTGCCTAGAAAGGCCCTACATGCCCCAAACTTGGTCTGGTCTGCTCAATAGAGTCCCCCCTACGGGCGTGTTTTGGATTGGATTTTTGACCATATCTGTCTTCCCTTTTTGTCCGGCCCATAACTCTGCCTAGAAAGGCCCTACATGCCCCAAACTTGGTCTGGTCTGCTCATCAGAGTCCCCTCTACGGGCGTGTTTTGGATTGGATTAAAAAAAAAAATACCATATTTGTCTTCCCTTTTTGTCCGGCCCATAACTCTGCCTAGAAAGGCCCTACATGCCCCAAACTTGGTCTGGTCTGCTCATCAGAGTCCCCTCTACGGGCGTGTTTTGGATTGGATTTTAAGATTTTTGACCATATTTGTTTTCCCTTTTTGTCCGGCCCATAACTCTGCCTAGAAAGGCCCTACATGCCCCAAACTTGGTCTGGTCTGCTCATCAGAGTCCCCTCTACGGGCGTGTTTTGGATTGGATTTTTTTTTTTTAATGACTATATTTGTCTTCCCTTTTTGTCCGGCCCATAACTCTGCCTAGAAAGGCCCTACATGCCCCAAACTTGGTCTGGTCTGCTCATCAGAGTCCCCTCTACGGGCGTGTTTTGGATTGGATTTTAAGATTTTTGACCATATTTGTCTTCCCTTTTTGTCTGGCCCATAACTCTGCCTAGAAAGGCCCTACATGCCCCAAACTTGGTCTGGTCTGCTCATCAGAGTCCCCTCTACGGGCGTGTTTTGGATTGGATTTTAAGATTTGACCATATTTGTCTTCCCTTTTTGTCTGGCCCATAACTCTGCCTAGAAAGGCCCTACATGCCCCAAACTTGGTCTGGTCTGCTCATCAGAGGTCCCTCTACTGGCATGTTTTGGATTGGATTTTTTTTTTTTAAATGACCATATTTGTCTTCCCTTTTTGTTTGGCCCATAATTCTGCCTAGAAAGGCCCTACATGCCCCAAACTTGGTCTGGTCTGCTCATCAGAGTCCCCTCTACGGGCGTGTTTTGGATTGGATTTTAAGATTTTTGACCATATTTGTCTTCCCTTTTTGTCTGGCCCATAACTCTGCCTAGAAAGGCCCTACATGCCCCAAACTTGGTCTGGTCTGCTCATCAGAGTCCCCTCTACAGGCGTATTTTGGATTGGATTTTAAGATTTTTGACCATATTTGTCTTCCCTTTTTGTCTGGCCCATAACTCTGCCTAGAAAGGCCCTACATGCCCCAAACTTGGTCTGGTCTGCTCATCAGAGTCCCCTCTACAGGCGTGTTTTGGATTGGATTTTAAGATTTTTGACCATATTTGTCTTCCCTTTTTGTCCGGCCCATAACTCTGCCTAGAAAGGCCCTACATGCCCCAAACATGGTCTGGTCTGCTCAATAGAGTCCCCCCTACGGGCGTGTTTTGGATTGGATTTTTGACCATATCTGTCTTCCCTTTTTGTCCGGCCCATAACTCTGCCTAGAAAGGCCCTACATGCCCCAAACTTGGTCTGGTCTGCTCATCAGAGTCCCCTCTACGGGCGTGTTTTGGATTGGATTAAAAAAAAAAAAACCATATTTGTCTTCCCTTTTTGTCCGGCCCATAACTCTGCCTAGAAAGGCCCTACATGCCCCAAACTTGGTCTGGTCTGCTCATCAGAGTCCCCTCTACGGGCGTGTTTTGGATTGGATTTTAAGATTTTTGACCATATTTGTCTTCCCTTTTTGTCTGGCCCATAACTCTGCCTAGAAAGGCCCTACATGCCCCAAACTTGGTCTGGTCTGCTCATCAGAGTCCCCTCTACGGGCGTGTTTTGGATTGGATTTTTTTTTTTAAATGACCATATTTGTCTTCCCTTTTTGTCTGGCCCATAACTCTGCCTAGAAAGGCCCTACATGCCCCAAACTTGGTCTGGTCTGCTCATCAGAGTCCCCTCTACAGGCGTATTTTGGATTGGATTTTAAGATTTTTGACCATATTTGTCTTCCCTTTTTGTCCGGCCCATAACTCTGCCTAGAAAGGCCCTACATGCCCCAAACATGGTCTGGTCTGCTCAATAGAGTCCCCCCTACGGGCGTGTTTTGGATTGGATTTTTGACCATATCTGTCTTCCCTTTTTGTCCGGCCCATAACTCTGCCTAGAAAGGCCCTACATGCCCCAAACTTGGTCTGGTCTGCTCATCAGAGTCCCCTCTACGGGCGTGTTTTGGATTGGATTAAAAAAAAAAATACCATATTTGTCTTCCCTTTTTGTCCGGCCCATAACTCTGCCTAGAAAGGCCCTACATGCCCCAAACTTGGTCTGGTCTGCTCATCAGAGTCCCCTCTACGGGCGTGTTTTGGATTGGATTTTAAGATTTTTGACCATATTTGTCTTCCCTTTTTGTCTGGCCCATAACTCTGCCTAGAAAGGCCCTACATGCCCCAAACTTGGTCTGGTCTGCTCAATAGAGTCCCCCCTACGGGCGTGTTTTGGATTGGATTTTTGACCATATCTGTCTTCCCTTTTTGTCCGGCCCATAACTCTGCCTAGAAAGGCCCTACATGCCCCAAACTTGGTCTGGTCTGCTCATCAGAGTCCCCTCTACGGGCGTGTTTTGGATTGGATTAAAAAAAAAAAAAACATATTTGTCTTCCCTTTTTGTCCGGCCCATAACTCTGCCTAGAAAGGCCCTACATGCCCCAAACTTGGTCTGGTCTGCTCATCAGAGTCCCCTCTACGGGCGTGTTTTGGATTGGATTTTAAGATTTTTGACCATATTTGTTTTCCCTTTTTGTCCGGCCCATAACTCTGCCTAGAAAGGCCCTACATGCCCCAAACTTGGTCTGGTCTGCTCATCAGAGTCCCCTCTACGGGCGTGTTTTGGATTGGATTTTTTTTTTTAAATGACTATATTTGTCTTCCCTTTTTGTCCGGCCCATAACTCTGCCTAGAAAGGCCCTACATGCCCCAAACTTGGTCTGGTCTGCTCATCAGAGTCCCCTCTACGGGCGTGTTTTGGATTGGATTTTAAGATTTTTGACCATATTTGTCTTCCCTTTTTGTCTGGCCCATAACTCTGCCTAGAAAGGCCCTACATGCCCCAAACTTGGTCTGGTCTGCTCATCAGAGTCCCCTCTACGGGCGTGTTTTGGATTGGATTTTAAGATTTGACCATATTTGTCTTCCCTTTTTGTCTGGCCCATAACTCTGCCTAGAAAGGCCCTACATGCCCCAAACTTGGTCTGGTCTGCTCATCAGAGGTCCCTCTACTGGCATGTTTTGGATTGGATTTTTTTTTTTTAAATGACCATATTTGACTTCCCTTTTTGTCTGGCCCATAACTCTGCCTATAAAGGCCCTACATGCCCCAAACTTGGTCTGGTCTGCTCATCAGAGTCCCCTCTACAGGCGTGTTTTGGATTGGATTTTAAGATTTTTGACCATATTTGTCTTCCGTTTTTGTTTGGCCCATAATTCTGCCTAGAAAGGCCCTACATGCCCCAAACTTGGTCTGGTCTGCTCATCAGAGTCCCCTCTACGGGCGTGTTTTGGATTGGATTTTAAGATTTTTGACCATATTTGTCTTCCCTTTTTGTCTGGCCCATAACTCTGCCTAGAAAGGCCCTACATGCCCCAAACTTGGTCTGGTCTGCTCATCAGAGTCCCCTCTACAGGCGTATTTTGGATTGGATTTTAAGATTTTTGACCATATTTGTCTTCCCTTTTTGTCTGGCCCATAACTCTGCCTAGAAAGGCCCTACATGCCCCAAACTTGGTCTGGTCTGCTCATCAGAGTCCCCTCTACAGGCGTGTTTTGGATTGGATTTTAAGATTTTTGACCATATTTGTCTTCCCTTTTTGTCCGGCCCATAACTCTGCCTAGAAAGGCCCTACATGCCCCAAACATGGTCTGGTCTGCTCAATAGAGTCCCCCCTACGGGCGTGTTTTGGATTGGATTTTTGACCATATCTGTCTTCCCTTTTTGTCCGGCCCATAACTCTGCCTAGAAAGGCCCTACATGCCCCAAACTTGGTCTGGTCTGCTCATCAGAGTCCCCTCTACGGGCGTGTTTTGGATTGGATTAAAAAAAAAAAAACCATATTTGTCTTCCCTTTTTGTCCGGCCCATAACTCTGCCTAGAAAGGCCCTACATGCCCCAAACTTGGTCTGGTCTGCTCATCAGAGTCCCCTCTACGGGCGTGTTTTGGATTGGATTTTAAGATTTTTGACCATATTTGTCTTCCCTTTTTGTCTGGCCCATAACTCTGCCTAGAAAGGCCCTACATGCCCCAAACTTGGTCTGGTCTGCTCAATAGTCCCCCCTACGGGCGTGTTTTGGATTGGATTTTTGACCATATCTGTCTTCCCTTTTTGTCCGGCCCATAACTCTGCCTAGAAAGGCCCTACATGCCCCAAACTTGGTCTGGTCTGCTCATCAGAGTCCCCTCTACGGGCGTGTTTTGGATTGGATTTAAAAAAAAAATACCATATTTGTCTTCCCTTTTTGTCCGGCCCATAACTCTGCCTAGAAAGGCCCTACATGCCCCAAACTTGGTCTGGTCTGCTCAATAGAGTCCCCCCTACGGGCGTGTTTTGGATTGGATTTTTGACCATATCTGTCTTCCCTTTTTGTCCGGCCCATAACTCTGCCTAGAAAGGCCCTACATGCCCCAAACTTGGTCTGGTCTGCTCATCAGAGTCCCCTCTACGGGCGTGTTTTGGATTGGATTAAAAAAAAAAAAAAAATATTTGTCTTCCCTTTTTGTCCGGCCCATAACTCTGCCTAGAAAGGCCCTACATGCCCCAAACTTGGTCTGGTCTGCTCATCAGAGTCCCCTCTACGGGCGTGTTTTGGATTGGATTTTAAGATTTTTGACCATATTTGTCTTCCCTTTTTGTCTGGCCCATAACTCTGCCTAGAAAGGCCCTACATGCCCCAAACTTGGTCTGGTCTGCTCATCAGAGTCCCCTCTACAGGCGTATTTTGGATTGGATTTTAAGATTTTTGACCATATTTGTCTTCCCTTTTTGTCTGGCCCATAACTCTGCCTAGAAAGGCCCTACATGCCCCAAACTTGGTCTGGTCTGCTCATCAGAGTCCCCTCTACAGGCGTGTTTTGGATTGGATTTTAAGATTTTTGACCATATTTGTCTTCCCTTTTTGTCCGGCCCATAACTCTGCCTAGAAAGGCCCTACATGCCCCAAACATGGTCTGGTCTGCTCAATAGAGTCCCCCCTACGGGCGTGTTTTGGATTGGATTTTTGACCATATCTGTCTTCCCTTTTTGTCCGGCCCATAACTCTGCCTAGAAAGGCCCTACATGCCCCAAACTTGGTCTGGTCTGCTCATCAGAGTCCCCTCTACGGGCGTGTTTTGGATTGGATTTAAAAAAAAAAAAACATATTTGTCTTCCCTTTTTGTCCGGCCCATAACTCTGCCTAGAAAGGCCCTACATGCCCCAAACTTGGTCTGGTCTGCTCATCAGAGTCCCCTCTACGGGCGTGTTTTGGATTGGATTTTAAGATTTTTGACCATATTTGTCTTCCCTTTTTGTCTGGCCCATAACTCTGCCTAGAAAGGCCCTACATGCCCCAAACTTGGTCTGGTCTGCTCAATAGTCCCCCCTACGGGCGTGTTTTGGATTGGATTTTTGACCATATCTGTCTTCCCTTTTTGTCCGGCCCATAACTCTGCCTAGAAAGGCCCTACATGCCCCAAACTTGGTCTGGTCTGCTCATCAGAGTCCCCTCTACGGGCGTGTTTTGGATTGGATTTAAAAAAAAAATACCATATTTGTCTTCCCTTTTTGTCCGGCCCATAACTCTGCCTAGAAAGGCCCTACATGCCCAAAACTTGGTCTGGTCTGCTCAATAGAGTCCCCCCTACGGGCGTGTTTTGGATTGGATTTTTGACCATATCTGTCTTCCCTTTTTGTCCGGCCCATAACTCTGCCTAGAAAGGCCCTACATGCCCCAAACTTGGTCTGGTCTGCTCATCAGAGTCCCCTCTACGGGCGTGTTTTGGATTGGATTAAAAAAAAAAAAAAACATATTTGTCTTCCCTTTTTGTCCGGCCCATAACTCTGCCTAGAAAGGCCCTACATGCCCCAAACTTGGTCTGGTCTGCTCATCAGAGTCCCCTCTACGGGCGTGTTTTGGATTGGATTTTAAGATTTTTGACCATATTTGTCTTCCCTTTTTGTCTGGCCCATAACTCTGCCTAGAAAGGCCCTACATGCCCCAAACTTGGTCTGGTCTGCTCAATAGAGTCCCCTCTACGGGCGTGTTTTGGATTGGATTTTTTTTTTTAAATGACTATATTTGTCTTCCCTTTTTGTCCGGCCCATAACTCTGCCTAGAAAGGCCCTACATGCCCCAAACTTGGTCTGGTCTGCTCATCAGAGTCCCCTCTACGGGCGTGTTTTGGATTGGATTTTAAGATTTTTGACCATATTTGTCTTCCCTTTTTGTCTGGCCCATAACTCTGCCTAGAAAGGCCCTACATGCCCCAAACTTGGTCTGGTCTGCTCATCAGAGTCCCCTCTACGGGCGTGTTTTGGATTGGATTTTAAGATTTGACCATATTTGTCTTCCCTTTTTGTCTGGCCCATAACTCTGCCTAGAAAGGCCCTACATGCCCCAAACTTGGTCTGGTCTGCTCATCAGAGGTCCCTCTACTGGCATGTTTTGGATTGGATTTTTTTTTTTTAAATGACCATATTTGACTTCCCTTTTTGTCTGGCCCATAACTCTGCCTAGAAAGGCCCTACATGCCCCAAACTTGGTCTGGTCTGCTCATCAGAGTCCCCTCTACAGGCGTGTTTTGGATTGGATTTTAAGATTTTTGACCATATTTGTCTTCCCTTTTTGTTTGGCCCATAACTCTGCCTAGAAAGGCCCTACATGCCCCAAACTTGGTCTGGTCTGCTCATCAGAGTCCCCTCTACGGGCGTGTTTTAGATTGGGATTTTTTTTTTAAATGACTATATTTGTCTTCCCTTTTTGTCTGGCCCATAACTCTGCCTAGAAAGGCCCTACATGCCCCAAACTTGGTCTGGTCTGCTCATCAGAGTCCCCTCTACCGGCGTGTTTTGGATTGGATTTTTTTTTTTTATGACTATATTTGTCTTCCCTTTTTGTCCGGCCCATAACTCTGCCTAGAAAGGCCCTACATGCCCCAAACTTGGTCTGGTCTGCTCATCAGAGGTCCCTCTACGGGCATGTTTTGGATTGGATTTTAAGATTTTTGACCATATTTGTCTTCCCTTTTTGTCCGGCCCATAACTCTGCCTAGAAAGGCCCTACATGCCCCAAACTTGGTCTGGTCTGCTCATCAGAGTCCCCTCTACGGGCGTGTTTTAGATTGGGATTTTTTTTTTTATGACTATATTTGTCTTCCCTTTTTGTCTGGCCCATAACTCTGCCTAGAAAGGCCCTACATGCCCCAAACTTGGTCTGGTCTGCTCATCAGAGTCCCCTCTACGGGCGTGTTTTGGATTGGATTTTAAGATTTGACCATATTTGTCTTCCCTTTTTGTCTGGCCCATAACTCTGCCTAGAAAGGCCCTACATGCCCCAAACTTGGTCTGGTCTGCTCATCAGAGTCCCCTCTACAGGCGTGTTTTGGATTGGATTTTAAGATTTTTGACCATATTTGTCTTCCCTTTTTGTTTGGCCCATAACTCTGCCTAGAAAGGCCCTACATGCCCCAAACTTGGTCTGGTCTGCTCATCAGAGTCCCCTCTACGGGCGTGTTTTGGATTGGATTTTAAGATTTTTGACTATATTTGTCTTCCCTTTTTGTCTGGCCCATAACTCTGCCTAGAAAGGCCCTACATGCCCCAAACTTGGTCTGGTCTGCTCATCAGAGTCCCCTCTACGGGCGTGTTTTGGATTGGATTTTAAGATTTTTGACCATATTTGTCTTCCCTTTTTGTCCGGCCCATAACTCTGCCTAGAAAGGCCCTACATGCCCCAAACTTGGTCTGGTCTGCTCATCAGAGTCCCCTCTACGGGCGTGTTTTGGATTGGATTTTAAGATTTTTGACCATATTTGTCTTCCCTTTTTGTCTGGCCCATAACTCTGCCTAGAAAGGCCCTACATGCCCCAAACTTGGTCTGGTCTGCTCAATAGAGTCCCCCCTACGGGCGTGTTTTGGATTGGATTTTTGACCATATCTGTCTTCCCTTTTTGTCCGGCCCATAACTCTGCCTAGAAAGGCCCTACATGCCCCAAACTTGGTCTGGTCTGCTCATCAGAGGTCCCTCTACTGGCATGTTTTGGATTGGATTTTTTTTTTTAAATGACCATATTTGTCTTCCCTTTTTGTCCGGCCCATAACTCTGCCTAGAAAGGCCCTACATGCCCCAAACTTGGTCTGGTCTGCTCATCAGAGTCCCCTCTACAGGCGTGTTTTGGATTGGATTTTAAGATTTTTGACCATATTTGTCTTCCCTTCTTGTTTGGCCCATAACTCTGCCTAGAAAGGCCCTACATGCCCCAAACTTGGTCTGGTCTGCTCATCAGAGTCCCCTCTACGGGCGTGTTTTGGATTGGATTTTAAGATTTTTGACCATATTTGTCTTCCCTTTTTGTCCGGCCCATAACTCTGCCTAGAAAGGCCCTACATGCCCCAAACTTGGTCTGGTCTGCTCATCAGAGTCCCCTCTACGGGCGTGTTTTGGTTTGGATTTTAAGATTTTTGACCATATTTGTCTTCCCTTTTTGTCCGGCCCATAACTCTGCCTAGAAAGGCCCTACATGCCCCAAACTTGGTCTGGTCTGCTCATCAGAGTCCCCTCTACGGGCGTGTTTTAGATTGGGATTTTTTTTTTAAATGACTATATTTGTCTTCCCTTTTTGTCTGGCCCATAACTCTGCCTAGAAAGGCCCTACATGCCCCAAACTTGGTCTGGTCTGCTCATCAGAGTCCCCTCTACCGGCGTGTTTTGGATTGGATTTTTTTTTTTTATGACTATATTTGTCTTCCCTTTTTGTCCGGCCCATAACTCTGCCTAGAAAGGCCCTACATGCCCCAAACTTGGTCTGGTCTGCTCATCAGAGTCCCCTCTACGGGCGTGTTTTAGATTGGGATTTTTTTTTTTTATGACTATATTTGTCTTCCCTTTTTGTCTGGCCCATAACTCTGCCTAGAAAGGCCCTACATGCCCCAAACTTGGTCTGGTCTGCTCATCAGAGTCCCCTCTACGGGCGTGTTTTGGATTGGATTTTAAGATTTTTGACTATATTTGTCTTCCCTTTTTGTCTGGCCCATAACTCTGCCTAGAAAGGCCCTACATGCCCCAAACTTGGTCTGGTCTGCTCATCAGAGTCCCCTCTACGGGCGTGTTTTGGATTGGATTTTAAGATTTTTGACCATATTTGTCTTCCCTTTTTGTCCGGCCCATAACTCTGCCTAGAAAGGCCCTACATGCCCCAAACTTGGTCTGGTCTGCTCATCAGAGTCCCCTCTACGGGCGTGTTTTGGATTGGATTTTAAGATTTTTGACCATATTTGTCTTCCCTTTTTGTCTGGCCCATAACTCTGCCTAGAAAGGCCCTACATGCCCCAAACTTGGTCTGGTCTGCTCAATAGAGTCCCCCCTACGGGCGTGTTTTGGATTGGATTTTTGACCATATCTGTCTTCCCTTTTTGTCCGGCCCATAACTCTGCCTAGAAAGGCCCTACATGCCCCAAACTTGGTCTGGTCTGCTCATCAGAGTCCCCTCTACGGGCGTGTTTTAGATTGGGATTTTTTTTTTTAATGACTATATTTGTCTTCCCTTTTTGTCTGGCCCATAACTCTGCCTAGAAAGGCCCTACATGCCCCAAACTTGGTCTGGTCTGCTCATCAGAGGTCCCTCTACGGGCATGTTTTGGATTGGATTTTTTTTTTTAAATGACCATATTTGTCTTCCCTTTTTGTCCGGCCCATAACTCTTTCTAGAAAGGCCCTACATGCCCCAAACTTGGTCTGGTCTGCTCATCAGAGTCCCCTCTACAGGCGTGTTTTGGATTGGATTTTAAGATTTTTGACCATATTTGTCTTCCCTTTTTGTCCGGCCCATAACTCTGCCTAGAAAGGCCCTACATGCCCCAAACTTGGTCTGGTCTGCTCATCAGAGGTCCCTCTACTGGCATGTTTTGGATTGGATTTTTTTTTTTAAATGACCATATTTGTCTTCCCTTTTTGTCCGGCCCATAACTCTGCCTAGAAAGGCCCTACATGCCCCAAACTTGGTCTGGTCTGCTCATCAGAGTCCCCTCTACGGGCGTGTTGTGGATTGGATTAAAACAAAAATGGACCATATTTGTATTCCCTTTTTGTCCGGCCCATAATTCTGCCTAGAAAGGCCCTACATGCCCCAAACTTGGTCTGGTCTGCTCATCAGAGTCCCCTCTACGGGCGTGTTTTGGATTGGATTTTAAGATTTTTGACCATATTTGTCTTCCCTTTTTGTCTGGCCCATAACTCTGCCTAGAAAGGCCCTACATGCCCCAAACTTGGTCTGGTCTGCTCATCAGAGTCCCCTCTACGGGCGTGTTTTTGATTGGATTTAAAAAAAAATGACCATATTTGTCTTCCCTTTTTGTCCGGCCCATAACTCTGCCTAGAAAGGCCCTACATGCCCCAAACTTGGTCTGGTCTGTTCATCAGAGGTCCCTCTACGGCCATGTTTTGGATTGGATTTTAAGATTTTTGACCATATTTGTCTTCCCTTTTTGTCCGGCCCATAACTCTGCCTAGAAAGGCCCTACATGCCCCAAACTTGGTCTGGTCTGCTCATCAGAGGTCCTTCTACTGGCATGTTTTGGATTGGATTTTTTTTTTTAAATGACCATATTTGTCTTCCCTTTTTGTCTGGCCCATAACTCTGCCTAGAAAGGCCCTACATGCCCCAAACTTGGTCTGGTCTGCTCATCAGAGTCCCCTCTACGGGCGTGTTTTTGATTGGATTTAAAAAAAAATGACCATATTTGTCTTCCCTTTTTGTCCGGCCCATAACTCTGCCTAGAAAGGCCCTACATGCCCCAAACTTGGTCTGGTCTGCTCATCAGAGGTCCCTCTACTGGCATGTTTTGGATTGGATTTTAAGATTTTTGACCATATTTGTCTTCCCTTTTTGTCCGGCCCATAACTCTGCCTAGAAAGGCCCTACATGCCCCAAACTTGGTCTGGTCTGCTCATCAGAGGTCCTTCTACTGGCATGTTTTGGATTGGATTTTTTTTTTTAAATGACCATATTTGTCTTCCCTTTTTGTCTGGCCCATAACTCTGCCTAGAAAGGCCCTACATGCCCCAAACTTGGTCTGGTCTGCTCATCAGAGTCCCCTCTACGGGCGTGTTTTTGATTGGATTAAAAAAAAAATGACCATATTTGTCTTCCCTTTTTGTCCGGCCCATAACTCTGCCTAGAAAGGCCCTACATGCCCCAAACTTGGTCTGGTCTGCTCATCAGAGGTCCCTCTACTGGCATGTTTTGGATTGGATTTTTTTTTTAAATGACTATATTTGTCTTCCCTTTTTGTCCGGCCCATAACTCTGCCTAGAAAGGCCCTACATGCCCCAAACTTGGTCTGGTCTGCTCATCAGAGGTCCCTCTACGGGCATGTTTTGGATTGGATTTTAAGATTTTTGACCATATTTGTCTTCCCTTTTTGTCCGGCCCATAACTCTGCCTAGAAAGGCCCTACATGCCCCAAACTTGGTCTGGTCTGCTCATCAGAGGTCCCTCTACTGGCATGTTTTGGATTGGATTTTTTTTTTAAATGACTATATTTGTCTTCCCTTTTTGTCCGGCCCATAACTCTGCCTAGAAAGGCCCTACATGCCCCAAACTTGGTCTGGTCTGCTCATCAGAGGTCCCTCTACGGGCATGTTTTGGATTGGATTTTAAGATTTTTGACCATATTTGTCTTCCCTTTTTGTCCGGCCCATAACTCTGCCTAGAAAGGCCCTACATGCCCCAAACTTGGTCTGGTCTGCTCATCAGAGTCCCCTCTACGGGCGTGTTTTGGTTTGGATTTTAAGATTTTTGACCATATTTGTCTTCCCTTTTTGTCCGGCCCATAACTCTGCCTAGAAAGGCCCTACATGCCCCAAACTTGGTCTGGTCTGCTCATCAGAGTCCCCTCTACGGGCGTGTTTTGGATTGGATTAAAAAAAAAAAAAACATATTTGTCTTCCCTTTTTGTCCGGCCCATAACTCTGCCTAGAAAGGCCCTACATGCCCCAAACTTGGTCTGGTCTGCTCATCAGAGTCCCCTCTACGGGCGTGTTTTGGATTGGATTTTAAGATTTTTGACCATATTTGTCTTCCCTTTTTGTCTGGCCCATAACTCTGCCTAGAAAGGCCCTACATGCCCCAAACTTGGTCTGGTCTGCTCATCAGAGTCCCCTCTACAGGCGTATTTTGGATTGGATTTTAAGATTTTTGACCATATTTGTCTTCCCTTTTTGTCTGGCCCATAACTCTGCCTAGAAAGGCCCTACATGCCCCAAACTTGGTCTGGTCTGCTCATCAGAGTCCCCTCTACAGGCGTGTTTTGGATTGGATTTTAAGATTTTTGACCATATTTGTCTTCCCTTTTTGTCCGGCCCATAACTCTGCCTAGAAAGGCCCTACATGCCCCAAACATGGTCTGGTCTGCTCAATAGAGTCCCCCCTACGGGCGTGTTTTGGATTGGATTTTTGACCATATCTGTCTTCCCTTTTTGTCCGGCCCATAACTCTGCCTAGAAAGGCCCTACATGCCCCAAACTTGGTCTGGTCTGCTCATCAGAGTCCCCTCTACGGGCGTGTTTTGGATTGGATTAAAAAAAAAAAAACCATATTTGTCTTCCCTTTTTGTCCGGCCCATAACTCTGCCTAGAAAGGCCCTACATGCCCCAAACTTGGTCTGGTCTGCTCATCAGAGTCCCCTCTACGGGCGTGTTTTGGATTGGATTTTAAGATTTTTGACCATATTTGTCTTCCCTTTTTGTCTGGCCCATAACTCTGCCTAGAAAGGCCCTACATGCCCCAAACTTGGTCTGGTCTGCTCAATAGTCCCCCCTACGGGCGTGTTTTGGATTGGATTTTTGACCATATCTGTCTTCCCTTTTTGTCCGGCCCATAACTCTGCCTAGAAAGGCCCTACATGCCCCAAACTTGGTCTGGTCTGCTCATCAGAGTCCCCTCTACGGGCGTGTTTTGGATTGGATTTAAAAAAAAAATACCATATTTGTCTTCCCTTTTTGTCCGGCCCATAACTCTGCCTAGAAAGGCCCTACATGCCCCAAACTTGGTCTGGTCTGCTCAATAGAGTCCCCCCTACGGGCGTGTTTTGGATTGGATTTTTGACCATATCTGTCTTCCCTTTTTGTCCGGCCCATAACTCTGCCTAGAAAGGCCCTACATGCCCCAAACTTGGTCTGGTCTGCTCATCAGAGTCCCCTCTACGGGCGTGTTTTGGATTGGATTAAAAAAAAAAAAAAATATTTGTCTTCCCTTTTTGTCCGGCCCATAACTCTGCCTAGAAAGGCCCTACATGCCCCAAACTTGGTCTGGTCTGCTCATCAGAGTCCCCTCTACGGGCGTGTTTTGGATTGGATTTTAAGATTTTTGACCATATTTGTCTTCCCTTTTTGTCTGGCCCATAACTCTGCCTAGAAAGGCCCTACATGCCCCAAACTTGGTCTGGTCTGCTCATCAGAGTCCCCTCTACAGGCGTGTTTTGGATTGGATTTTAAGATTTTTGACCATATTTGTCTTCCCTTTTTGTCCGGCCCATAACTCTGCCTAGAAAGGCCCTACATGCCCCAAACATGGTCTGGTCTGCTCAATAGAGTCCCCCCTACGGGCGTGTTTTGGATTGGATTTTTGACCATATCTGTCTTCCCTTTTTGTCCGGCCCATAACTCTGCCTAGAAAGGCCCTACATGCCCCAAACTTGGTCTGGTCTGCTCATCAGAGTCCCCTCTACGGGCGTGTTTTGGATTGGATTAAAAAAAAAAAAAACATATTTGTCTTCCCTTTTTGTCCGGCCCATAACTCTGCCTAGAAAGGCCCTACATGCCCCAAACTTGGTCTGGTCTGCTCATCAGAGTCCCCTCTACGGGCGTGTTTTGGATTGGATTTTAAGATTTTTGACCATATTTGTCTTCCCTTTTTGTCTGGCCCATAACTCTGCCTAGAAAGGCCCTACATGCCCCAAACTTGGTCTGGTCTGCTCAATAGTCCCCCCTACGGGCGTGTTTTGGATTGGATTTTTGACCATATCTGTCTTCCCTTTTTGTCCGGCCCATAACTCTGCCTAGAAAGGCCCTACATGCCCCAAACTTGGTCTGGTCTGCTCATCAGAGTCCCCTCTACGGGCGTGTTTTGGATTGGATTTAAAAAAAAAAAACCATATTTGTCTTCCCTTTTTGTCCGGCCCATAACTCTGCCTAGAAAGGCCCTACATGCCCCAAACTTGGTCTGGTCTGCTCAATAGAGTCCCCCCTACGGGCGTGTTTTGGATTGGATTTTTGACCATATCTGTCTTCCCTTTTTGTCCGGCCCATAACTCTGCCTAGAAAGGCCCTACATGCCCCAAACTTGGTCTGGTCTGCTCATCAGAGTCCCCTCTACGGGCGTGTTTTGGATTGGATTAAAAAAAAAAAAAACATATTTGTCTTCCCTTTTTGTCCGGCCCATAACTCTGCCTAGAAAGGCCCTACATGCCCCAAACTTGGTCTGGTCTGCTCATCAGAGTCCCCTCTACGGGCGTGTTTTGGATTGGATTTTAAGATTTTTGACCATATTTGTCTTCCCTTTTTGTCTGGCCCATAACTCTGCCTAGAAAGGCCCTACATGCCCCAAACTTGGTCTGGTCTGCTCATCAGAGTCCCCTCTACAGGCGTGTTTTGGATTGGATTTTAAGATTTTTGACCATATTTGTCTTCCCTTTTTGTCCGGCCCATAACTCTGCCTAGAAAGGCCCTACATGCCCCAAACATGGTCTGGTCTGCTCAATAGAGTCCCCCCTACGGGCGTGTTTTGGATTGGATTTTTGACCATATCTGTCTTCCCTTTTTGTCCGGCCCATAACTCTGCCTAGAAAGGCCCTACATGCCCCAAACTTGGTCTGGTCTGCTCATCAGAGTCCCCTCTACGGGCGTGTTTTGGATTGGATTAAAAAAAAAAAAACCATATTTGTCTTCCCTTTTTGTCCGGCCCATAACTCTGCCTAGAAAGGCCCTACATGCCCCAAACTTGGTCTGGTCTGCTCATCAGAGTCCCCTCTACGGGCGTGTTTTGGATTGGATTTTAAGATTTTTGACCATATTTGTCTTCCCTTTTTGTCTGGCCCATAACTCTGCCTAGAAAGGCCCTACATGCCCCAAACTTGGTCTGGTCTGCTCAATAGTCCCCCCTACGGGCGTGTTTTGGATTGGATTTTTGACCATATCTGTCTTCCCTTTTTGTCCGGCCCATAACTCTGCCTAGAAAGGCCCTACATGCCCCAAACTTGGTCTGGTCTGCTCATCAGAGTCCCCTCTACGGGCGTGTTTTGGATTGGATTTAAAAAAAAAATACCATATTTGTCTTCCCTTTTTGTCCGGCCCATAACTCTGCCTAGAAAGGCCCTACATGCCCCAAACTTGGTCTGGTCTGCTCAATAGAGTCCCCCCTACGGGCGTGTTTTGGATTGGATTTTTGACCATATCTGTCTTCCCTTTTTGTCCGGCCCATAACTCTGCCTAGAAAGGCCCTACATGCCCCAAACTTGGTCTGGTCTGCTCATCAGAGTCCCCTCTACGGGCGTGTTTTGGATTGGATTAAAAAAAAAAAAAAAATATTTGTCTTCCCTTTTTGTCCGGCCCATAACTCTGCCTAGAAAGGCCCTACATGCCCCAAACTTGGTCTGGTCTGCTCATCAGAGTCCCCTCTACGGGCGTGTTTTGGATTGGATTTTAAGATTTTTGACCATATTTGTCTTCCCTTTTTGTCTGGCCCATAACTCTGCCTAGAAAGGCCCTACATGCCCCAAACTTGGTCTGGTCTGCTCAATAGAGTCCCCTCTACGGGCGTGTTTTGGATTGGATTTTTTTTTTTAAATGACTATATTTGTCTTCCCTTTTTGTCCGGCCCATAACTCTGCCTAGAAAGGCCCTACATGCCCCAAACTTGGTCTGGTCTGCTCATCAGAGTCCCCTCTACGGGCGTGTTTTGGATTGGATTTTAAGATTTTTGACCATATTTGTCTTCCCTTTTTGTCTGGCCCATAACTCTGCCTAGAAAGGCCCTACATGCCCCAAACTTGGTCTGGTCTGCTCATCAGAGTCCCCTCTACGGGCGTGTTTTGGATTGGATTTTAAGATTTGACCATATTTGTCTTCCCTTTTTGTCTGGCCCATAACTCTGCCTAGAAAGGCCCTACATGCCCCAAACTTGGTCTGGTCTGCTCATCAGAGTCCCCTCTACGGGCGTGTTTTAGATTGGGATTTTTTTTTTAAATGACTATATTTGTCTTCCCTTTTTGTCTGGCCCATAACTCTGCCTAGAAAGGCCCTACATGCCCCAAACTTGGTCTGGTCTGCTCATCAGAGTCCCCTCTACCGGCGTGTTTTGGATTGGATTTTTTTTTTTTATGACTATATTTGTCTTCCCTTTTTGTCCGGCCCATAACTCTGCCTAGAAAGGCCCTACATGCCCCAAACTTGGTCTGGTCTGCTCATCAGAGTCCCCTCTACGGGCGTGTTTTGGATTGGATTTAAAAAAAAAATACCATATTTGTCTTCCCTTTTTGTCCGGCCCATAACTCTGCCTAGAAAGGCCCTACATGCCCAAAACTTGGTCTGGTCTGCTCAATAGAGTCCCCCCTACGGGCGTGTTTTGGATTGGATTTTTGACCATATCTGTCTTCCCTTTTTGTCCGGCCCATAACTCTGCCTAGAAAGGCCCTACATGCCCCAAACTTGGTCTGGTCTGCTCATCAGAGTCCCCTCTACGGGCGTGTTTTGGATTGGATTAAAAAAAAAAAAAAACATATTTGTCTTCCCTTTTTGTCCGGCCCATAACTCTGCCTAGAAAGGCCCTACATGCCCCAAACTTGGTCTGGTCTGCTCATCAGAGTCCCCTCTACGGGCGTGTTTTGGATTGGATTTTAAGATTTTTGACCATATTTGTCTTCCCTTTTTGTCTGGCCCATAACTCTGCCTAGAAAGGCCCTACATGCCCCAAACTTGGTCTGGTCTGCTCAATAGTCCCCCCTACGGGCGTGTTTTGGATTGGATTTTTGACCATATCTGTCTTCCCTTTTTGTCCGGCCCATAACTCTGCCTAGAAAGGCCCTACATGCCCCAAACTTGGTCTGGTCTGCTCATCAGAGTCCCCTCTACGGGCGTGTTTTGGATTGGATTTAAAAAAAAAATACCATATTTGTCTTCCCTTTTTGTCCGGCCCATAACTCTGCCTAGAAAGGCCCTACATGCCCAAAACTTGGTCTGGTCTGCTCAATAGAGTCCCCCCTACGGGCGTGTTTTGGATTGGATTTTTGACCATATCTGTCTTCCCTTTTTGTCCGGCCCATAACTCTGCCTAGAAAGGCCCTACATGCCCCAAACTTGGTCTGGTCTGCTCATCAGAGTCCCCTCTACGGGCGTGTTTTGGATTGGATTTTAAGATTTTTGACCATATTTGTCTTCCCTTTTTGTCTGGCCCATAACTCTGCCTAGAAAGGCCCTACATGCCCCAAACTTGGTCTGGTCTGCTCAATAGAGTCCCCTCTACGGGCGTGTTTTGGATTGGATTTTTTTTTTTAAATGACTATATTTGTCTTCCCTTTTTGTCCGGCCCATAACTCTGCCTAGAAAGGCCCTACATGCCCCAAACTTGGTCTGGTCTGCTCATCAGAGTCCCCTCTACGGGCGTGTTTTGGATTGGATTTTAAGATTTTTGACCATATTTGTCTTCCCTTTTTGTCTGGCCCATAACTCTGCCTAGAAAGGCCCTACATGCCCCAAACTTGGTCTGGTCTGCTCATCAGAGTCCCCTCTACGGGCGTGTTTTGGATTGGATTTTAAGATTTGACCATATTTGTCTTCCCTTTTTGTCTGGCCCATAACTCTGCCTAGAAAGGCCCTACATGCCCCAAACTTGGTCTGGTCTGCTCATCAGAGGTCCCTCTACTGGCATGTTTTGGATTGGATTTTTTTTTTTTAAATGACCATATTTGACTTCCCTTTTTGTCTGGCCCATAACTCTGCCTAGAAAGGCCCTACATGCCCCAAACTTGGTCTGGTCTGCTCATCAGAGTCCCCTCTACAGGCGTGTTTTGGATTGGATTTTAAGATTTTTGACCATATTTGTCTTCCCTTTTTGTTTGGCCCATAACTCTGCCTAGAAAGGCCCTACATGCCCCAAACTTGGTCTGGTCTGCTCATCAGAGTCCCCTCTACGGGCGTGTTTTAGATTGGGATTTTTTTTTTAAATGACTATATTTGTCTTCCCTTTTTGTCTGGCCCATAACTCTGCCTAGAAAGGCCCTACATGCCCCAAACTTGGTCTGGTCTGCTCATCAGAGTCCCCTCTACCGGCGTGTTTTGGATTGGATTTTTTTTTTTTATGACTATATTTGTCTTCCCTTTTTGTCCGGCCCATAACTCTGCCTAGAAAGGCCCTACATGCCCCAAACTTGGTCTGGTCTGCTCATCAGAGGTCCCTCTACGGGCATGTTTTGGATTGGATTTTAAGATTTTTGACCATATTTGTCTTCCCTTTTTGTCCGGCCCATAACTCTGCCTAGAAAGGCCCTACATGCCCCAAACTTGGTCTGGTCTGCTCATCAGAGTCCCCTCTACGGGCGTGTTTTAGATTGGGATTTTTTTTTTTATGACTATATTTGTCTTCCCTTTTTGTCTGGCCCATAACTCTGCCTAGAAAGGCCCTACATGCCCCAAACTTGGTCTGGTCTGCTCATCAGAGTCCCCTCTACGGGCGTGTTTTGGATTGGATTTTAAGATTTGACCATATTTGTCTTCCCTTTTTGTCTGGCCCATAACTCTGCCTAGAAAGGCCCTACATGCCCCAAACTTGGTCTGGTCTGCTCATCAGAGTCCCCTCTACAGGCGTGTTTTGGATTGGATTTTAAGATTTTTGACCATATTTGTCTTCCCTTTTTGTTTGGCCCATAACTCTGCCTAGAAAGGCCCTACATGCCCCAAACTTGGTCTGGTCTGCTCATCAGAGTCCCCTCTACAGGCGTGTTTTGGATTGGATTTTAAGATTTTTGACCATATTTGTCTTCCCTTCTTGTTTGGCCCATAACTCTGCCTAGAAAGGCCCTACATGCCCCAAACTTGGTCTGGTCTGCTCATCAGAGTCCCCTCTACGGGCGTGTTTTGGATTGGATTTTAAGATTTTTGACCATATTTGTCTTCCCTTTTTGTCCGGCCCATAACTCTGCCTAGAAAGGCCCTACATGCCCCAAACTTGGTCTGGTCTGCTCATCAGAGTCCCCTCTACGGGCGTGTTTTGGTTTGGATTTTAAGATTTTTGACCATATTTGTCTTCCCTTTTTGTCCGGCCCATAACTCTGCCTAGAAAGGCCCTACATGCCCCAAACTTGGTCTGGTCTGCTCATCAGAGTCCCCTCTACGGGCGTGTTTTAGATTGGGATTTTTTTTTAAAATGACTATATTTGTCTTCCCTTTTTGTCTGGCCCATAACTCTGCCTAGAAAGGCCCTACATGCCCCAAACTTGGTCTGGTCTGCTCATCAGAGTCCCCTCTACCGGCGTGTTTTGGATTGGATTTTTTTTTTTTATGACTATATTTGTCTTCCCTTTTTGTCCGGCCCATAACTCTGCCTAGAAAGGCCCTACATGCCCCAAACTTGGTCTGGTCTGCTCATCAGAGTCCCCTCTACGGGCGTGTTTTAGATTGGGATTTTTTTTTTTTATGACTATATTTGTCTTCCCTTTTTGTCTGGCCCATAACTCTGCCTAGAAAGGCCCTACATGCCCCAAACTTGGTCTGGTCTGCTCATCAGAGTCCCCTCTACGGGCGTGTTTTGGATTGGATTTTAAGATTTTTGACTATATTTGTCTTCCCTTTTTGTCTGGCCCATAACTCTGCCTAGAAAGGCCCTACATGCCCCAAACTTGGTCTGGTCTGCTCATCAGAGTCCCCTCTACGGGCGTGTTTTGGATTGGATTTTAAGATTTTTGACCATATTTGTCTTCCCTTTTTGTCCGGCCCATAACTCTGCCTAGAAAGGCCCTACATGCCCCAAACTTGGTCTGGTCTGCTCATCAGAGTCCCCTCTACGGGCGTGTTTTGGATTGGATTTTAAGATTTTTGACCATATTTGTCTTCCCTTTTTGTCTGGCCCATAACTCTGCCTAGAAAGGCCCTACATGCCCCAAACTTGGTCTGGTCTGCTCAATAGAGTCCCCCCTACGGGCGTGTTTTGGATTGGATTTTTGACCATATCTGTCTTCCCTTTTTGTCCGGCCCATAACTCTGCCTAGAAAGGCCCTACATGCCCCAAACTTGGTCTGGTCTGCTCATCAGAGTCCCCTCTACGGGCGTGTTTTAGATTGGGATTTTTTTTTTTAATGACTATATTTGTCTTCCCTTTTTGTCTGGCCCATAACTCTGCCTAGAAAGGCCCTACATGCCCCAAACTTGGTCTAGTCTGCTCATCAGAGGTCCCTCTACGGGCATGTTTTGGATTGGATTTTTTTTTTTAAATGACCATATTTGTCTTCCCTTTTTGTCCGGCCCATAACTCTTTCTAGAAAGGCCCTACATGCCCCAAACTTGGTCTGGTCTGCTCATCAGAGTCCCCTCTACAGGCGTGTTTTGGATTGGATTTTAAGATTTTTGACCATATTTGTCTTCCCTTTTTGTCCGGCCCATAACTCTGCCTAGAAAGGCCCTACATGCCCCAAACTTGGTCTGGTCTGCTCATCAGAGGTCCCTCTACTGGCATGTTTTGGATTGGATTTTTTTTTTTAAATGACCATATTTGTCTTCCCTTTTTGTCCGGCCCATAACTCTGCCTAGAAAGGCCCTACATGCCCCAAACTTGGTCTGGTCTGCTCATCAGAGTCCCCTCTACGGGCGTGTTGTGGATTGGATTAAAACAAAAATGGACCATATTTGTATTCCCTTTTTGTCCGGCCCATAATTCTGCCTAGAAAGGCCCTACATGCCCCAAACTTGGTCTGGTCTGCTCATCAGAGTCCCCTCTACGGGCGTGTTTTGGATTGGATTTTAAGATTTTTGACCATATTTGTCTTCCCTTTTTGTCTGGCCCATAACTCTGCCTAGAAAGGCCCTACATGCCCCAAACTTGGTCTGGTCTGCTCATCAGAGTCCCCTCTACGGGCGTGTTTTTGATTGGATTTAAAAAAAAATGACCATATTTGTCTTCCCTTTTTGTCCGGCCCATAACTCTGCCTAGAAAGGCCCTACATGCCCCAAACTTGGTCTGGTCTGTTCATCAGAGGTCCCTCTACGGCCATGTTTTGGATTGGATTTTAAGATTTTTGACCATATTTGTCTTCCCTTTTTGTCCGGCCCATAACTCTGCCTAGAAAGGCCCTACATGCCCCAAACTTGGTCTGGTCTGCTCATCAGAGGTCCTTCTACTGGCATGTTTTGGATTGGATTTTTTTTTTTAAATGACCATATTTGTCTTCCCTTTTTGTCTGGCCCATAACTCTGCCTAGAAAGGCCCTACATGCCCCAAACTTGGTCTGGTCTGCTCATCAGAGTCCCCTCTACGGGCGTGTTTTTGATTGGATTTAAAAAAAAATGACCATATTTGTCTTCCCTTTTTGTCTGGCCCATAACTCTGCCTAGAAAGGCCCTACATGCCCCAAACTTGGTCTGGTCTGCTCATCAGAGTCCCCTCTACGGGCGTGTTTTTGATTGGATTAAAAAAAAAATGACCATATTTGTCTTCCCTTTTTGTCCGGCCCATAACTCTGCCTAGAAAGGCCCTACATGCCCCAAACTTGGTCTGGTCTGCTCATCAGAGGTCCCTCTACTGGCATGTTTTGGATTGGATTTTTTTTTTAAATGACTATATTTGTCTTCCCTTTTTGTCCGGCCCATAACTCTGCCTAGAAAGGCCCTACATGCCCCAAACTTGGTCTGGTCTGCTCATCAGAGGTCCCTCTACGGGCATGTTTTGGATTGGATTTTAAGATTTTTGAGCATATTTGTCTTCCCTTTTTGTCCGGCCCATAACTCTGCCTAGAAAGGCCCTACATGCCCCAAACTTGGTCTGGTCTGCTCATCAGAGGTCCCTCTACTGGCATGTTTTGGATTGGATTTTTTTTTTAAATGACTATATTTGTCTTCCCTTTTTGTCCGGCCCATAACTCTGCCTAGAAAGGCCCTACATGCCCCAAACTTGGTCTGGTCTGCTCATCAGAGGTCCCTCTACGGGCATGTTTTGGATTGGATTTTAAGATTTTTGACCATATTTGTCTTCCCTTTTTGTCCGGCCCATAACTCTGCCTAGAAAGGCCCTACATGCCCCAAACTTGGTCTGGTCTGCTCAATAGAGTCCCCCCTACGGGCGTGTTTTGGATTGGATTTTTGACCATATCTGTCTTCCCTTTTTGTCCGGCCCATAACTCTGCCTAGAAAGGCCCTACATGCCCCAAACTTGGTCTGGTCTGCTCATCAGAGTCCCCTCTACGGGCGTGTTTTGGATTGGATTTTTTTTTTTAATGACTATATTTGTCTTCCCTTTTTGTCCGGCCCATAACTCTGCCTAGAAAGGCCCTACATGCCCCAAACTTGGTCTGGTCTGCTCATCAGAGTCCCCTCTACGGGCGTGTTTTGGATTGGATTTTAAGATTTTTGACCATATTTGTCTTTCCTTTTTGTCTGGCCCATAACTCTGCCTAGAAAGGCCCTACATGCCCCAAACTTGGTCTGGTCTGCTCAATAGAGTCCCCTCTACTGGCGTGTTTTGGATTGGATTTTTTTTTTTTTATAACTATATTTGTCTTCCCTTTTTGTCCGGCCCATAACTCTGCCTAGAAAGGCCCTACATGCCCCAAACTTGGTCTGGTCTGCTCATCAGTCCCCTCTACGGGCGTGTTTTGGATTGTATTTTAAGATTTTTGACCATATTTGTCTTCCCTTTTTGTCTGGCCCATAACTCTGCCTAGAAAGGCCCTACATGCCCCAAACTTGGTCTGGTCTGCTCATCAGAGGTCCCTCTACTGGCATGTTTTGGATTGGATTTTAAGATTTTTGACCATATTTGTCTTCCCTTTTTGTCCGGCCCATAACTCTGCCTAGAAAGGCCCTACATGCCCCAAACTTGGTCTGGTCTGCTCATCAGAGGTCCTTCTACTGGCATGTTTTGGATTGGATTTTTTTTTTTAAATGACCATATTTGTCTTCCCTTTTTGTCTGGCCCATAACTCTGCCTAGAAAGGCCCTACATGCCCCAAACTTGGTCTGGTCTGCTCATCAGAGTCCCCTCTACGGGCGTGTTTTTGATTGGATTAAAAAAAAAATGACCATATTTGTCTTCCCTTTTTGTCCGGCCCATAACTCTGCCTAGAAAGGCCCTACATGCCCCAAACTTGGTCTGGTCTGCTCATCAGAGGTCCCTCTACTGGCATGTTTTGGATTGGATTTTAAGATTTTTGACCATATTTGTCTTCCCTTTTTGTCTGGCCCATAACTCTGCCTAGAAAGGCCCTACATGCCCCAAACCTGGTCTGGTCTGCTCATCAGAGTCCCCTCTACGGGCGTGTTTTGGATTGGATTTTTTTTTTTAATGACTATATTTGTCTTCCCTTTTTGTCCGGCCCATAACTCTGCCTAGAAAGGCCCTACATGCCCCAAACTTGGTCTGGTCTGCTCATCAGAGTCCCCTCTACGGGCGTGTTTTGGATTGGATTTTAAGATTTTTGACCATATTTGTCTTTCCTTTTTGTCTGGCCCATAACTCTGCCTAGAAAGGCCCTACATGCCCCAAACTTGGTCTGGTCTGCTCAATAGAGTCCCCTCTACTGGCGTGTTTTGGATTGGATTTTTTTTTTTTTATAACTATATTTGTCTTCCCTTTTTGTCCGGCCCATAACTCTGCCTAGAAAGGCCCTACATGCCCCAAACTTGGTCTGGTCTGCTCATCAGTCCCCTCTACGGGCGTGTTTTGGATTGTATTTTAAGATTTTTGACCATATTTGTCTTCCCTTTTTGTCTGGCCCATAACTCTGCCTAGAAAGGCCCTACATGCCCCAAACTTGGTCTGGTCTGCTCATCAGAGGTCCCTCTACTGGCATGTTTTGGATTGGATTTTTTTTTTAAATGACTATATTTGTCTTCCCTTTTTGTCCGGCCCATAACTCTGCCTAGAAAGGCCCTACATGCCCCAAACTTGGTCTGGTCTGCTCATCAGAGGTCCCTCTACGGGCATGTTTTGGATTGGATTTTAAGATTTTTGACCATATTTGTCTTCCCTTTTTGTCCGGCCCATAACTCTGCCTAGAAAGGCCCTACATGCCCCAAACTTGGTCTGGTCTGCTCATCAGAGGTCCCTCTACTGGCATGTTTTGGATTGGATTTTTTTTTTAAATGACTATATTTGTCTTCCCTTTTTGTCCGGCCCATAACTCTGCCTAGAAAGGCCCTACATGCCCCAAACTTGGTCTGGTCTGCTCATCAGAGGTCCCTCTACGGGCATGTTTTGGATTGGATTTTAAGATTTTTGACCATATTTGTCTTCCCTTTTTGTCCGGCCCATAACTCTGCCTAGAAAGGCCCTACATGCCCCAAACTTGGTCTGGTCTGCTCAATAGAGTCCCCCCTACGGGCGTGTTTTGGATTGGATTTTTGACCATATCTGTCTTCCCTTTTTGTCCGGCCCATAACTCTGCCTAGAAAGGCCCTACATGCCCCAAACTTGGTCTGGTCTGCTCATCAGAGTCCCCTCTACGGGCGTGTTTTGGATTGGATTTTTTTTTTTAATGACTATATTTGTCTTCCCTTTTTGTCCGGCCCATAACTCTGCCTAGAAAGGCCCTACATGCCCCAAACTTGGTCTGGTCTGCTCATCAGAGTCCCCTCTACGGGCGTGTTTTGGATTGGATTTTAAGATTTTTGACCATATTTGTCTTTCCTTTTTGTCTGGCCCATAACTCTGCCTAGAAAGGCCCTACATGCCCCAAACTTGGTCTGGTCTGCTCAATAGAGTCCCCTCTACTGGCGTGTTTTGGATTGGATTTTTTTTTTTTTATAACTATATTTGTCTTCCCTTTTTGTCCGGCCCATAACTCTGCCTAGAAAGGCCCTACATGCCCCAAACTTGGTCTGGTCTGCTCATCAGTCCCCTCTACGGGCGTGTTTTGGATTGTATTTTAAGATTTTTGACCATATTTGTCTTCCCTTTTTGTCTGGCCCATAACTCTGCCTAGAAAGGCCCTACATGCCCCAAACTTGGTCTGGTCTGCTCATCAGAGGTCCCTCTACTGGCATGTTTTGGATTGGATTTTTTTTTTAAATGACTATATTTGTCTTCCCTTTTTGTCCGGCCCATAACTCTGCCTAGAAAGGCCCTACATGCCCCAAACTTGGTCTGGTCTGCTCATCAGAGGTCCCTCTACGGGCATGTTTTGGATTGGATTTTAAGATTTTTGACCATATTTGTCTTCCCTTTTTGTCCGGCCCATAACTCTGCCTAGAAAGGCCCTACATGCCCCAAACTTGGTCTGGTCTGCTCATCAGAGGTCCCTCTACTGGCATGTTTTGGATTGGATTTTTTTTTTAAATGACTATATTTGTCTTCCCTTTTTGTCTGGCCCATAACTCTGCCTAGAAAGGCCCTACATGCCCCAAACTTGGTCTGGTCTGCTCATCAGAGTCCCCTCTACCGGCGTGTTTTGGATTGGATTTTTTTTTTTTATGACTATATTTGTCTTCCCTTTTTGTCCGGCCCATAACTCTGCCTAGAAAGGCCCTACATGCCCCAAACTTGGTCTGGTCTGCTCATCAGAGGTCCCTCTACGGGCATGTTTTGGATTGGATTTTAAGATTTTTGACCATATTTGTCTTCCCTTTTTGTCCGGCCCATAACTCTGCCTAGAAAGGCCCTACATGCCCCAAACTTGGTCTGGTCTGCTCATCAGAGTCCCCTCTACGGGCGTGTTTTAGATTGGGATTTTTTTTTTTAATGACTATATTTGTCTTCCCTTTTTGTCTGGCCCATAACTCTGCCTAGAAAGGCCCTACATGCCCCAAACTTGGTCTGGTCTGCTCATCAGAGTCCCCTCTACGGGCGTGTTTTGGATTGGATTTTAAGATTTGACCATATTTGTCTTCCCTTTTTGTCTGGCCCATAACTCTGCCTAGAAAGGCCCTACATGCCCCAAACTTGGTCTGGTCTGCTCATCAGAGTCCCCTCTACAGGCGTGTTTTGGATTGGATTTTAAGATTTTTGACCATATTTGTCTTCCCTTTTTGTTTGGCCCATAACTCTGCCTAGAAAGGCCCTACATGCCCCAAACTTGGTCTGGTCTGCTCATCAGAGTCCCCTCTACGGGCGTGTTTTGGATTGGATTTTAAGATTTTTGACTATATTTGTCTTCCCTTTTTGTCTGGCCCATAACTCTGCCTAGAAAGGCCCTACATGCCCCAAACTTGGTCTGGTCTGCTCATCAGAGTCCCCTCTACGGGCGTGTTTTGGATTGGATTTTAAGATTTTTGACCATATTTGTCTTCCCTTTTTGTCCGGCCCATAACTCTGCCTAGAAAGGCCCTACATGCCCCAAACTTGGTCTGGTCTGCTCATCAGAGTCCCCTCTACGGGCGTGTTTTGGATTGGATTTTAAGATTTTTGACCATATTTGTCTTCCCTTTTTGTCTGGCCCATAACTCTGCCTAGAAAGGCCCTACATGCCCCAAACTTGGTCTGGTCTGCTCATCAGAGGTCCCTCTACTGGCATGTTTTGGATTGGATTTTTTTTTTTAAATGACCATATTTGTCTTCCCTTTTTGTCCGGCCCATAACTCTGCCTAGAAAGGCCCTACATGCCCCAAACTTGGTCTGGTCTGCTCATCAGAGTCCCCTCTACAGGCGTGTTTTGGATTGGATTTTAAGATTTTTGACCATATTTGTCTTCCCTTCTTGTTTGGCCCATAACTCTGCCTAGAAAGGCCCTACATGCCCCAAACTTGGTCTGGTCTGCTCATCAGAGTCCCCTCTACGGGCGTGTTTTGGATTGGATTTTAAGATTTTTGACCATATTTGTCTTCCCTTTTTGTCCGGCCCATAACTCTGCCTAGAAAGGCCCTACATGCCCCAAACTTGGTCTGGTCTGCTCATCAGAGTCCCCTCTACGGGCGTGTTTTGGTTTGGATTTTAAGATTTTTGACCATATTTGTCTTCCCTTTTTGTCCGGCCCATAACTCTGCCTAGAAAGGCCCTACATGCCCCAAACTTGGTCTGGTCTGCTCATCAGAGTCCCCTCTACGGGCGTGTTTTAGATTGGGATTTTTTTTTTAAATGACTATATTTGTCTTCCCTTTTTGTCTGGCCCATAACTCTGCCTAGAAAGGCCCTACATGCCCCAAACTTGGTCTGGTCTGCTCATCAGAGTCCCCTCTACCGGCGTGTTTTGGATTGGATTTTTTTTTTTTATGACTATATTTGTCTTCCCTTTTTGTCCGGCCCATAACTCTGCCTAGAAAGGCCCTACATGCCCCAAACTTGGTCTGGTCTGCTCATCAGAGGTCCCTCTACGGGCATGTTTTGGATTGGATTTTAAGATTTTTGACCATATTTGTCTTCCCTTTTTGTCCGGCCCATAACTCTGCCTAGAAAGGCCCTACATGCCCCAAACTTGGTCTGGTCTGCTCATCAGAGTCCCCTCTACGGGCGTGTTTTAGATTGGGATTTTTTTTTTTTATGACTATATTTGTCTTCCCTTTTTGTCTGGCCCATAACTCTGCCTAGAAAGGCCCTACATGCCCCAAACTTGGTCTGGTCTGCTCATCAGAGGTCCCTCTACGGGCATGTTTTGGATTGAATTTTTTTTTTTAAATGACCATATTTGTCTTCCCTTTTTGTCCGGCCCATAACTCTTTCTAGAAAGGCCCTACATGCCCCAAACTTGGTCTGGTCTGCTCATCAGAGTCCCCTCTACAGGCGTGTTTTGGATTGGATTTTAAGATTTTTGACCATATTTGTCTTCCCTTTTTGTCCGGCCCATAACTCTGCCTAGAAAGGCCCTACATGCCCCCAACTTGGTCTGGTCTGCTCATCAGAGTCCCCTCTACGGGCGTGTTTTGGATTGGATTTTTTTTTTAATGACTATATTTGTCTTCCCTTTTTGTCCGGCCCATAACTCTGCCTAGAAAGGCCCTACATGCCCCAAACTTGGTCTGGTCTGCTCATCAGAGGTCCCTCTACGGGCATGTTTTGGATTGGATTTTAAGATTTTTGACCATATTTGTCTTCCCTTTTTGTCCGGCCCATAACTCTGCCTAGAAAGGCCCTACATGCCCCAAACTTGGTCTGGTCTGCTCATCAGAGTCCCCTCTACGGGCGTGTTTTAGATTGGGATTTTTTTTTTAAATGACTATATTTGTCTTCCCTTTTTGTCTGGCCCATAACTCTGCCTAGAAAGGCCCTACATGCCCCAAACTTGGTCTGGTCTGCTCATCAGAGTCCCCTCTACGGGCGTGTTTTGGATTGGATTTTTTTTTTTATGACTATATTTGTCTTCCCTTTTTGTCCGGCCCATAACTCTGCCTAGAAAGGCCCTACATGCCCCAAACTTGGTCTGGTCTGCTCATCAGAGGTCCCTCTACGGGCATGTTTTGGATTGGATTTTAAGATTTTTGACCATATTTGTCTTCCCTTTTTGTCCGGCCCATAACTCTGCCTAGAAAGGCCCTACATGCCCCAAACTTGGTCTGGTCTGCTCATCAGAGTCCCCTCTACGGGCGTGTTTTAGATTGGGATTTTTTTTTTTTATGACTATATTTGTCTTCCCTTTTTGTCTGGCCCATAACTCTGCCTAGAAAGGCCCTACATGCCCCAAACTTGGTCTGGTCTGCTCATCAGAGGTCCCTCTACGGGCATGTTTTGGATTGGATTTTTTTTTTTAAATGACCATATTTGTCTTCCCTTTTTGTCCGGCCCATAACTCTTTCTAGAAAGGCCCTACATGCCCCAAACTTGGTCTGGTCTGCTCATCAGAGTCCCCTCTACAGGCGTGTTTTGGATTGGATTTTAAGATTTTTGACCATATTTGTCTTCCCTTTTTGTCCGGCCCATAACTCTGCCTAGAAAGGCCCTACATGCCCCAAACTTGGTCTGGTCTGCTCATCAGAGGTCCCTCTACTGGCATGTTTTGGATTGGATTTTTTTTTTTAAATGACCATATTTGTCTTCCCTTTTTGTCCGGCCCATAACTCTGCCTAGAAAGGCCCTACATGCCCCAAACTTGGTCTGGTCTGCTCATCAGAGTCCCCTCTACGGGCGTGTTGTGGATTGGATTAAAACAAAAATGGACCATATTTGTATTCCCTTTTTGTCCGGCCCATAATTCTGCCTAGAAAGGCCCTACATGCCCCAAACTTGGTCTGGTCTGCTCATCAGAGTCCCCTCTACGGGCGTGTTTTGGATTGGATTTTAAGATTTTTGACCATATTTGTCTTCCCTTTTTGTCTGGCCCATAACTCTGCCTAGAAAGGCCCTACATGCCCCAAACTTGGTCTGGTCTGCTCATCAGAGTCCCCTCTACGGGCGTGTTTTTGATTGGATTAAAAAAAAAATGACCATATTTGTCTTCCCTTTTTGTCCGGCCCATAACTCTGCCTAGAAAGGCCCTACATGCCCCAAACTTGGTCTGGTCTGCTCATCAGAGGTCCCTCTACGGGCATGTTTTGGATCGGATTTTAAGATTTTTGACCATATTTGTCTTCCCTTTTTGTCCGGCCCATAACTCTGCCTAGAAAGGCCCTACATGCCCCAAACTTGGTCTGGTCTGCTCATCAGAGTCCCCTCTACGGGCGTGTTTTAGATTGGGATTTTTTTTTTTAATGACTATATTTGTCTTCCCTTTTTGTCTGGCCCATAACTCTGCCTAGAAAGGCCCTACATGCCCCAAACTTGGTCTGGTCTGCTCATCAGAGTCCCCTCTACCGGCGTGTTTTGGATTGGATTTTTTTTTTTTATGACTATATTTGTCTTCCCTTTTTGTCCGGCCCATAACTCTGCCTAGAAAGGCCCTACATGCCCCAAACTTGGTCTGGTCTGCTCATCAGAGGTCCCTCTACGGGCATGTTTTGGATTGGATTTTAAGATTTTTGACCATATTTGTCTTCCCTTTTTGTCCGGCCCATAACTCTGCCTAGAAAGGCCCTACATGCCCCAAACTTGGTCTGGTCTGCTCATCAGAGTCCCCTCTACGGGCGTGTTTTAGATTGGGATTTTTTTTTTTTATGACTATATTTGTCTTCCCTTTTTGTCTGGCCCATAACTCTGCCTAGAAAGGCCCTACATGCCCCAAACTTGGTCTGGTCTGCTCATCAGAGGTCCCTCTACGGGCATGTTTTGGATTGAATTTTTTTTTTTAAATGACCATATTTGTCTTCCCTTTTTGTCCGGCCCATAACTCTTTCTAGAAAGGCCCTACATGCCCCAAACTTGGTCTGGTCTGCTCATCAGAGTCCCCTCTACAGGCGTGTTTTGGATTGGATTTTAAGATTTTTGACCATATTTGTCTTCCCTTTTTGTCCGGCCCATAACTCTGCCTAGAAAGGCCCTACATGCCCCCAACTTGGTCTGGTCTGCTCATCAGAGTCCCCTCTACGGGCGTGTTTTGGATTGGATTTTTTTTTTAATGACTATATTTGTCTTCCCTTTTTGTCCGGCCCATAACTCTGCCTAGAAAGGCCCTACATGCCCCAAACTTGGTCTGGTCTGCTCATCAGAGGTCCCTCTACGGGCATGTTTTGGATTGGATTTTAAGATTTTTGACCATATTTGTCTTCCCTTTTTGTCCGGCCCATAACTCTGCCTAGAAAGGCCCTACATGCCCCAAACTTGGTCTGGTCTGCTCATCAGAGTCCCCTCTACGGGCGTGTTTTAGATTGGGATTTTTTTTTTAAATGACTATATTTGTCTTCCCTTTTTGTCTGGCCCATAACTCTGCCTAGAAAGGCCCTACATGCCCCAAACTTGGTCTGGTCTGCTCATCAGAGTCCCCTCTACGGGCGTGTTTTGGATTGGATTTTTTTTTTTATGACTATATTTGTCTTCCCTTTTTGTCCGGCCCATAACTCTGCCTAGAAAGGCCCTACATGCCCCAAACTTGGTCTGGTCTGCTCATCAGAGGTCCCTCTACGGGCATGTTTTGGATTGGATTTTAAGATTTTTGACCATATTTGTCTTCCCTTTTTGTCCGGCCCATAACTCTGCCTAGAAAGGCCCTACATGCCCCAAACTTGGTCTGGTCTGCTCATCAGAGTCCCCTCTACGGGCGTGTTTTAGATTGGGATTTTTTTTTTTTATGACTATATTTGTCTTCCCTTTTTGTCTGGCCCATAACTCTGCCTAGAAAGGCCCTACATGCCCCAAACTTGGTCTGGTCTGCTCATCAGAGGTCCCTCTACGGGCATGTTTTGGATTGGATTTTTTTTTTTAAATGACCATATTTGTCTTCCCTTTTTGTCCGGCCCATAACTCTTTCTAGAAAGGCCCTACATGCCCCAAACTTGGTCTGGTCTGCTCATCAGAGTCCCCTCTACAGGCGTGTTTTGGATTGGATTTTAAGATTTTTGACCATATTTGTCTTCCCTTTTTGTCCGGCCCATAACTCTGCCTAGAAAGGCCCTACATGCCCCAAACTTGGTCTGGTCTGCTCATCAGAGGTCCCTCTACTGGCATGTTTTGGATTGGATTTTTTTTTTTAAATGACCATATTTGTCTTCCCTTTTTGTCCGGCCCATAACTCTGCCTAGAAAGGCCCTACATGCCCCAAACTTGGTCTGGTCTGCTCATCAGAGTCCCCTCTACGGGCGTGTTGTGGATTGGATTAAAACAAAAATGGACCATATTTGTATTCCCTTTTTGTCCGGCCCATAATTCTGCCTAGAAAGGCCCTACATGCCCCAAACTTGGTCTGGTCTGCTCATCAGAGTCCCCTCTACGGGCGTGTTTTGGATTGGATTTTAAGATTTTTGACCATATTTGTCTTCCCTTTTTGTCTGGCCCATAACTCTGCCTAGAAAGGCCCTACATGCCCCAAACTTGGTCTGGTCTGCTCATCAGAGTCCCCTCTACGGGCGTGTTTTTGATTGGATTAAAAAAAAAATGACCATATTTGTCTTCCCTTTTTGTCCGGCCCATAACTCTGCCTAGAAAGGCCCTACATGCCCCAAACTTGGTCTGGTCTGCTCATCAGAGGTCCCTCTACGGGCATGTTTTGGATCGGATTTTAAGATTTTTGACCATATTTGTCTTCCCTTTTTGTCCGGCCCATAACTCTGCCTAGAAAGGCCCTACATGCCCCAAACTTGGTCTGGTCTGCTCATCAGAGTCCCCTCTACGGGCGTGTTTTAGATTGGGATTTTTTTTTTTAATGACTATATTTGTCTTCCCTTTTTGTCTGGCCCATAACTCTGCCTAGAAAGGCCCTACATGCCCCAAACTTGGTCTGGTCTGCTCATCAGAGTCCCCTCTACCGGCGTGTTTTGGATTGGATTTTTTTTTTTTATGACTATATTTGTCTTCCCTTTTTGTCCGGCCCATAACTCTGCCTAGAAAGGCCCTACATGCCCCAAACTTGGTCTGGTCTGCTCATCAGAGGTCCCTCTACGGGCATGTTTTGGATTGGATTTTAAGATTTTTGACCATATTTGTCTTCCCTTTTTGTCCGGCCCATAACTCTGCCTAGAAAGGCCCTACATGCCCCAAACTTGGTCTGGTCTGCTCATCAGAGTCCCCTCTACGGGCGTGTTTTAGATTGGGATTTTTTTTTTTTATGACTATATTTGTCTTCCCTTTTTGTCTGGCCCATAACTCTGCCTAGAAAGGCCCTACATGCCCCAAACTTGGTCTGGTCTGCTCATCAGAGGTCCCTCTACGGGCATGTTTTGGATTGAATTTTTTTTTTTAAATGACCATATTTGTCTTCCCTTTTTGTCCGGCCCATAACTCTTTCTAGAAAGGCCCTACATGCCCCAAACTTGGTCTGGTCTGCTCATCAGAGTCCCCTCTACAGGCGTGTTTTGGATTGGATTTTAAGATTTTTGACCATATTTGTCTTCCCTTTTTGTCCGGCCCATAACTCTGCCTAGAAAGGCCCTACATGCCCCCAACTTGGTCTGGTCTGCTCATCAGAGTCCCCTCTACGGGCGTGTTTTGGATTGGATTTTTTTTTTAATGACTATATTTGTCTTCCCTTTTTGTCCGGCCCATAACTCTGCCTAGAAAGGCCCTACATGCCCCAAACTTGGTCTGGTCTGCTCATCAGAGGTCCCTCTACGGGCATGTTTTGGATTGGATTTTAAGATTTTTGACCATATTTGTCTTCCCTTTTTGTCCGGCCCATAACTCTGCCTAGAAAGGCCCTACATGCCCCAAACTTGGTCTGGTCTGCTCATCAGAGTCCCCTCTACGGGCGTGTTTTAGATTGGGATTTTTTTTTTAAATGACTATATTTGTCTTCCCTTTTTGTCTGGCCCATAACTCTGCCTAGAAAGGCCCTACATGCCCCAAACTTGGTCTGGTCTGCTCATCAGAGTCCCCTCTACGGGCGTGTTTTGGATTGGATTTTTTTTTTTATGACTATATTTGTCTTCCCTTTTTGTCCGGCCCATAACTCTGCCTAGAAAGGCCCTACATGCCCCAAACTTGGTCTGGTCTGCTCATCAGAGGTCCCTCTACGGGCATGTTTTGGATTGGATTTTAAGATTTTTGACCATATTTGTCTTCCCTTTTTGTCCGGCCCATAACTCTGCCTAGAAAGGCCCTACATGCCCCAAACTTGGTCTGGTCTGCTCATCAGAGTCCCCTCTACGGGCGTGTTTTAGATTGGGATTTTTTTTTTTTATGACTATATTTGTCTTCCCTTTTTGTCTGGCCCATAACTCTGCCTAGAAAGGCCCTACATGCCCCAAACTTGGTCTGGTCTGCTCATCAGAGGTCCCTCTACGGGCATGTTTTGGATTGGATTTTTTTTTTTAAATGACCATATTTGTCTTCCCTTTTTGTCCGGCCCATAACTCTTTCTAGAAAGGCCCTACATGCCCCAAACTTGGTCTGGTCTGCTCATCAGAGTCCCCTCTACAGGCGTGTTTTGGATTGGATTTTAAGATTTTTGACCATATTTGTCTTCCCTTTTTGTCCGGCCCATAACTCTGCCTAGAAAGGCCCTACATGCCCCAAACTTGGTCTGGTCTGCTCATCAGAGGTCCCTCTACTGGCATGTTTTGGATTGGATTTTTTTTTTTAAATGACCATATTTGTCTTCCCTTTTTGTCCGGCCCATAACTCTGCCTAGAAAGGCCCTACATGCCCCAAACTTGGTCTGGTCTGCTCATCAGAGTCCCCTCTACGGGCGTGTTGTGGATTGGATTAAAACAAAAATGGACCATATTTGTATTCCCTTTTTGTCCGGCCCATAATTCTGCCTAGAAAGGCCCTACATGCCCCAAACTTGGTCTGGTCTGCTCATCAGAGTCCCCTCTACGGGCGTGTTTTGGATTGGATTTTAAGATTTTTGACCATATTTGTCTTCCCTTTTTGTCTGGCCCATAACTCTGCCTAGAAAGGCCCTACATGCCCCAAACTTGGTCTGGTCTGCTCATCAGAGTCCCCTCTACGGGCGTGTTTTTGATTGGATTAAAAAAAAAATGACCATATTTGTCTTCCCTTTTTGTCCGGCCCATAACTCTGCCTAGAAAGGCCCTACATGCCCCAAACTTGGTCTGGTCTGCTCATCAGAGGTCCCTCTACGGGCATGTTTTGGATCGGATTTTAAGATTTTTGACCATATTTGTCTTCCCTTTTTGTCCGGCCCATAACTCTGCCTAGAAAGGCCCTACATGCCCCAAACTTGGTCTGGTCTGCTCATCAGAGTCCCCTCTACGGGCGTGTTTTAGATTGGGATTTTTTTTTTTAATGACTATATTTGTCTTCCCTTTTTGTCTGGCCCATAACTCTGCCTAGAAAGGCCCTACATGCCCCAAACTTGGTCTGGTCTGCTCATCAGAGTCCCCTCTACCGGCGTGTTTTGGATTGGATTTTTTTTTTTTATGACTATATTTGTCTTCCCTTTTTGTCCAGCCCATAACTCTGCCTAGAAAGGCCCTACATGCCCCAAACTTGGTCTGGTCTGCTCATCAGAGGTCCCTCTACGGGCATGTTTTGGATTGGATTTTAAGATTTTTGACCATATTTGTCTTCCCTTTTTGTCCGGCCCATAACTCTGCCTAGAAAGGCCCTACATGCCCCAAACTTGGTCTGGTCTGCTCATCAGAGTCCCCTCTACGGGCGTGTTTTAGATTGGGATTTTTTTTTTTTATGACTATATTTGTCTTCCCTTTTTGTCTGGCCCATAACTCTGCCTAGAAAGGCCCTACATGCCCCAAACTTGGTCTGGTCTGCTCATCAGAGGTCCCTCTACGGGCATGTTTTGGATTGAATTTTTTTTTTTAAATGACCATATTTGTCTTCCCTTTTTGTCCGGCCCATAACTCTTTCTAGAAAGGCCCTACATGCCCCAAACTTGGTCTGGTCTGCTCATCAGAGTCCCCTCTACGGGCGTGTTTTAGATTGGGATTTTTTTTTTTTATGACTATATTTGTCTTCCCTTTTTGTCTGGCCCATAACTCTGCCTAGAAAGGCCCTACATGCCCCAAACTTGGTCTGGTCTGCTCATCAGAGTCCCCTCTACGGGCGTGTTTTTGATTGGATTAAAAAAAAAATGACCATATTTGTCTTCCCTTTTTGTCCGGCCCATAACTCTGCCTAGAAAGGCCCTACATGCCCCAAACTTGGTCTGGTCTGCTCATCAGAGGTCCCTCTACGGGCATGTTTTGGATTGGATTTTAAGATTTTTGACCATATTTGTCTTCCCTTTTTGTCCGGCCCATAACTCTGCCTAGAAAGGCCCTACATGCCCCAAACTTGGTCTGGTCTGCTCATCAGAGTCCCCTCTACGGGCGTGTTTTAGATTGGGATTTTTTTTTTTTATGACTATATTTGTCTTCCCTTTTTGTCTGGCCCATAACTCTGCCTAGAAAGGCCCTACATGCCCCAAACTTGGTCTGGTCTGCTCATCAGAGGTCCCTCTACGGGCATGTTTTGGATTGGATTTTTTTTTTTAAATGACCATATTTGTCTTCCCTTTTTGTCCGGCCCATAACTCTTTCTAGAAAGGCCCTACATGCCCCAAACTTGGTCTGGTCTGCTCATCAGAGTCCCCTCTACAGGCGTGTTTTGGATTGGATTTTAAGATTTTTGACCATATTTGTCTTCCCTTTTTGTCCGGCCCATAACTCTGCCTAGAAAGGCCCTACATGCCCCAAACTTGGTCTGGTCTGCTCATCAGAGGTCCCTCTACTGGCATGTTTTGGATTGGATTTTTTTTTTTAAATGACCATATTTGTCTTCCCTTTTTGTCCGGCCCATAATTCTGCCTAGAAAGGCCCTACATGCCCCAAACTTGGTCTGGTCTGCTCATCAGAGTCCCCTCTACGGGCGTGTTTTGGATTGGATTTTAAGATTTTTGACCATATTTGTCTTCCCTTTTTGTCTGGCCCATAACTCTGCCTAGAAAGGCCCTACATGCCCCAAACTTGGTCTGGTCTGCTCATCAGAGTCCCCTCTACGGGCGTGTTTTTGATTGGATTAAAAAAAAAATGACCATATTTGTCTTCCCTTTTTGTCCGGCCCATAACTCTGCCTAGAAAGGCCCTACATGCCCCAAACTTGGTCTGGTCTGCTCATCAGAGGTCCCTCTACGGGCATGTTTTGGATCGGATTTTAAGATTTTTGACCATATTTGTCTTCCCTTTTTGTCCGGCCCATAACTCTGCCTAGAAAGGCCCTACATGCCCCAAACTTGGTCTGGTCTGCTCATCAGAGTCCCCTCTACGGGCGTGTTTTAGATTGGGATTTTTTTTTTTAATGACTATATTTGTCTTCCCTTTTTGTCTGGCCCATAACTCTGCCTAGAAAGGCCCTACATGCCCCAAACTTGGTCTGGTCTGCTCATCAGAGTCCCCTCTACGGGCGTGTTTTGGATTGGATTTTAAGATTTGACCATATTTGTCTTCCCTTTTTGTCTGGCCCATAACTCTGCCTAGAAAGGCCCTACATGCCCCAAACTTGGTCTGGTCTGCTCATCAGAGTCCCCTCTACAGGCGTGTTTTGGATTGGATTTTAAGATTTTTGACCATATTTGTCTTCCCTTTTTGTTTGGCCCATAACTCTGCCTAGAAAGGCCCTACATGCCCCAAACTTGGTCTGGTCTGCTCATCAGAGTCCCCTCTACGGGCGTGTTTTGGATTGGATTTTAAGATTTTTGACTATATTTGTCTTCCCTTTTTGTCTGGCCCATAACTCTGCCTAGAAAGGCCCTACATGCCCCAAACTTGGTCTGGTCTGCTCATCAGAGTCCCCTCTACGGGCGTGTTTTGGATTGGATTTTAAGATTTTTGACCATATTTGTCTTCCCTTTTTGTCCGGCCCATAACTCTGCCTAGAAAGGCCCTACATGCCCCAAACTTGGTCTGGTCTGCTCATCAGAGTCCCCTCTACGGGCGTGTTTTGGATTGGATTTTAAGATTTTTGACCATATTTGTCTTCCCTTTTTGTCTGGCCCATAACTCTGCCTAGAAAGGCCCTACATGCCCCAAACTTGGTCTGGTCTGCTCAATAGAGTCCCCCCTACGGGCGTGTTTTGGATTGGATTTTTGACCATATCTGTCTTCCCTTTTTGTCCGGCCCATAACTCTGCCTAGAAAGGCCCTACATGCCCCAAACTTGGTCTGGTCTGCTCATCAGAGGTCCCTCTACTGGCATGTTTTGGATTGGATTTTTTTTTTTAAATGACCATATTTGTCTTCCCTTTTTGTCCGGCCCATAACTCTGCCTAGAAAGGCCCTACATGCCCCAAACTTGGTCTGGTCTGCTCATCAGAGTCCCCTCTACAGGCGTGTTTTGGATTGGATTTTAAGATTTTTGACCATATTTGTCTTCCCTTCTTGTTTGGCCCATAACTCTGCCTAGAAAGGCCCTACATGCCCCAAACTTGGTCTGGTCTGCTCATCAGAGTCCCCTCTATGGGCGTGTTTTGGATTGGATTTTAAGATTTTTGACCATATTTGTCTTCCCTTTTTGTCCGGCCCATAACTCTGCCTAGAAAGGCCCTACATGCCCCAAACTTGGTCTGGTCTGCTCATCAGAGTCCCCTCTACGGGCGTGTTTTGGTTTGGATTTTAAGATTTTTGACCATATTTGTCTTCCCTTTTTGTCCGGCCCATAACTCTGCCTAGAAAGGCCCTACATGCCCCAAACTTGGTCTGGTCTGCTCATCAGAGTCCCCTCTACGGGCGTGTTTTAGATTGGGATTTTTTTTTTAAATGACTATATTTGTCTTCCCTTTTTGTCTGGCCCATAACTCTGCCTAGAAAGGCCCTACATGCCCCAAACTTGGTCTGGTCTGCTCATCAGAGTCCCCTCTACCGGCGTGTTTTGGATTGGATTTTTTTTTTTTATGACTATATTTGTCTTCCCTTTTTGTCCGGCCCATAACTCTGCCTAGAAAGGCCCTACATGCCCCAAACTTGGTCTGGTCTGCTCATCAGAGGTCCCTCTACGGGCATGTTTTGGATTGGATTTTAAGATTTTTGACCATATTTGTCTTCCCTTTTTGTCCGGCCCATAACTCTGCCTAGAAAGGCCCTACATGCCCCAAACTTGGTCTGGTCTGCTCATCAGAGTAACCTCTACGGGCGTGTTTTAGATTGGGATTTTTTTTTTTTATGACTATATTTGTCTTCCCTTTTTGTCTGGCCCATAACTCTGCCTAGAAAGGCCCTACATGCCCCAAACTTGGTCTGGTCTGCTCATCAGAGGTCCCTCTACGGGCATGTTTTGGATTGAATTTTTTTTTTTAAATGACCATATTTGTCTTCCCTTTTTGTCCGGCCCATAACTCTTTCTAGAAAGGCCCTACATGCCCCAAACTTGGTCTGGTCTGCTCATCAGAGTCCCCTCTACAGGCGTGTTTTGGATTGGATTTTAAGATTTTTGACCATATTTGTCTTCCCTTTTTGTCCGGCCCATAACTCTGCCTAGAAAGGCCCTACATGCCCCCAACTTGGTCTGGTCTGCTCATCAGAGTCCCCTCTACGGGCGTGTTTTGGATTGGATTTTTTTTTTTATGACTATATTTGTCTTCCCTTTTTGTCCGGCCCATAACTCTGCCTAGAAAGGCCCTACATGCCCCAAACTTGGTCTGGTCTGCTCATCAGAGGTCCCTCTACGGGCATGTTTTGGATTGGATTTTAAGATTTTTGACCATATTTGTCTTCC
This sequence comes from Osmerus eperlanus, assembly GCF_963692335.1. Classification (NCBI taxonomy): domain Eukaryota; kingdom Metazoa; phylum Chordata; class Actinopteri; order Osmeriformes; family Osmeridae; genus Osmerus; species Osmerus eperlanus. The sequence continues at coordinate 89,012 of NC_085024.1, forward strand.
CTTTTTGTCCGGCCCATAACTCTGCCTAGAAAGGCCCTACATGCCCCAAACTTGGTCTGGTCTGCTCATCAGAGTCCCCTCTACGGGCGTGTTTTAGATTGGGATTTTTTTTTTAAATGACTATATTTGTCTTCCCTTTTTGTCTGGCCCATAACTCTGCCTAGAAAGGCCCTACATGCCCCAAACTTGGTCTGGTCTGCTCATCAGAGTCCCCTCTACGGGCGTGTTTTGGATTGGATTTTTTTTTTTATGACTATATTTGTCTTCCCTTTTTGTCCGGCCCATAACTCTGCCTAGAAAGGCCCTACATGCCCCAAACTTGGTCTGGTCTGCTCATCAGAGGTCCCTCTACGGGCATGTTTTGGATTGGATTTTAAGATTTTTGACCATATTTGTCTTCCCTTTTTGTCCGGCCCATAACTCTGCCTAGAAAGGCCCTACATGCCCCAAACTTGGTCTGGTCTGCTCATCAGAGTCCCCTCTACGGGCGTGTTTTAGATTGGGATTTTTTTTTTTTATGACTATATTTGTCTTCCCTTTTTGTCTGGCCCATAACTCTGCCTAGAAAGGCCCTACATGCCCCAAACTTGGTCTGGTCTGCTCATCAGAGGTCCCTCTACGGGCATGTTTTGGATTGGATTTTTTTTTTTAAATGACCATATTTGTCTTCCCTTTTTGTCCGGCCCATAACTCTTTCTAGAAAGGCCCTACATGCCCCAAACTTGGTCTGGTCTGCTCATCAGAGTCCCCTCTACAGGCGTGTTTTGGATTGGATTTTAAGATTTTTGACCATATTTGTCTTCCCTTTTTGTCCGGCCCATAACTCTGCCTAGAAAGGCCCTACATGCCCCAAACTTGGTCTGGTCTGCTCATCAGAGGTCCCTCTACTGGCATGTTTTGGATTGGATTTTTTTTTTTAAATGACCATATTTGTCTTCCCTTTTTGTCCGGCCCATAACTCTGCCTAGAAAGGCCCTACATGCCCCAAACTTGGTCTGGTCTGCTCATCAGAGTCCCCTCTACGGGCGTGTTGTGGATTGGATTAAAACAAAAATGGACCATATTTGTATTCCCTTTTTGTCCGGCCCATAATTCTGCCTAGAAAGGCCCTACATGCCCCAAACTTGGTCTGGTCTGCTCATCAGAGTCCCCTCTACGGGCGTGTTTTGGATTGGATTTTAAGATTTTTGACCATATTTGTCTTCCCTTTTTGTCTGGCCCATAACTCTGCCTAGAAAGGCCCTACATGCCCCAAACTTGGTCTGGTCTGCTCATCAGAGTCCCCTCTACGGGCGTGTTTTTGATTGGATTAAAAAAAAAATGACCATATTTGTCTTCCCTTTTTGTCCGGCCCATAACTCTGCCTAGAAAGGCCCTACATGCCCCAAACTTGGTCTGGTCTGCTCATCAGAGGTCCCTCTACGGGCATGTTTTGGATTGGATTTTAAGATTTTTGACCATATTTGTCTTCCCTTTTTGTCCGGCCCATAACTCTGCCTAGAAAGGCCCTACATGCCCCAAACTTGGTCTGGTCTGCTCATCAGAGTCCCCTCTACGGGCGTGTTTTAGATTGGGATTTTTTTTTTTTATGACTATATTTGTCTTCCCTTTTTGTCTGGCCCATAACTCTGCCTAGAAAGGCCCTACATGCCCCAAACTTGGTCTGGTCTGCTCATCAGAGGTCCCTCTACGGGCATGTTTTGGATTGGATTTTAAGATTTTTGACCATATTTGTCTTCCCTTTTTGTCCGGCCCATAACTCTGCCTAGAAAGGCCCTACATGCCCCAAACTTGGTCTGGTCTGCTCATCAGAGTCCCCTCTACGGGCGTGTTTTAGATTGGGATTTTTTTTTTTTATGACTATATTTGTCTTCCCTTTTTGTCTGGCCCATAACTCTGCCTAGAAAGGCCCTACATGCCCCAAACTTGGTCTGGTCTGCTCATCAGAGGTCCCTCTACGGGCATGTTTTGGATTGGATTTTTTTTTTTAAATGACCATATTTGTCTTCCCTTTTTGTCCGGCCCATAACTCTTTCTAGAAAGGCCCTACATGCCCCAAACTTGGTCTGGTCTGCTCATCAGAGTCCCCTCTACAGGCGTGTTTTGGATTGGATTTTAAGATTTTTGACCATATTTGTCTTCCCTTTTTGTCCGGCCCATAACTCTGCCTAGAAAGGCCCTACATGCCCCAAACTTGGTCTGGTCTGCTCATCAGAGGTCCCTCTACTGGCATGTTTTGGATTGGATTTTTTTTTTTAAATGACCATATTTGTCTTCCCTTTTTGTCCGGCCCATAACTCTGCCTAGAAAGGCCCTACATGCCCCAAACTTGGTCTGGTCTGCTCATCAGAGTCCCCTCTACGGGCGTGTTGTGGATTGGATTAAAACAAAAATGGACCATATTTGTATTCCCTTTTTGTCCGGCCCATAATTCTGCCTAGAAAGGCCCTACATGCCCCAAACTTGGTCTGGTCTGCTCATCAGAGTCCCCTCTACGGGCGTGTTTTGGATTGGATTTTAAGATTTTTGACCATATTTGTCTTCCCTTTTTGTCTGGCCCATAACTCTGCCTAGAAAGGCCCTACATGCCCCAAACTTGGTCTGGTCTGCTCATCAGAGTCCCCTCTACGGGCGTGTTTTTGATTGGATTAAAAAAAAAATGACCATATTTGTCTTCCCTTTTTGTCCGGCCCATAACTCTGCCTAGAAAGGCCCTACATGCCCCAAACTTGGTCTGGTCTGCTCATCAGAGGTCCCTCTACGGGCATGTTTTGGATTGGATTTTAAGATTTTTGACCATATTTGTCTTCCCTTTTTGTCCGGCCCATAACTCTGCCTAGAAAGGCCCTACATGCCCCAAACTTGGTCTGGTCTGCTCATCAGAGTCCCCTCTACGGGCGTGTTTTAGATTGGGATTTTTTTTTTTTATGACTATATTTGTCTTCCCTTTTTGTCTGGCCCATAACTCTGCCTAGAAAGGCCCTACATGCCCCAAACTTGGTCTGGTCTGCTCATCAGAGGTCCCTCTACGGGCATGTTTTGGATTGGATTTTTTTTTTTAAATGACCATATTTGTCTTCCCTTTTTGTCCGGCCCATAACTCTTTCTAGAAAGGCCCTACATGCCCCAAACTTGGTCTGGTCTGCTCATCAGAGTCCCCTCTACAGGCGTGTTTTGGATTGGATTTTAAGATTTTTGACCATATTTGTCTTCCCTTTTTGTCCGGCCCATAACTCTGCCTAGAAAGGCCCTACATGCCCCAAACTTGGTCTGGTCTGCTCATCAGAGTCCCCTCTACGGGCGTGTTGTGGATTGGATTAAAACAAAAATGGACCATATTTGTATTCCCTTTTTGTCCGGCCCATAATTCTGCCTAGAAAGGCCCTACATGCCCCAAACTTGGTCTGGTCTGCTCATCAGAGTCCCCTCTACGGGCGTGTTTTGGATTGGATTTTAAGATTTTTGACCATATTTGTCTTCCCTTTTTGTCTGGCCCATAACTCTGCCTAGAAAGGCCCTACATGCCCCAAACTTGGTCTGGTCTGCTCATCAGAGTCCCCTCTACGGGCGTGTTTTTGATTGGATTTAAAAAAAAATGACCATATTTGTCTTCCCTTTTTGTCCGGCCCATAACTCTGCCTAGAAAGGCCCTACATGCCCCAAACTTGGTCTGGTCTGTTCATCAGAGGTCCCTCTACGGCCATGTTTTGGATTGGATTTTAAGATTTTTGACCATATTTGTCTTCCCTTTTTGTCCGGCCCATAACTCTGCCTAGAAAGGCCCTACATGCCCCAAACTTGGTCTGGTCTGCTCATCAGAGGTCCTTCTACTGGCATGTTTTGGATTGGATTTTTTTTTTTAAATGACCATATTTGTCTTCCCTTTTTGTCTGGCCCATAACTCTGCCTAGAAAGGCCCTACATGCCCCAAACTTGGTCTGGTCTGCTCATCAGAGTCCCCTCTACGGGCGTGTTTTTGATTGGATTTAAAAAAAAATGACCATATTTGTCTTCCCTTTTTGTCCGGCCCATAACTCTGCCTAGAAAGGCCCTACATGCCCCAAACTTGGTCTGGTCTGCTCATCAGAGGTCCCTCTACTGGCATGTTTTGGATTGGATTTTAAGATTTTTGACCATATTTGTCTTCCCTTTTTGTCCGGCCCATAACTCTGCCTAGAAAGGCCCTACATGCCCCAAACTTGGTCTGGTCTGCTCATCAGAGGTCCTTCTACTGGCATGTTTTGGATTGGATTTTTTTTTTTAAATGACCATATTTGTCTTCCCTTTTTGTCTGGCCCATAACTCTGCCTAGAAAGGCCCTACATGCCCCAAACTTGGTCTGGTCTGCTCATCAGAGTCCCCTCTACGGGCGTGTTTTTGATTGGATTAAAAAAAAAATGACCATATTTGTCTTCCCTTTTTGTCCGGCCCATAACTCTGCCTAGAAAGGCCCTACATGCCCCAAACTTGGTCTGGTCTGCTCATCAGAGGTCCCTCTACTGGCATGTTTTGGATTGGATTTTAAGATTTTTGACCATATTTGTCTTCCCTTTTTGTCTGGCCCATAACTCTGCCTAGAAAGGCCCTACATGCCCCAAACCTGGTCTGGTCTGCTCATCAGAGTCCCCTCTACGGGCGTGTTTTGGATTGGATTTTTTTTTTTAATGACTATATTTGTCTTCCCTTTTTGTCCGGCCCATAACTCTGCCTAGAAAGGCCCTACATGCCCCAAACTTGGTCTGGTCTGCTCATCAGAGTCCCCTCTACGGGCGTGTTTTGGATTGGATTTTAAGATTTTTGACCATATTTGTCTTTCCTTTTTGTCTGGCCCATAACTCTGCCTAGAAAGGCCCTACATGCCCCAAACTTGGTCTGGTCTGCTCAATAGAGTCCCCTCTACTGGCGTGTTTTGGATTGGATTTTTTTTTTTTTATAACTATATTTGTCTTCCCTTTTTGTCCGGCCCATAACTCTGCCTAGAAAGGCCCTACATGCCCCAAACTTGGTCTGGTCTGCTCATCAGTCCCCTCTACGGGCGTGTTTTGGATTGTATTTTAAGATTTTTGACCATATTTGTCTTCCCTTTTTGTCTGGCCCATAACTCTGCCTAGAAAGGCCCTACATGCCCCAAACTTGGTCTGGTCTGCTCATCAGAGGTCCCTCTACTGGCATGTTTTGGATTGGATTTTTTTTTTAAATGACTATATTTGTCTTCCCTTTTTGTCCGGCCCATAACTCTGCCTAGAAAGGCCCTACATGCCCCAAACTTGGTCTGGTCTGCTCATCAGAGGTCCCTCTACGGGCATGTTTTGGATTGGATTTTAAGATTTTTGACCATATTTGTCTTCCCTTTTTGTCCGGCCCATAACTCTGCCTAGAAAGGCCCTACATGCCCCAAACTTGGTCTGGTCTGCTCATCAGAGGTCCCTCTACTGGCATGTTTTGGATTGGATTTTTTTTTTAAATGACTATATTTGTCTTCCCTTTTTGTCCGGCCCATAACTCTGCCTAGAAAGGCCCTACATGCCCCAAACTTGGTCTGGTCTGCTCATCAGAGGTCCCTCTACGGGCATGTTTTGGATTGGATTTTAAGATTTTTGACCATATTTGTCTTCCCTTTTTGTCCGGCCCATAACTCTGCCTAGAAAGGCCCTACATGCCCCAAACTTGGTCTGGTCTGCTCATCAGAGTCCCCTCTACGGGCGTGTTTTTGATTGGATTTTAAAAAAAATGACCATATTTGTCTTCCCTTTTTGTCCGGCCCATAACTCTGCCTAGAAAGGCCCTACATGCCCCAAACTTGGTCTGGTCTGCTCATCAGAGTCCCCTCTACGGGCGTGTTTTGGATTGGATTTTTTTTTTTAATGACTATATTTGTCTTCCCTTTTTGTCCGGCCCATAACTCTGCCTAGAAAGGCCCTACATGCCCCAAACTTGGTCTGGTCTGCTCATCAGAGTCCCCTCTACGGGCGTGTTTTGGATTGGATTTTAAGATTTTTGACCATATTTGTCTTTCCTTTTTGTCTGGCCCATAACTCTGCCTAGAAAGGCCCTACATGCCCCAAACTTGGTCTGGTCTGCTCAATAGAGTCCCCTCTACTGGCGTGTTTTGGATTGGATTTTTTTTTTTTTATAACTATATTTGTCTTCCCTTTTTGTCCGGCCCATAACTCTGCCTAGAAAGGCCCTACATGCCCCAAACTTGGTCTGGTCTGCTCATCAGAGGTCCCTCTACGGGCATGTTTTGGATTGGATTTTAAGATTTTTGACCATATTTGTCTTCCCTTTTTGTCCGGCCCATAACTCTGCCTAGAAAGGCCCTACATGCCCCAAACTTGGTCTGGTCTGCTCATCAGAGGTCCCTCTACTGGCATGTTTTGGATTGGATTTTTTTTTTAAATGACTATATTTGTCTTCCCTTTTTGTCCGGCCCATAACTCTGCCTAGAAAGGCCCTACATGCCCCAAACTTGGTCTGGTCTGCTCATCAGAGGTCCCTCTACGGGCATGTTTTGGATTGGATTTTAAGATTTTTGACCATATTTGTCTTCCCTTTTTGTCCGGCCCATAACTCTGCCTAGAAAGGCCCTACATGCCCCAAACTTGGTCTGGTCTGCTCATCAGAGTCCCCTCTACGGGCGTGTTTTTGATTGGATTTTAAAAAAAATGACCATATTTGTCTTCCCTTTTTGTCCGGCCCATAACTCTGCCTAGAAAGGCCCTACATGCCCCAAACTTGGTCTGGTCTGCTCATCAGAGTCCCCTCTACGGGCGTGTTTTGGATTGGATTTTTTTTTTTAATGACTATATTTGTCTTCCCTTTTTGTCCGGCCCATAACTCTGCCTAGAAAGGCCCTACATGCCCCAAACTTGGTCTGGTCTGCTCATCAGAGTCCCCTCTACGGGCGTGTTTTGGATTGGATTTTAAGATTTTTGACCATATTTGTCTTTCCTTTTTGTCTGGCCCATAACTCTGCCTAGAAAGGCCCTACATGCCCCAAACTTGGTCTGGTCTGCTCAATAGAGTCCCCTCTACTGGCGTGTTTTGGATTGGATTTTTTTTTTTTATAACTATATTTGTCTTCCCTTTTTGTCCGGCCCATAACTCTGCCTAGAAAGGCCCTACATGCCCCAAACTTGGTCTGGTCTGCTCATCAGTTCCCTCTACGGGCGTGTTTTGGATTGTATTTTAAGATTTTTGACCATATTTGTCTTCCCTTTTTGTCTGGCCCATAACTCTGCCTAGAAAGGCCCTACATGCCCCAAACTTGGTCTGGTCTGCTCATCAGAGGTCCCTCTACTGGCATGTTTTGGATTGGATTTTTTTTTTAAATGACTATATTTGTCTTCCCTTTTTGTCCGGCCCATAACTCTGCCTAGAAAGGCCCTACATGCCCCAAACTTGGTCTGGTCTGCTCATCAGAGTCCCCTCTACGGGCGTGTTGTGGATTGGATTAAAACAAAAATGGACCATATTTGTATTCCCTTTTTGTCCGGCCCATAATTCTGCCTAGAAAGGCCCTACATGCCCCAAACTTGGTCTGGTCTGCTCATCAGAGTCCCCTCTACGGGCGTGTTTTGGATTGGATTTTAAGATTTTTGACCATATTTGTCTTCCCTTTTTGTCTGGCCCATAACTCTGCCTAGAAAGGCCCTACATGCCCCAAACTTGGTCTGGTCTGCTCATCAGAGTCCCCTCTACGGGCGTGTTTTTGATTGGATTTAAAAAAAAATGACCATATTTGTCTTCCCTTTTTGTCCGGCCCATAACTCTGCCTAGAAAGGCCCTACATGCCCCAAACTTGGTCTGGTCTGTTCATCAGAGGTCCCTCTACGGCCATGTTTTGGATTGGATTTTAAGATTTTTGACCATATTTGTCTTCCCTTTTTGTCCGGCCCATAACTCTGCCTAGAAAGGCCCTACATGCCCCAAACTTGGTCTGGTCTGCTCATCAGAGGTCCTTCTACTGGCATGTTTTGGATTGGATTTTTTTTTTTAAATGACCATATTTGTCTTCCCTTTTTGTCTGGCCCATAACTCTGCCTAGAAAGGCCCTACATGCCCCAAACTTGGTCTGGTCTGCTCATCAGAGTCCCCTCTACGGGCGTGTTTTTGATTGGATTTAAAAAAAAATGACCATATTTGTCTTCCCTTTTTGTCCGGCCCATAACTCTGCCTAGAAAGGCCCTACATGCCCCAAACTTGGTCTGGTCTGCTCATCAGAGGTCCCTCTACTGGCATGTTTTGGATTGGATTTTAAGATTTTTGACCATATTTGTCTTCCCTTTTTGTCCGGCCCATAACTCTGCCTAGAAAGGCCCTACATGCCCCAAACTTGGTCTGGTCTGCTCATCAGAGGTCCTTCTACTGGCATGTTTTGGATTGGATTTTTTTTTTTAAATGACCATATTTGTCTTCCCTTTTTGTCTGGCCCATAACTCTGCCTAGAAAGGCCCTACATGCCCCAAACTTGGTCTGGTCTGCTCATCAGAGTCCCCTCTACGGGCGTGTTTTTGATTGGATTAAAAAAAAAATGACCATATTTGTCTTCCCTTTTTGTCCGGCCCATAACTCTGCCTAGAAAGGCCCTACATGCCCCAAACTTGGTCTGGTCTGCTCATCAGAGGTCCCTCTACTGGCATGTTTTGGATTGGATTTTAAGATTTTTGACCATATTTGTCTTCCCTTTTTGTCTGGCCCATAACTCTGCCTAGAAAGGCCCTACATGCCCCAAACCTGGTCTGGTCTGCTCATCAGAGTCCCCTCTACGGGCGTGTTTTGGATTGGATTTTTTTTTTTAATGACTATATTTGTCTTCCCTTTTTGTCCGGCCCATAACTCTGCCTAGAAAGGCCCTACATGCCCCAAACTTGGTCTGGTCTGCTCATCAGAGTCCCCTCTACGGGCGTGTTTTGGATTGGATTTTAAGATTTTTGACCATATTTGTCTTTCCTTTTTGTCTGGCCCATAACTCTGCCTAGAAAGGCCCTACATGCCCCAAACTTGGTCTGGTCTGCTCAATAGAGTCCCCTCTACTGGCGTGTTTTGGATTGGATTTTTTTTTTTTTATAACTATATTTGTCTTCCCTTTTTGTCCGGCCCATAACTCTGCCTAGAAAGGCCCTACATGCCCCAAACTTGGTCTGGTCTGCTCATCAGTCCCCTCTACGGGCGTGTTTTGGATTGTATTTTAAGATTTTTGACCATATTTGTCTTCCCTTTTTGTCTGGCCCATAACTCTGCCTAGAAAGGCCCTACATGCCCCAAACTTGGTCTGGTCTGCTCATCAGAGGTCCCTCTACTGGCATGTTTTGGATTGGATTTTTTTTTTAAATGACTATATTTGTCTTCCCTTTTTGTCCGGCCCATAACTCTGCCTAGAAAGGCCCTACATGCCCCAAACTTGGTCTGGTCTGCTCATCAGAGGTCCCTCTACGGGCATGTTTTGGATTGGATTTTAAGATTTTTGACCATATTTGTCTTCCCTTTTTGTCCGGCCCATAACTCTGCCTAGAAAGGCCCTACATGCCCCAAACTTGGTCTGGTCTGCTCATCAGAGGTCCCTCTACTGGCATGTTTTGGATTGGATTTTTTTTTTAAATGACTATATTTGTCTTCCCTTTTTGTCCGGCCCATAACTCTGCCTAGAAAGGCCCTACATGCCCCAAACTTGGTCTGGTCTGCTCATCAGAGGTCCCTCTACGGGCATGTTTTGGATTGGATTTTAAGATTTTTGACCATATTTGTCTTCCCTTTTTGTCCGGCCCATAACTCTGCCTAGAAAGGCCCTACATGCCCCAAACTTGGTCTGGTCTGCTCATCAGAGTCCCCTCTACGGGCGTGTTTTTGATTGGATTTTAAAAAAAATGACCATATTTGTCTTCCCTTTTTGTCCGGCCCATAACTCTGCCTAGAAAGGCCCTACATGCCCCAAACTTGGTCTGGTCTGCTCATCAGAGTCCCCTCTACGGGCGTGTTTTGGATTGGATTTTTTTTTTTAATGACTATATTTGTCTTCCCTTTTTGTCCGGCCCATAACTCTGCCTAGAAAGGCCCTACATGCCCCAAACTTGGTCTGGTCTGCTCATCAGAGTCCCCTCTACGGGCGTGTTTTGGATTGGATTTTAAGATTTTTGACCATATTTGTCTTTCCTTTTTGTCTGGCCCATAACTCTGCCTAGAAAGGCCCTACATGCCCCAAACTTGGTCTGGTCTGCTCAATAGAGTCCCCTCTACTGGCGTGTTTTGGATTGGATTTTTTTTTTTTTATAACTATATTTGTCTTCCCTTTTTGTCCGGCCCATAACTCTGCCTAGAAAGGCCCTACATGCCCCAAACTTGGTCTGGTCTGCTCATCAGAGGTCCCTCTACGGGCATGTTTTGGATTGGATTTTAAGATTTTTGACCATATTTGTCTTCCCTTTTTGTCCGGCCCATAACTCTGCCTAGAAAGGCCCTACATGCCCCAAACTTGGTCTGGTCTGCTCATCAGAGGTCCCTCTACTGGCATGTTTTGGATTGGATTTTTTTTTTAAATGACTATATTTGTCTTCCCTTTTTGTCCGGCCCATAACTCTGCCTAGAAAGGCCCTACATGCCCCAAACTTGGTCTGGTCTGCTCATCAGAGGTCCCTCTACGGGCATGTTTTGGATTGGATTTTAAGATTTTTGACCATATTTGTCTTCCCTTTTTGTCCGGCCCATAACTCTGCCTAGAAAGGCCCTACATGCCCCAAACTTGGTCTGGTCTGCTCATCAGAGTCCCCTCTACGGGCGTGTTTTTGATTGGATTTTAAAAAAAATGACCATATTTGTCTTCCCTTTTTGTCCGGCCCATAACTCTGCCTAGAAAGGCCCTACATGCCCCAAACTTGGTCTGGTCTGCTCATCAGAGTCCCCTCTACGGGCGTGTTTTGGATTGGATTTTTTTTTTTAATGACTATATTTGTCTTCCCTTTTTGTCCGGCCCATAACTCTGCCTAGAAAGGCCCTACATGCCCCAAACTTGGTCTGGTCTGCTCATCAGAGTCCCCTCTACGGGCGTGTTTTGGATTGGATTTTAAGATTTTTGACCATATTTGTCTTTCCTTTTTGTCTGGCCCATAACTCTGCCTAGAAAGGCCCTACATGCCCCAAACTTGGTCTGGTCTGCTCAATAGAGTCCCCTCTACTGGCGTGTTTTGGATTGGATTTTTTTTTTTTTATAACTATATTTGTCTTCCCTTTTTGTCCGGCCCATAACTCTGCCTAGAAAGGCCCTACATGCCCCAAACTTGGTCTGGTCTGCTCATCAGTTCCCTCTACGGGCGTGTTTTGGATTGTATTTTAAGATTTTTGACCATATTTGTCTTCCCTTTTTGTCTGGCCCATAACTCTGCCTAGAAAGGCCCTACATGCCCCAAACTTGGTCTGGTCTGCTCATCAGAGGTCCCTCTACTGGCATGTTTTGGATTGGATTTTTTTTTTAAATGACTATATTTGTCTTCCCTTTTTGTCCGGCCCATAACTCTGCCTAGAAAGGCCCTACATGCCCCAAACTTGGTCTGGTCTGCTCATCAGAGGTCCCTCTACGGGCATGTTTTGGATTGGATTTTAAGATTTTTGACCATATTTGTCTTCCCTTTTTGTCCGGCCCATAACTCTGCCTAGAAAGGCCCTACATGCCCCAAACTTGGTCTGGTCTGCTCATCAGAGGTCCCTCTACTGGCATGTTTTGGATTGGATTTTTTTTTTAAATGACTATATTTGTCTTCCCTTTTTGTCCGGCCCATAACTCTGCCTAGAAAGGCCCTACATGCCCCAAACTTGGTCTGGTCTGCTCATCAGAGGTCCCTCTACGGGCATGTTTTGGATTGGATTTTAAGATTTTTGACCATATTTGTCTTCCCTTTTTGTCCGGCCCATAACTCTGCCTAGAAAGGCCCTACATGCCCCAAACTTGGTCTGGTCTGCTCATCAGAGTCCCCTCTACGGGCGTGTTTTTGATTGGATTTAAAAAAAAATGACCATATTTGTCTTCCCTTTTTGTCCGGCCCATAACTCTGCCTAGAAAGGCCCTACATGCCCCAAACTTGGTCTGGTCTGTTCATCAGAGGTCCCTCTACGGCCATGTTTTGGATTGGATTTTAAGATTTTTGACCATATTTGTCTTCCCTTTTTGTCCGGCCCATAACTCTGCCTAGAAAGGCCCTACATGCCCCAAACTTGGTCTGGTCTGTTCATCAGAGGTCCCTCTACGGCCATGTTTTGGATTGGATTTTAAGATTTTTGACCATATTTGTCTTCCCTTTTTGTCCGGCCCATAACTCTGCCTAGAAAGGCCCTACATGCCCCAAACTTGGTCTGGTCTGCTCATCAGAGGTCCTTCTACTGGCATGTTTTGGATTGGATTTTTTTTTTTAAATGACCATATTTGTCTTCCCTTTTTGTCTGGCCCATAACTCTGCCTAGAAAGGCCCTACATGCCCCAAACTTGGTCTGGTCTGCTCATCAGAGTCCCCTCTACGGGCGTGTTTTTGATTGGATTTAAAAAAAAATGACCATATTTGTCTTCCCTTTTTGTCCGGCCCATAACTCTGCCTAGAAAGGCCCTACATGCCCCAAACTTGGTCTGGTCTGCTCATCAGAGGTCCCTCTACTGGCATGTTTTGGATTGGATTTTAAGATTTTTGACCATATTTGTCTTCCCTTTTTGTCTGGCCCATAACTCTGCCTAGAAAGGCCCTACATGCCCCAAACCTGGTCTGGTCTGCTCATCAGAGTCCCCTCTACGGGCGTGTTTTGGATTGGATTTTTTTTTTTAATGACTATATTTGTCTTCCCTTTTTGTCCGGCCCATAACTCTGCCTAGAAAGGCCCTACATGCCCCAAACTTGGTCTGGTCTGCTCATCAGAGTCCCCTCTACGGGCGTGTTTTGGATTGGATTTTAAGATTTTTGACCATATTTGTCTTTCCTTTTTGTCTGGCCCATAACTCTGCCTAGAAAGGCCCTACATGCCCCAAACTTGGTCTGGTCTGCTCAATAGAGTCCCCTCTACTGGCGTGTTTTGGATTGGATTTTTTTTTTTTAATAACTATATTTGTCTTCCCTTTTTGTCCGGCCCATAACTCTGCCTAGAAAGGCCCTACATGCCCCAAACTTGGTCTGGTCTGCTCATCAGTCCCCTCTACGGGCGTGTTTTGGATTGTATTTTAAGATTTTTGACCATATTTGTCTTCCCTTTTTGTCTGGCCCATAACTCTGCCTAGAAAGGCCCTACATGCCCCAAACTTGGTCTGGTCTGCTCATCAGAGGTCCCTCTACTGGCATGTTTTGGATTGGATTTTTTTTTTAAATGACTATATTTGTCTTCCCTTTTTGTCCGGCCCATAACTCTGCCTAGAAAGGCCCTACATGCCCCAAACTTGGTCTGGTCTGCTCATCAGAGGTCCCTCTACGGGCATGTTTTGGATTGGATTTTAAGATTTTTGACCATATTTGTCTTCCCTTTTTGTCCGGCCCATAACTCTGCCTAGAAAGGCCCTACATGCCCCAAACTTGGTCTGGTCTGCTCATCAGAGGTCCCTCTACTGGCATGTTTTGGATTGGATTTTTTTTTTAAATGACTATATTTGTCTTCCCTTTTTGTCCGGCCCATAACTCTGCCTAGAAAGGCCCTACATGCCCCAAACTTGGTCTGGTCTGCTCATCAGAGGTCCCTCTACGGGCATGTTTTGGATTGGATTTTAAGATTTTTGACCATATTTGTCTTCCCTTTTTGTCCGGCCCATAACTCTGCCTAGAAAGGCCCTACATGCCCCAAACTTGGTCTGGTCTGCTCATCAGAGTCCCCTCTACGGGCGTGTTTTGCATTGGATTTTTTTTTTAAATGACTATATTTGTCTTCCCTTTTTGTCCGGCCCATAACTCTGCCTAGAAAGGCCCTACATGCCCCAAACTTGGTCTGGTCTGCTCATCAGAGGTCCCTCTACGGGCATGTTTTGGATTGGATTTTAAGATTTTTGACCATATTTGTCTTCCCTTTTTGTCCGGCCCATAACTCTGCCTAGAAAGGCCCTACATGCCCCAAACTTGGTCTGGTCTGCTCATCAGAGTCCCCTCTACGGGCGTGTTTTTGATTGGATTAAAAAAAAAATGACCATATTTGTCTTCCCTTTTTGTCCGGCCCATAACTCTGCCTAGAAAGGCCCTACATGCCCCAAACTTGGTCTGGTCTGCTCAGCAGAGGTCCCTCTACTGGCATGTTTTGGATTGGATTTTAAGATTTTTGACCATATTTGTCTTCCCTTTTTGTCTGGCCCATAACTCTGCCTAGAAAGGCCCTACATGCCCCAAACGTGGTCTGGTCTGCTCATCAGAGTCCCCTCTACGGGCGTGTTTTGGATTGGATTTTAAGATTTTTGACCATATTTGTCTTCCCTTTTTGTCCGGCCCATAACTCTGCCTAGAAAGGCCCTACATGCCCCAAACTTGGTCTGGTCTGCTCATCAGAGTCCCCTCTACGGGCGTGTTTTGGATTGGATTTTAAGATTTTTGACCATATTTGTCTTCCCTTTTTGTCCGGCCCATAACTCTGCCTAGAAAGGCCCTACATGCCCCAAACTTGGTCTGGTCTGCTCATCAGAGGTCCCTCTACGGGCATGTTTTGGATTGGATTTTAAGATTTTTGACCATATTTGTCTTCCCTTTTTGTCCGGCCCATAACTCTGCCTAGAAAGGCCCTACATGCCCCAAACTTGGTCTGGTCTGCTCATCAGAGGTCCCTCTACTGGCATGTTTTGGATTGGATTTTTTTTTTTAAATGACCATATTTGTCTTCCCTTTTTGTCCGGCCCATAACTCTGCCTAGAAAGGCCCTACATGCCCCAAACTTGGTCTGGTCTGCTCATCAGAGTCCCCTCTACGGGCGTGTTTTGGTTTGGATTTTAAGATTTTTGACCATATTTGTCTTCCCTTTTTGTCCGGCCCATAACTCTGCCTAGAAAGGCCCTACATGCCCCAAACTTGGTCTGGTCTGCTCATCAGAGTCCCCTCTACGGGCGTGTTTTGGATTGGATTTTTTTTTTTAAATGACTATATTTGTCTTCCCTTTTTGTCCGGCCCATAACTCTGCCTAGAAAGGCCCTACATGCCCCAAACTTGGTCTGGTCTGCTCATCAGAGTCCCCTCTACGGGCGTGTTTTAGATTGGGATTTTTTTTTTTAATGACTATATTTGTCTTCCCTTTTTGTCTGGCCCATAACTCTGCCTAGAAAGGCCCTACATGCCCCAAACTTGGTCTGGTCTGCTCATCAGAGTCCCCTCTACGGGCGTGTTTTGGATTGGATTTTAAGATTTGACCATATTTGTCTTCCCTTTTTGTCTGGCCCATAACTCTGCCTAGAAAGGCCCTACATGCCCCAAACTTGGTCTGGTCTGCTCATCAGAGTCCCCTCTACAGGCGTGTTTTGGATTGGATTTTAAGATTTTTGACCATATTTGTCTTCCCTTTTTGTTTGGCCCATAACTCTGCCTAGAAAGGCCCTACATGCCCCAAACTTGGTCTGGTCTGCTCATCAGAGTCCCCTCTACGGGCGTGTTTTGGATTGGATTTTAAGATTTTTGACTATATTTGTCTTCCCTTTTTGTCTGGCCCATAACTCTGCCTAGAAAGGCCCTACATGCCCCAAACTTGGTCTGGTCTGCTCATCAGAGTCCCCTCTACGGGCGTGTTTGGATTGGATTTTAAGATTTTTGACCATATTTGTCTTCCCTTTTTGTCCGGCCCATAACTCTGCCTAGAAAGGCCCTACATGCCCCAAACTTGGTCTGGTCTGCTCATCAGAGTCCCCTCTACGGGCGTGTTTTGGATTGGATTTTAAGATTTTTGACCATATTTGTCTTCCCTTTTTGTCTGGCCCATAACTCTGCCTAGAAAGGCCCTACATGCCCCAAACTTGGTCTGGTCTGCTCAATAGAGTCCCCCCTACGGGCGTGTTTTGGATTGGATTTTTGACCATATCTGTCTTCCCTTTTTGTCCGGCCCATAACTCTGCCTAGAAAGGCCCTACATGCCCCAAACTTGGTCTGGTCTGCTCATCAGAGGTCCCTCTACTGGCATGTTTTGGATTGGATTTTTTTTTTTAAATGACCATATTTGTCTTCCCTTTTTGTCCGGCCCATAACTCTGCCTAGAAAGGCCCTACATGCCCCAAACTTGGTCTGGTCTGCTCATCAGAGTCCCCTCTACAGGCGTGTTTTGGATTGGATTTTAAGATTTTTGACCATATTTGTCTTCCTTCTTGTTTGGCCCATAACTCTGCCTAGAAAGGCCCTACATGCCCCAAACTTGGTCTGGTCTGCTCATCAGAGTCCCCTCTATGGGCGTGTTTTGGATTGGATTTTAAGATTTTTGACCATATTTGTCTTCCCTTTTTGTCCGGCCCATAACTCTGCCTAGAAAGGCCCTACATGCCCCAAACTTGGTCTGGTCTGCTCATCAGAGTCCCCTCTACGGGCGTGTTTTGGTTTGGATTTTAAGATTTTTGACCATATTTGTCTTCCCTTTTTGTCCGGCCCATAACTCTGCCTAGAAAGGCCCTACATGCCCCAAACTTGGTCTGGTCTGCTCATCAGAGTCCCCTCTACGGGCGTGTTTTAGATTGGGATTTTTTTTTTAAATGACTATATTTGTCTTCCCTTTTTGTCTGGCCCATAACTCTGCCTAGAAAGGCCCTACATGCCCCAAACTTGGTCTGGTCTGCTCATCAGAGTCCCCTCTACCGGCGTGTTTTGGATTGGATTTTTTTTTTTTATGACTATATTTGTCTTCCCTTTTTGTCCGGCCCATAACTCTGCCTAGAAAGGCCCTACATGCCCCAAACTTGGTCTGGTCTGCTCATCAGAGGTCCCTCTACGGGCATGTTTTGGATTGGATTTTAAGATTTTTGACCATATTTGTCTTCCCTTTTTGTCCGGCCCATAACTCTGCCTAGAAAGGCCCTACATGCCCCAAACTTGGTCTGGTCTGCTCATCAGAGTCCCCTCTACGGGCGTGTTTTAGATTGGGATTTTTTTTTTTTATGACTATATTTGTCTTCCCTTTTTGTCTGGCCCATAACTCTGCCTAGAAAGGCCCTACATGCCCCAAACTTGGTCTGGTCTGCTCATCAGAGGTCCCTCTACGGGCATGTTTTGGATTGAATTTTTTTTTTTAAATGACCATATTTGTCTTCCCTTTTTGTCCGGCCCATAACTCTTTCTAGAAAGGCCCTACATGCCCCAAACTTGGTCTGGTCTGCTCATCAGAGTCCCCTCTACAGGCGTGTTTTGGATTGGATTTTAAGATTTTTGACCATATTTGTCTTCCCTTTTTGTCCGGCCCATAACTCTGCCTAGAAAGGCCCTACATGCCCCCAACTTGGTCTGGTCTGCTCATCAGAGTCCCCTCTACGGGCGTGTTTTGGATTGGATTTTTTTTTTATGACTATATTTGTCTTCCCTTTTTGTCCGGCCCATAACTCTGCCTAGAAAGGCCCTACATGCCCAAACTTGGTCTGGTCTGCTCATCAGAGGTCCCTCTACGGGCATGTTTTGGATTGGATTTTAAGATTTTTGACCATATTTGTCTTCCCTTTTTGTCCGGCCCATAACTCTGCCTAGAAAGGCCCTACATGCCCCAAACTTGGTCTGGTCTGCTCATCAGAGTCCCCTCTACGGGCGTGTTTTAGATTGGGATTTTTTTTTTAAATGACTATATTTGTCTTCCCTTTTTGTCTGGCCCATAACTCTGCCTAGAAAGGCCCTACATGCCCCAAACTTGGTCTGGTCTGCTCATCAGAGTCCCCTCTACGGGCGTGTTTTGGATTGGATTTTTTTTTTTATGACTATATTTGTCTTCCCTTTTTGTCCGGCCCATAACTCTGCCTAGAAAGGCCCTACATGCCCCAAACTTGGTCTGGTCTGCTCATCAGAGGTCCCTCTACGGGCATGTTTTGGATTGGATTTTAAGATTTTTGACCATATTTGTCTTCCCTTTTTGTCCGGCCCATAACTCTGCCTAGAAAGGCCCTACATGCCCCAAACTTGGTCTGGTCTGCTCATCAGAGTCCCCTCTACGGGCGTGTTTTAGATTGGGATTTTTTTTTTTTATGACTATATTTGTCTTCCCTTTTTGTCTGGCCCATAACTCTGCCTAGAAAGGCCCTACATGCCCCAAACTTGGTCTGGTCTGCTCATCAGAGGTCCCTCTACGGGCATGTTTTGGATGGATTTTTTTTTTAAATGACCATATTTGTCTTCCCTTTTTGTCCGGCCCATAACTCTTTCTAGAAAGGCCCTACATGCCCCAAACTTGGTCTGGTCTGCTCATCAGAGTCCCCTCTACAGGCGTGTTTTGGATTGGATTTTAAGATTTTTGACCATATTTGTCTTCCCTTTTTGTCCGGCCCATAACTCTGCCTAGAAAGGCCCTACATGCCCCAAACTTGGTCTGGTCTGCTCATCAGAGGTCCCTCTACTGGCATGTTTTGGATTGGATTTTTTTTTTTAAATGACCATATTTGTCTTCCCTTTTTGTCCGGCCCATAACTCTGCCTAGAAAGGCCCTACATGCCCCAAACTTGGTCTGGTCTGCTCATCAGAGTCCCCTCTACGGGCGTGTTGTGGATTGGATTAAAACAAAAATGGACCATATTTGTATTCCCTTTTTGTCCGGCCCATAATTCTGCCTAGAAAGGCCCTACATGCCCCAAACTTGGTCTGGTCTGCTCATCAGAGTCCCCTCTACGGGCGTGTTTTGGATTGGATTTTAAGATTTTTGACCATATTTGTCTTCCCTTTTTGTCTGGCCCATAACTCTGCCTAGAAAGGCCCTACATGCCCCAAACTTGGTCTGGTCTGCTCATCAGAGTCCCCTCTACGGGCGTGTTTTTAAAAAAAAAATGACCATATTTGTCTTCCCTTTTTGTCCGGCCCATAACTCTGCCTAGAAAGGCCCTACATGCCCCAAACTTGGTCTGGTCTGCTCATCAGAGGTCCCTCTACGGGCATGTTTTGGATTGGATTTTAAGATTTTTGACCATATTTGTCTTCCCTTTTTGTCCGGCCCATAACTCTGCCTAGAAAGGCCCTACATGCCCCAAACTTGGTCTGGTCTGCTCATCAGAGTCCCCTCTACGGGCGTGTTTTAGATTGGGATTTTTTTTTTTATGACTATATTTGTCTTCCCTTTTTGTCTGGCCCATAACTCTGCCTAGAAAGGCCCTACATGCCCCAAACTTGGTCTGGTCTGCTCATCAGAGGTCCCTCTACGGGCATGTTTTGGATTGGATTTTTTTTTTTAAATGACCATATTTGTCTTCCCTTTTTGTCCGGCCCATAACTCTTTCTAGAAAGGCCCTACATGCCCCAAACTTGGTCTGGTCTGCTCATCAGAGTCCCCTCTACAGGCGTGTTTTGGATTGGATTTTAAGATTTTTGACCATATTTGTCTTCCCTTTTTGTCCGGCCCATAACTCTGCCTAGAAAGGCCCTACATGCCCCAAACTTGGTCTGGTCTGCTCATCAGAGTCCCCTCTACGGGCGTGTTGTGGATTGGATTAAAACAAAAATGGACCATATTTGTATTCCCTTTTTGTCCGGCCCATAATTCTGCCTAGAAAGGCCCTACATGCCCCAAACTTGGTCTGGTCTGCTCATCAGAGTCCCCTCTACGGGCGTGTTTTGGATTGGATTTTAAGATTTTTGACCATATTTGTCTTCCCTTTTTGTCTGGCCCATAACTCTGCCTAGAAAGGCCCTACATGCCCCAAACTTGGTCTGGTCTGCTCATCAGAGTCCCCTCTACGGGCGTGTTTTTGATTGGATTTAAAAAAAAATGACCATATTTGTCTTCCCTTTTTGTCCGGCCCATAACTCTGCCTAGAAAGGCCCTACATGCCCCAAACTTGGTCTGGTCTGCTCATCAGAGGTCCCTCTACTGGCATGTTTTGGATTGGATTTTAAGATTTTTGACCATATTTGTCTTCCCTTTTTGTCCGGCCCATAACTCTGCCTAGAAAGGCCCTACATGCCCCAAACTTGGTCTGGTCTGCTCATCAGAGGTCCTTCTACTGGCATGTTTTGGATTGGATTTTAAGATTTTTGACCATATTTGTCTTCCCTTTTTGTCTGGCCCATAACTCTGCCTAGAAAGGCCCTACATGCCCCAAACCTGGTCTGGTCTGCTCATCAGAGTCCCCTCTACGGGCGTGTTTTGGATTGGATTTTTTTTTTTAATGACTATATTTGTCTTCCCTTTTTGTCCGGCCCATAACTCTGCCTAGAAAGGCCCTACATGCCCCAAACTTGGTCTGGTCTGCTCATCAGAGTCCCCTCTACGGGCGTGTTTTGGATTGGATTTTAAGATTTTTGACCATATTTGTCTTTCCTTTTTGTCTGGCCCATAACTCTGCCTAGAAAGGCCCTACATGCCCCAAACTTGGTCTGGTCTGCTCAATAGAGTCCCCTCTACTGGCGTGTTTTGGATTGGATTTTTTTTTTTTTATAACTATATTTGTCTTCCCTTTTTGTCCGGCCCATAACTCTGCCTAGAAAGGCCCTACATGCCCCAAACTTGGTCTGGTCTGCTCATCAGTCCCCTCTACGGGCGTGTTTTGGATTGTATTTTAAGATTTTTGACCATATTTGTCTTCCCTTTTTGTCTGGCCCATAACTCTGCCTAGAAAGGCCCTACATGCCCCAAACTTGGTCTGGTCTGCTCATCAGAGGTCCCTCTACTGGCATGTTTTGGATTGGATTTTTTTTTTAAATGACTATATTTGTCTTCCCTTTTTGTCCGGCCCATAACTCTGCCTAGAAAGGCCCTACATGCCCCAAACTTGGTCTGGTCTGCTCATCAGAGGTCCCTCTACGGGCATGTTTTGGATTGGATTTTAAGATTTTTGACCATATTTGTCTTCCCTTTTTGTCCGGCCCATAACTCTGCCTAGAAAGGCCCTACATGCCCCAAACTTGGTCTGGTCTGCTCATCAGAGGTCCCTCTACTGGCATGTTTTGGATTGGATTTTTTTTTTAAATGACTATATTTGTCTTCCCTTTTTGTCCGGCCCATAACTCTGCCTAGAAAGGCCCTACATGCCCCAAACTTGGTCTGGTCTGCTCATCAGAGGTCCCTCTACGGGCATGTTTTGGATTGGATTTTAAGATTTTTGACCATATTTGTCTTCCCTTTTTGTCCGGCCCATAACTCTGCCTAGAAAGGCCCTACATGCCCCAAACTTGGTCTGGTCTGCTCATCAGAGTCCCCTCTACGGGCGTGTTTTTGATTGGATTTTAAAAAAAATGACCATATTTGTCTTCCCTTTTTGTCCGGCCCATAACTCTGCCTAGAAAGGCCCTACATGCCCCAAACTTGGTCTGGTCTGCTCATCAGAGTCCCCTCTACGGGCGTGTTTTGGATTGGATTTTTTTTTTTAATGACTATATTTGTCTTCCCTTTTTGTCCGGCCCATAACTCTGCCTAGAAAGGCCCTACATGCCCCAAACTTGGTCTGGTCTGCTCATCAGAGTCCCCTCTACGGGCGTGTTTTGGATTGGATTTTAAGATTTTTGACCATATTTGTCTTTCCTTTTTGTCTGGCCCATAACTCTGCCTAGAAAGGCCCTACATGCCCCAAACTTGGTCTGGTCTGCTCAATAGAGTCCCCTCTACTGGCGTGTTTTGGATTGGATTTTTTTTTTTTTATAACTATATTTGTCTTCCCTTTTTGTCCGGCCCATAACTCTGCCTAGAAAGGCCCTACATGCCCCAAACTTGGTCTGGTCTGCTCATCAGTTCCCTCTACGGGCGTGTTTTGGATTGTATTTTAAGATTTTTGACCATATTTGTCTTCCCTTTTTGTCTGGCCCATAACTCTGCCTAGAAAGGCCCTACATGCCCCAAACTTGGTCTGGTCTGCTCATCAGAGGTCCCTCTACTGGCATGTTTTGGATTGGATTTTTTTTTTAAATGACTATATTTGTCTTCCCTTTTTGTCCGGCCCATAACTCTGCCTAGAAAGGCCCTACATGCCCCAAACTTGGTCTGGTCTGCTCATCAGAGGTCCCTCTACGGGCATGTTTTGGATTGAATTTTTTTTTTTAAATGACCATATTTGTCTTCCCTTTTTGTCCGGCCCATAACTCTTTCTAGAAAGGCCCTACATGCCCCAAACTTGGTCTGGTCTGCTCATCAGAGTCCCCTCTACAGGCGTGTTTTGGATTGGATTTTAAGATTTTTGACCATATTTGTCTTCCCTTTTTGTCCGGCCCATAACTCTGCCTAGAAAGGCCCTACATGCCCCCAACTTGGTCTGGTCTGCTCATCAGAGTCCCCTCTACGGGCGTGTTTTGGATTGGATTTTTTTTTTTATGACTATATTTGTCTTCCCTTTTTGTCCGGCCCATAACTCTGCCTAGAAAGGCCCTACATGCCCCAAACTTGGTCTGGTCTGCTCATCAGAGGTCCCTCTACGGGCATGTTTTGGATTGGATTTTAAGATTTTTGACCATATTTGTCTTCCCTTTTTGTCCGGCCCATAACTCTGCCTAGAAAGGCCCTACATGCCCCAAACTTGGTCTGGTCTGCTCATCAGAGTCCCCTCTACGGGCGTGTTTTAGATTGGGATTTTTTTTTTAAATGACTATATTTGTCTTCCCTTTTTGTCTGGCCCATAACTCTGCCTAGAAAGGCCCTACATGCCCCAAACTTGGTCTGGTCTGCTCATCAGAGTCCCCTCTACGGGCGTGTTTTGGATTGGATTTTTTTTTTTATGACTATATTTGTCTTCCCTTTTTGTCCGGCCCATAACTCTGCCTAGAAAGGCCCTACATGCCCCAAACTTGGTCTGGTCTGCTCATCAGAGGTCCCTCTACGGGCATGTTTTGGATTGGATTTTAAGATTTTTGACCATATTTGTCTTCCCTTTTTGTCCGGCCCATAACTCTGCCTAGAAAGGCCCTACATGCCCCAAACTTGGTCTGGTCTGCTCATCAGAGTCCCCTCTACGGGCGTGTTTTAGATTGGGATTTTTTTTTTTTATGACTATATTTGTCTTCCCTTTTTGTCTGGCCCATAACTCTGCCTAGAAAGGCCCTACATGCCCCAAACTTGGTCTGGTCTGCTCATCAGAGGTCCCTCTACGGGCATGTTTTGGATTGGATTTTTTTTTTTAAATGACCATATTTGTCTTCCCTTTTTGTCCGGCCCATAACTCTTTCTAGAAAGGCCCTACATGCCCCAAACTTGGTCTGGTCTGCTCATCAGAGTCCCCTCTACAGGCGTGTTTTGGATTGGATTTTAAGATTTTTGACCATATTTGTCTTCCCTTTTTGTCCGGCCCATAACTCTGCCTAGAAAGGCCCTACATGCCCCAAACTTGGTCTGGTCTGCTCATCAGAGGTCCCTCTACTGGCATGTTTTGGATTGGATTTTTTTTTTTAAATGACCATATTTGTCTTCCCTTTTTGTCCGGCCCATAACTCTGCCTAGAAAGGCCCTACATGCCCCAAACTTGGTCTGGTCTGCTCATCAGAGTCCCCTCTACGGGCGTGTTTTAGATTGGGATTTTTTTTTTAAATGACTATATTTGTCTTCCCTTTTTGTCTGGCCCATAACTCTGCCTAGAAAGGCCCTACATGCCCCAAACTTGGTCTGGTCTGCTCATCAGAGTCCCCTCTACGGGCGTGTTTTGGATTGGATTTTTTTTTTTATGACTATATTTGTCTTCCCTTTTTGTCCGGCCCATAACTCTGCCTAGAAAGGCCCTACATGCCCCAAACTTGGTCTGGTCTGCTCATCAGAGGTCCCTCTACGGGCATGTTTTGGATTGGATTTTAAGATTTTTGACCATATTTGTCTTCCCTTTTTGTCCGGCCCATAACTCTGCCTAGAAAGGCCCTACATGCCCCAAACTTGGTCTGGTCTGCTCATCAGAGTCCCCTCTACGGGCGTGTTTTAGATTGGGATTTTTTTTTTTTATGACTATATTTGTCTTCCCTTTTTGTCTGGCCCATAACTCTGCCTAGAAAGGCCCTACATGCCCCAAACTTGGTCTGGTCTGCTCATCAGAGGTCCCTCTACGGGCATGTTTTGGATTGGATTTTTTTTTTTAAATGACCATATTTGTCTTCCCTTTTTGTCCGGCCCATAACTCTTTCTAGAAAGGCCCTACATGCCCCAAACTTGGTCTGGTCTGCTCATCAGAGTCCCCTCTACAGGCGTGTTTTGGATTGGATTTTAAGATTTTTGACCATATTTGTCTTCCCTTTTTGTCCGGCCCATAACTCTGCCTAGAAAGGCCCTACATGCCCCAAACTTGGTCTGGTCTGCTCATCAGAGGTCCCTCTACTGGCATGTTTTGGATTGGATTTTTTTTTTTAAATGACCATATTTGTCTTCCCTTTTTGTCCGGCCCATAACTCTGCCTAGAAAGGCCCTACATGCCCCAAACTTGGTCTGGTCTGCTCATCAGAGTCCCCTCTACGGGCGTGTTGTGGATTGGATTAAAACAAAAATGGACCATATTTGTATTCCCTTTTTGTCCGGCCCATAATTCTGCCTAGAAAGGCCCTACATGCCCCAAACTTGGTCTGGTCTGCTCATCAGAGTCCCCTCTACGGGCGTGTTTTGGATTGGATTTTAAGATTTTTGACCATATTTGTCTTCCCTTTTTGTCTGGCCCATAACTCTGCCTAGAAAGGCCCTACATGCCCCAAACTTGGTCTGGTCTGCTCATCAGAGTCCCCTCTACGGGCGTGTTTTTGATTGGATTAAAAAAAAAATGACCATATTTGTCTTCCCTTTTTGTCCGGCCCATAACTCTGCCTAGAAAGGCCCTACATGCCCCAAACTTGGTCTGGTCTGCTCATCAGAGGTCCCTCTACGGGCATGTTTTGGATTGGATTTTAAGATTTTTGACCATATTTGTCTTCCCTTTTTGTCCGGCCCATAACTCTGCCTAGAAAGGCCCTACATGCCCCAAACTTGGTCTGGTCTGCTCATCAGAGTCCCCTCTACGGGCGTGTTTTAGATTGGGATTTTTTTTTTTTATGACTATATTTGTCTTCCCTTTTTGTCTGGCCCATAACTCTGCCTAGAAAGGCCCTACATGCCCCAAACTTGGTCTGGTCTGCTCATCAGAGGTCCCTCTACGGGCATGTTTTGGATTGGATTTTTTTTTTTAAATGACCATATTTGTCTTCCCTTTTTGTCCGGCCCATAACTCTTTCTAGAAAGGCCCTACATGCCCCAAACTTGGTCTGGTCTGCTCATCAGAGTCCCCTCTACAGGCGTGTTTTGGATTGGATTTTAAGATTTTTGACCATATTTGTCTTCCCTTTTTGTCCGGCCCATAACTCTGCCTAGAAAGGCCCTACATGCCCCAAACTTGGTCTGGTCTGCTCATCAGAGTCCCCTCTACGGGCGTGTTGTGGATTGGATTAAAACAAAAATGGACCATATTTGTATTCCCTTTTTGTCCGGCCCATAATTCTGCCTAGAAAGGCCCTACATGCCCCAAACTTGGTCTGGTCTGCTCATCAGAGTCCCCTCTACGGGCGTGTTTTGGATTGGATTTTAAGATTTTTGACCATATTTGTCTTCCCTTTTTGTCTGGCCCATAACTCTGCCTAGAAAGGCCCTACATGCCCCAAACTTGGTCTGGTCTGCTCATCAGAGTCCCCTCTACGGGCGTGTTTTTGATTGGATTAAAAAAAAAATGACCATATTTGTCTTCCCTTTTTGTCCGGCCCATAACTCTGCCTAGAAAGGCCCTACATGCCCCAAACTTGGTCTGGTCTGTTCATCAGAGGTCCCTCTACGGCCATGTTTTGGATTGGATTTTAAGATTTTTGACCATATTTGTCTTCCCTTTTTGTCCGGCCCATAACTCTGCCTAGAAAGGCCCTACATGCCCCAAACTTGGTCTGGTCTGCTCATCAGAGGTCCTTCTACTGGCATGTTTTGGATTGGATTTTTTTTTTTAAATGACCATATTTGTCTTCCCTTTTTGTCTGGCCCATAACTCTGCCTAGAAAGGCCCTACATGCCCCAAACTTGGTCTGGTCTGCTCATCAGAGTCCCCTCTACGGGCGTGTTTTTGATTGGATTAAAAAAAAAATGACCATATTTGTCTTCCCTTTTTGTCCGGCCCATAACTCTGCCTAGAAAGGCCCTACATGCCCCAAACTTGGTCTGGTCTGCTCATCAGAGGTCCCTCTACTGGCATGTTTTGGATTGGATTTTAAGATTTTTGACCATATTTGTCTTCCCTTTTTGTCTGGCCCATAACTCTGCCTAGAAAGGCCCTACATGCCCCAAACCTGGTCTGGTCTGCTCATCAGAGTCCCCTCTACGGGCGTGTTTTGGATTGGATTTTTTTTTTTAATGACTATATTTGTCTTCCCTTTTTGTCCGGCCCATAACTCTGCCTAGAAAGGCCCTACATGCCCCAAACTTGGTCTGGTCTGCTCATCAGAGTCCCCTCTACGGGCGTGTTTTGGATTGGATTTTAAGATTTTTGACCATATTTGTCTTTCCTTTTTGTCTGGCCCATAACTCTGCCTAGAAAGGCCCTACATGCCCCAAACTTGGTCTGGTCTGCTCAATAGAGTCCCCTCTACTGGCGTGTTTTGGATTGGATTTTTTTTTTTTTATAACTATATTTGTCTTCCCTTTTTGTCCGGCCCATAACTCTGCCTAGAAAGGCCCTACATGCCCCAAACTTGGTCTGGTCTGCTCATCAGTCCCCTCTACGGGCGTGTTTTGGATTGTATTTTAAGATTTTTGACCATATTTGTCTTCCCTTTTTGTCTGGCCCATAACTCTGCCTAGAAAGGCCCTACATGCCCCAAACTTGGTCTGGTCTGCTCATCAGAGGTCCCTCTACTGGCATGTTTTGGATTGGATTTTTTTTTTAAATGACTATATTTGTCTTCCCTTTTTGTCCGGCCCATAACTCTGCCTAGAAAGGCCCTACATGCCCCAAACTTGGTCTGGTCTGCTCATCAGAGGTCCCTCTACGGGCATGTTTTGGATTGGATTTTAAGATTTTTGACCATATTTGTCTTCCCTTTTTGTCCGGCCCATAACTCTGCCTAGAAAGGCCCTACATGCCCCAAACTTGGTCTGGTCTGCTCATCAGAGGTCCCTCTACTGGCATGTTTTGGATTGGATTTTTTTTTTAAATGACTATATTTGTCTTCCCTTTTTGTCCGGCCCATAACTCTGCCTAGAAAGGCCCTACATGCCCCAAACTTGGTCTGGTCTGCTCATCAGAGGTCCCTCTACGGGCATGTTTTGGATTGGATTTTAAGATTTTTGACCATATTTGTCTTCCCTTTTTGTCCGGCCCATAACTCTGCCTAGAAAGGCCCTACATGCCCCAAACTTGGTCTGGTCTGCTCATCAGAGTCCCCTCTACGGGCGTGTTTTTGATTGGATTTTAAAAAAAATGACCATATTTGTCTTCCCTTTTTGTCCGGCCCATAACTCTGCCTAGAAAGGCCCTACATGCCCCAAACTTGGTCTGGTCTGCTCATCAGAGTCCCCTCTACGGGCGTGTTTTGGATTGGATTTTTTTTTTTAATGACTATATTTGTCTTCCCTTTTTGTCCGGCCCATAACTCTGCCTAGAAAGGCCCTACATGCCCCAAACTTGGTCTGGTCTGCTCATCAGAGTCCCCTCTACGGGCGTGTTTTGGATTGGATTTTAAGATTTTTGACCATATTTGTCTTTCCTTTTTGTCTGGCCCATAACTCTGCCTAGAAAGGCCCTACATGCCCCAAACTTGGTCTGGTCTGCTCAATAGAGTCCCCTCTACTGGCGTGTTTTGGATTGGATTTTTTTTTTTTTATAACTATATTTGTCTTCCCTTTTTGTCCGGCCCATAACTCTGCCTAGAAAGGCCCTACATGCCCCAAACTTGGTCTGGTCTGCTCATCAGTTCCCTCTACGGGCGTGTTTTGGATTGTATTTTAAGATTTTTGACCATATTTGTCTTCCCTTTTTGTCTGGCCCATAACTCTGCCTAGAAAGGCCCTACATGCCCCAAACTTGGTCTGGTCTGCTCATCAGAGGTCCCTCTACTGGCATGTTTTGGATTGGATTTTTTTTTTAAATGACTATATTTGTCTTCCCTTTTTGTCCGGCCCATAACTCTGCCTAGAAAGGCCCTACATGCCCCAAACTTGGTCTGGTCTGCTCATCAGAGGTCCCTCTACGGGCATGTTTTGGATTGGATTTTAAGATTTTTGACCATATTTGTCTTCCCTTTTTGTCCGGCCCATAACTCTGCCTAGAAAGGCCCTACATGCCCCAAACTTGGTCTGGTCTGCTCATCAGAGGTCCCTCTACTGGCATGTTTTGGATTGGATTTTTTTTTTAAATGACTATATTTGTCTTCCCTTTTTGTCCGGCCCATAACTCTGCCTAGAAAGGCCCTACATGCCCCAAACTTGGTCTGGTCTGCTCATCAGAGGTCCCTCTACGGGCATGTTTTGGATTGGATTTTAAGATTTTTGACCATATTTGTCTTCCCTTTTTGTCCGGCCCATAACTCTGCCTAGAAAGGCCCTACATGCCCCAAACTTGGTCTGGTCTGCTCATCAGAGTCCCCTCTACGGGCGTGTTTTTGATTGGATTTAAAAAAAAATGACCATATTTGTCTTCCCTTTTTGTCCGGCCCATAACTCTGCCTAGAAAGGCCCTACATGCCCCAAACTTGGTCTGGTCTGTTCATCAGAGGTCCCTCTACGGCCATGTTTTGGATTGGATTTTAAGATTTTTGACCATATTTGTCTTCCCTTTTTGTCCGGCCCATAACTCTGCCTAGAAAGGCCCTACATGCCCCAAACTTGGTCTGGTCTGTTCATCAGAGGTCCCTCTACGGCCATGTTTTGGATTGGATTTTAAGATTTTTGACCATATTTGTCTTCCCTTTTTGTCCGGCCCATAACTCTGCCTAGAAAGGCCCTACATGCCCCAAACTTGGTCTGGTCTGCTCATCAGAGGTCCTTCTACTGGCATGTTTTGGATTGGATTTTTTTTTTTAAATGACCATATTTGTCTTCCCTTTTTGTCTGGCCCATAACTCTGCCTAGAAAGGCCCTACATGCCCCAAACTTGGTCTGGTCTGCTCATCAGAGTCCCCTCTACGGGCGTGTTTTTGATTGGATTTAAAAAAAAATGACCATATTTGTCTTCCCTTTTTGTCCGGCCCATAACTCTGCCTAGAAAGGCCCTACATGCCCCAAACTTGGTCTGGTCTGCTCATCAGAGGTCCCTCTACTGGCATGTTTTGGATTGGATTTTAAGATTTTTGACCATATTTGTCTTCCCTTTTTGTCTGGCCCATAACTCTGCCTAGAAAGGCCCTACATGCCCCAAACCTGGTCTGGTCTGCTCATCAGAGTCCCCTCTACGGGCGTGTTTTGGATTGGATTTTTTTTTTTAATGACTATATTTGTCTTCCCTTTTTGTCCGGCCCATAACTCTGCCTAGAAAGGCCCTACATGCCCCAAACTTGGTCTGGTCTGCTCATCAGAGT
Source organism: Osmerus eperlanus (assembly GCF_963692335.1). Taxonomy (NCBI): domain Eukaryota; kingdom Metazoa; phylum Chordata; class Actinopteri; order Osmeriformes; family Osmeridae; genus Osmerus; species Osmerus eperlanus. Next base: position 118,579 of record NC_085024.1, read on the forward strand.
CCCCTCTACGGGCGTGTTTTGGATTGGATTTTAAGATTTTTGACCATATTTGTCTTTCCTTTTTGTCTGGCCCATAACTCTGCCTAGAAAGGCCCTACATGCCCCAAACTTGGTCTGGTCTGCTCAATAGAGTCCCCTCTACTGGCGTGTTTTGGATTGGATTTTTTTTTTTTTATAACTATATTTGTCTTCCCTTTTTGTCCGGCCCATAACTCTGCCTAGAAAGGCCCTACATGCCCCAAACTTGGTCTGGTCTGCTCATCAGTCCCCTCTACGGGCGTGTTTTGGATTGTATTTTAAGATTTTTGACCATATTTGTCTTCCCTTTTTGTCTGGCCCATAACTCTGCCTAGAAAGGCCCTACATGCCCCAAACTTGGTCTGGTCTGCTCATCAGAGGTCCCTCTACTGGCATGTTTTGGATTGGATTTTTTTTTTAAATGACTATATTTGTCTTCCCTTTTTGTCCGGCCCATAACTCTGCCTAGAAAGGCCCTACATGCCCCAAACTTGGTCTGGTCTGCTCATCAGAGGTCCCTCTACGGGCATGTTTTGGATTGGATTTTAAGATTTTTGACCATATTTGTCTTCCCTTTTTGTCCGGCCCATAACTCTGCCTAGAAAGGCCCTACATGCCCCAAACTTGGTCTGGTCTGCTCATCAGAGGTCCCTCTACGGGCATGTTTTGGATTGGATTTTAAGATTTTTGACCATATTTGTCTTCCCTTTTTGTCCGGCCCATAACTCTGCCTAGAAAGGCCCTACATGCCCCAAACTTGGTCTGGTCTGCTCATCAGAGTCCCCTCTACGGGCGTGTTTTGCATTGGATTTTTTTTTTAAATGACTATATTTGTCTTCCCTTTTTGTCCGGCCCATAACTCTGCCTAGAAAGGCCCTACATGCCCCAAACTTGGTCTGGTCTGCTCATCAGAGGTCCCTCTACGGGCATGTTTTGGATTGGATTTTAAGATTTTTGACCATATTTGTCTTCCCTTTTTGTCCGGCCCATAACTCTGCCTAGAAAGGCCCTACATGCCCCAAACTTGGTCTGGTCTGCTCATCAGAGTCCCCTCTACGGGCGTGTTTTTGATTGGATTAAAAAAAAAATGACCATATTTGTCTTCCCTTTTTGTCCGGCCCATAACTCTGCCTAGAAAGGCCCTACATGCCCCAAACTTGGTCTGGTCTGCTCAGCAGAGGTCCCTCTACTGGCATGTTTTGGATTGGATTTTAAGATTTTTGACCATATTTGTCTTCCCTTTTTGTCTGGCCCATAACTCTGCCTAGAAAGGCCCTACATGCCCCAAACGTGGTCTGGTCTGCTCATCAGAGTCCCCTCTACGGGCGTGTTTTGGATTGGATTTTAAGATTTTTGACCATATTTGTCTTCCCTTTTTGTCCGGCCCATAACTCTGCCTAGAAAGGCCCTACATGCCCCAAACTTGGTCTGGTCTGCTCATCAGAGTCCCCTCTACGGGCGTGTTTTGGATTGGATTTTAAGATTTTTGACCATATTTGTCTTCCCTTTTTGTCCGGCCCATAACTCTGCCTAGAAAGGCCCTACATGCCCCAAACTTGGTCTGGTCTGCTCATCAGAGGTCCCTCTACGGGCATGTTTTGGATTGGATTTTAAGATTTTTGACCATATTTGTCTTCCCTTTTTGTCCGGCCCATAACTCTGCCTAGAAAGGCCCTACATGCCCCAAACTTGGTCTGGTCTGCTCATCAGAGGTCCCTCTACTGGCATGTTTTGGATTGGATTTTTTTTTTTAAATGACCATATTTGTCTTCCCTTTTTGTCCGGCCCATAACTCTGCCTAGAAAGGCCCTACATGCCCCAAACTTGGTCTGGTCTGCTCATCAGAGTCCCCTCTACGGGCGTGTTTTGGTTTGGATTTTAAGATTTTTGACCATATTTGTCTTCCCTTTTTGTCCGGCCCATAACTCTGCCTAGAAAGGCCCTACATGCCCCAAACTTGGTCTGGTCTGCTCATCAGAGTCCCCTCTACGGGCGTGTTTTGGATTGGATTTTTTTTTTTAAATGACTATATTTGTCTTCCCTTTTTGTCCGGCCCATAACTCTGCCTAGAAAGGCCCTACATGCCCCAAACTTGGTCTGGTCTGCTCATCAGAGGTCCCTCTACGGGCATGTTTTGGATTGGATTTTAAGATTTTTGACCATATTTGTCTTCCCTTTTTGTCCGGCCCATAACTCTGCCTAGAAAGGCCCTACATGCCCCAAACTTGGTCTGGTCTGCTCATCAGAGTCCCCTCTACGGGCGTGTTTTAGATTGGGATTTTTTTTTTAAATGACTATATTTGTCTTCCCTTTTTGTCTGGCCCATAACTCTGCCTAGAAAGGCCCTACATGCCCCAAACTTGGTCTGGTCTGCTCATCAGAGTCCCCTCTACAGGCGTGTTTTGGATTGGATTTTAAGATTTTTGACCATATTTGTCTTCCCTTTTTGTCTGGCCCATAACTCTGCCTAGAAAGGCCCTACATGCCCCAAACTTGGTCTGGTCTGCTCATCAGAGGTCCCTCTACGGGCATGTTTTGGATTGGATTTTTTTTTTTAAATGACCATATTTGTCTTCCCTTTTTGTCCGGCCCATAACTCTTTCTAGAAAGGCCCTACATGCCCCAAACTTGGTCTGGTCTTCTCATCAGAGTCCCCTCTACAGGCGTGTTTTGGATTGTATTTTAAGATTTTTGACCATATTTGTCTTCCCTTTTTGTCCGGCCCATAACTCTGCCTAGAAAGGCCCTACATGCCCCCAACTTGGTCTGGTCTGCTCATCGGAGTCCCCTCTACGGGCGTGTTTTGGATTGGATTTTAAGATTTTTGACCATATTTGTCTTCCCTTCTTGTTTGGCCCATAACTCTGCCTAGAAAGGCCCTACATGCCCCAAACTTGGTCTGGTCTGCTCATCAGAGTCCCCTCTACGGGCGTGTTTTGGATTGGATTTTAAGATTTTTGACCATATTTGTCTTCCCTTTTTGTCTGGCCCATAACTCTGCCTAGAAAGGCCCTACATGCCCCAAACTTGGTCTGGTCTGCTCATCAGAGGTCCCTCTACGGGCATGTTTTGGATTGGATTTTTTTTTTTAAATGACCATATTTGTCTTCCCTTTTTGTCCGGCCCATAACTCTTTCTAGAAAGGCCCTACATGCCCCAAACTTGGTCTGGTCTGCTCATCAGAGTCCCCTCTACAGGCGTGTTTTGGATTGGATTTTAAGATTTTTGACCATATTTGTCTTCCCTTTTTGTCTGGCCCATAACTCTGCCTAGAAAGGCCCTACATGCCCCAAACTTGGTCTGGTCTGCTCATCAGAGTCCCCTCTACGGGCGTGTTTTGGATTGGATTTTAAGATTTTTGACCATATTTGTCTTCCCTTTTTGTCTGGCCCATAACTCTGCCTAGAAAGGCCCTACATGCCCCAAACTTGGTCTGGTCTGCTCATCAGAGTCCCCTCTATGGGCGTGTTTTGGATTGGATTTTAAGATTTTTGACCATATTTGTCTTCCCTTCTTGTTTGGCCCATAACTCTGCCTAGAAAGGCCCTACATGCCCCAAACTTGGTCTGGTCTGCTCATCAGAGTCCCCTCTACGGGCGTGTTTTGGATTGGATTTTAAGATTTTTGACCATATTTGTCTTCCCTTTTTGTCTGGCCCATAACTCTGCCTAGAAAGGCCCTACATGCCCCAAACTTGGTCTGGTCTGCTCAATAGAGTCCCCCCTACGGGCGTGTTTTGGATTGGATTTTTGACCATATCTGTCTTCCCTTTTTGTCCGGCCCATAACTATGCCTAGAAAGGCCCTACATGCCCCAAACTTGGTCTGGTCTGCTCATCAGAGTCCCCTCTACGGGCGTGTTTTAGATTGGGATTTTTTTTTTAAATGACTATATTTGTCTTCCCTTTTTGTCTGGCCCATAACTCTGCCTAGAAAGGCCCTACATGCCCCAAACTTGGTCTGGTCTGCTCATCAGAGTCCCCTCTACAGGCGTGTTTTGGATTGGATTTTAAGATTTTTGACCATATTTGTCTTCCCTTTTTGTCTGGCCCATAACTCTGCCTAGAAAGGCCCTACATGCCCCAAACTTGGTCTGGTCTGCTCATCAGAGTCCCCTCTACGGGCGTGTTTTGGATTGGATTTTTTTTTTTATGACTATATTTGTCTTCCCTTTTTGTCCGGCCCATAACTCTGCCTAGAAAGGCCCTACATGCCCCAAACTTGGTCTGGTCTGCTCATCAGAGGTCCCTCTACGGGCATGTTTTGGATTGGATTTTAAGATTTTTGACCATATTTGTCTTCCCTTTTTGTTTGGCCCATAACTCTGCCTAGAAAGGCCCTACATGCCCCAAACTTGGTCTGGTCTGCTCATCAGAGTCCCCTCTACGGGCGTGTTTTGGATTGGATTTTAAGATTTTTGACTATATTTGTCTTCCCTTTTTGTCTGGCCCATAACTCTGCCTAGAAAGGCCCTACATGCCCCAAACTTGGTCTGGTCTGCTCATCAGAGTCCCCTCTACGGGCGTGTTTTGGATTGGATTTTAAGATTTTTGACCATATTTGTCTTCCCTTTTTGTCCGGCCCATAACTCTGCCTAGAAAGGCCCTACATGCCCCAAACTTGGTCTGGTCTGCTCATCAGAGTCCCCTCTACGGGCGTGTTTTGGATTGGATTTTAAGATTTTTGACCATATTTGTCTTCCCTTTTTGTCTGGCCCATAACTCTGCCTAGAAAGGCCCTACATGCCCCAAACTTGGTCTGGTCTGCTCAATAGAGTCCCCCCTACGGGCGTGTTTTGGATTGGATTTTTGACCATATCTGTCTTCCCTTTTTGTCCGGCCCATAACTCTGCCTAGAAAGGCCCTACATGCCCCAAACTTGGTCTGGTCTGCTCATCAGAGGTCCCTCTACTGGCATGTTTTGGATTGGATTTTTTTTTTAAAATGACCATATTTGTCTTCCCTTTTTGTCCGGCCCATAACTCTGCCTAGAAAGGCCCTACATGCCCCAAACTTGGTCTGGTCTGCTCATCAGAGTCCCCTCTACAGGCGTGTTTTGGATTGGATTTTAAGATTTTTGACCATATTTGTCTTCCCTTCTTGTTTGGCCCATAACTCTGCCTAGAAAGGCCCTACATGCCCCAAACTTGGTCTGGTCTGCTCATCAGAGTCCCCTCTACGGGCGTGTTTTAGATTGGGATTTTTTTTTTAAATGACTATATTTGTCTTCCCTTTTTGTCTGGCCCATAACTCTGCCTAGAAAGGCCCTACATGCCCCAAACTTGGTCTGGTCTGCTCATCAGAGTCCCCTCTACGGGCGTGTTTTGGATTGGATTTTTTTTTTTATGACTATATTTGTCTTCCCTTTTTGTCCGGCCCATAACTCTGCCTAGAAAGGCCCTACATGCCCCAAACTTGGTCTGGTCTGCTCATCAGAGGTCCCTCTACGGGCATGTTTTGGATTGGATTTTAAGATTTTTGACCATATTTGTCTTCCCTTTTTGTCCGGCCCATAACTCTGCCTAGAAAGGCCCTACATGCCCCAAACTTGGTCTGGTCTGCTCATCAGAGTCCCCTCTACGGGCGTGTTTTAGATTGGGATTTTTTTTTTTTATGACTATATTTGTCTTCCCTTTTTGTCTGGCCCATAACTCTGCCTAGAAAGGCCCTACATGCCCCAAACTTGGTCTGGTCTGCTCATCAGAGGTCCCTCTACGGGCATGTTTTGGATTGGATTTTTTTTTTTAAATGACCATATTTGTCTTCCCTTTTTGTCCGGCCCATAACTCTTTCTAGAAAGGCCCTACATGCCCCAAACTTGGTCTGGTCTGCTCATCAGAGTCCCCTCTACAGGCGTGTTTTGGATTGGATTTTAAGATTTTTGACCATATTTGTCTTCCCTTTTTGTCCGGCCCATAACTCTGCCTAGAAAGGCCCTACATGCCCCAAACTTGGTCTGGTCTGCTCATCAGAGGTCCCTCTACTGGCATGTTTTGGATTGGATTTTTTTTTTTAAATGACCATATTTGTCTTCCCTTTTTGTCCGGCCCATAACTCTGCCTAGAAAGGCCCTACATGCCCCAAACTTGGTCTGGTCTGCTCATCAGAGTCCCCTCTACGGGCGTGTTGTGGATTGGATTAAAACAAAAATGGACCATATTTGTATTCCCTTTTTGTCCGGCCCATAATTCTGCCTAGAAAGGCCCTACATGCCCCAAACTTGGTCTGGTCTGCTCATCAGAGTCCCCTCTACGGGCGTGTTTTGGATTGGATTTTAAGATTTTTGACCATATTTGTCTTCCCTTTTTGTCTGGCCCATAACTCTGCCTAGAAAGGCCCTACATGCCCCAAACTTGGTCTGGTCTGCTCATCAGAGTCCCCTCTACGGGCGTGTTTTTGATTGGATTTAAAAAAAAATGACCATATTTGTCTTCCCTTTTTGTCCGGCCCATAACTCTGCCTAGAAAGGCCCTACATGCCCCAAACTTGGTCTGGTCTGCTCATCAGAGGTCCCTCTACGGGCATGTTTTGGATTGGATTTAAGATTTTTGACCATATTTGTCTTCCCTTTTTGTCCGGCCCATAACTCTGCCTAGAAAGGCCCTACATGCCCCAAACTTGGTCTGGTCTGCTCATCAGAGTCCCCTCTACGGGCGTGTTTTAGATTGGGATTTTTTTTTTTTATGACTATATTTGTCTTCCCTTTTTGTCTGGCCCATAACTCTGCCTAGAAAGGCCCTACATGCCCCAAACTTGGTCTGGTCTGCTCATCAGAGGTCCCTCTACGGGCATGTTTTGGATTGGATTTTTTTTTTTAAATGACCATATTTGTCTTCCCTTTTTGTCCGGCCCATAACTCTTTCTAGAAAGGCCCTACATGCCCCAAACTTGGTCTGGTCTGCTCATCAGAGTCCCCTCTACAGGCGTGTTTTGGATTGGATTTTAAGATTTTTGACCATATTTGTCTTCCCTTTTTGTCCGGCCCATAACTCTGCCTAGAAAGGCCCTACATGCCCCAAACTTGGTCTGGTCTGCTCATCAGAGTCCCCTCTACGGGCGTGTTGTGGATTGGATTAAAACAAAAATGGACCATATTTGTATTCCCTTTTTGTCCGGCCCATAATTCTGCCTAGAAAGGCCCTACATGCCCCAAACTTGGTCTGGTCTGCTCATCAGAGTCCCCTCTACGGGCGTGTTTTGGATTGGATTTTAAGATTTTTGACCATATTTGTCTTCCCTTTTTGTCTGGCCCATAACTCTGCCTAGAAAGGCCCTACATGCCCCAAACTTGGTCTGGTCTGCTCATCAGAGTCCCCTCTACGGGCGTGTTTTTGATTGGATTTAAAAAAAAATGACCATATTTGTCTTCCCTTTTTGTCCGGCCCATAACTCTGCCTAGAAAGGCCCTACATGCCCCAAACTTGGTCTGGTCTGTTCATCAGAGGTCCCTCTACGGCCATGTTTTGGATTGGATTTTAAGATTTTTGACCATATTTGTCTTCCCTTTTTGTCCGGCCCATAACTCTGCCTAGAAAGGCCCTACATGCCCCAAACTTGGTCTGGTCTGCTCATCAGAGGTCCTTCTACTGGCATGTTTTGGATTGGATTTTTTTTTTTAAATGACCATATTTGTCTTCCCTTTTTGTCTGGCCCATAACTCTGCCTAGAAAGGCCCTACATGCCCCAAACTTGGTCTGGTCTGCTCATCAGAGTCCCCTCTACGGGCGTGTTTTTGATTGGATTTTAAAAAAAATGACCATATTTGTCTTCCCTTTTTGTCCGGCCCATAACTCTGCCTAGAAAGGCCCTACATGCCCCAAACTTGGTCTGGTCTGCTCATCAGAGTCCCCTCTACGGGCGTGTTTTTGATTGGATTTAAAAAAAAATGACCATATTTGTCTTCCCTTTTTGTCCGGCCCATAACTCTGCCTAGAAAGGCCCTACATGCCCCAAACTTGGTCTGGTCTGCTCATCAGAGGTCCCTCTACTGGCATGTTTTGGATTGGATTTTAAGATTTTTGACCATATTTGTCTTCCCTTTTTGTCTGGCCCATAACTCTGCCTAGAAAGGCCCTACATGCCCCAAACCTGGTCTGGTCTGCTCATCAGAGTCCCCTCTACGGGCGTGTTTTGGATTGGATTTTTTTTTTTAATGACTATATTTGTCTTCCCTTTTTGTCCGGCCCATAACTCTGCCTAGAAAGGCCCTACATGCCCCAAACTTGGTCTGGTCTGCTCATCAGAGTCCCCTCTACGGGCGTGTTTTGGATTGGATTTTAAGATTTTTGACCATATTTGTCTTTCCTTTTTGTCTGGCCCATAACTCTGCCTAGAAAGGCCCTACATGCCCCAAACTTGGTCTGGTCTGCTCAATAGAGTCCCCTCTACTGGCGTGTTTTGGATTGGATTTTTTTTTTTTTATAACTATATTTGTCTTCCCTTTTTGTCCGGCCCATAACTCTGCCTAGAAAGGCCCTACATGCCCCAAACTTGGTCTGGTCTGCTCATCAGTCCCCTCTACGGGCGTGTTTTGGATTGTATTTTAAGATTTTTGACCATATTTGTCTTCCCTTTTTGTCTGGCCCATAACTCTGCCTAGAAAGGCCCTACATGCCCCAAACTTGGTCTGGTCTGCTCATCAGAGGTCCCTCTACTGGCATGTTTTGGATTGGATTTTTTTTTTAAATGACTATATTTGTCTTCCCTTTTTGTCCGGCCCATAACTCTGCCTAGAAAGGCCCTACATGCCCCAAACTTGGTCTGGTCTGCTCATCAGAGGTCCCTCTACGGGCATGTTTTGGATTGGATTTTAAGATTTTTGACCATATTTGTCTTCCCTTTTTGTCCGGCCCATAACTCTGCCTAGAAAGGCCCTACATGCCCCAAACTTGGTCTGGTCTGCTCATCAGAGGTCCCTCTACTGGCATGTTTTGGATTGGATTTTTTTTTTAAATGACTATATTTGTCTTCCCTTTTTGTCCGGCCCATAACTCTGCCTAGAAAGGCCCTACATGCCCCAAACTTGGTCTGGTCTGCTCATCAGAGGTCCCTCTACGGGCATGTTTTGGATTGGATTTTAAGATTTTTGACCATATTTGTCTTCCCTTTTTGTCCGGCCCATAACTCTGCCTAGAAAGGCCCTACATGCCCCAAACTTGGTCTGGTCTGCTCATCAGAGTCCCCTCTACGGGCGTGTTTTGCATTGGATTTTTTTTTTAAATGACTATATTTGTCTTCCCTTTTTGTCCGGCCCATAACTCTGCCTAGAAAGGCCCTACATGCCCCAAACTTGGTCTGGTCTGCTCATCAGAGGTCCCTCTACGGGCATGTTTTGGATTGGATTTTAAGATTTTTGACCATATTTGTCTTCCCTTTTTGTCCGGCCCATAACTCTGCCTAGAAAGGCCCTACATGCCCCAAACTTGGTCTGGTCTGCTCATCAGAGTCCCCTCTACGGGCGTGTTTTTGATTGGATTAAAAAAAAAATGACCATATTTGTCTTCCCTTTTTGTCCGGCCCATAACTCTGCCTAGAAAGGCCCTACATGCCCCAAACTTGGTCTGGTCTGCTCAGCAGAGGTCCCTCTACTGGCATGTTTTGGATTGGATTTTAAGATTTTTGACCATATTTGTCTTCCCTTTTTGTCTGGCCTATAACTCTGCCTAGAAAGGCCCTACATGCCCCAAACGTGGTCTGGTCTGCTCATCAGAGTCCCCTCTACGGGCGTGTTTTGGATTGGATTTTAAGATTTTTGACCATATTTGTCTTCCCTTTTTGTCCGGCCCATAACTCTGCCTAGAAAGGCCCTACATGCCCCAAACTTGGTCTGGTCTGCTCATCAGAGTCCCCTCTACGGGCGTGTTTTGGATTGGATTTTAAGATTTTTGACCATATTTGTCTTCCCTTTTTGTCCGGCCCATAACTCTGCCTAGAAAGGCCCTACATGCCCCAAACTTGGTCTGGTCTGCTCATCAGAGGTCCCTCTACGGGCATGTTTTGGATTGGATTTTAAGATTTTTGACCATATTTGTCTTCCCTTTTTGTCCGGCCCATAACTCTGCCTAGAAAGGCCCTACATGCCCCAAACTTGGTCTGGTCTGCTCATCAGAGGTCCCTCTACTGGCATGTTTTGGATTGGATTTTTTTTTTTAAATGACCATATTTGTCTTCCCTTTTTGTCCGGCCCATAACTCTGCCTAGAAAGGCCCTACATGCCCCAAACTTGGTCTGGTCTGCTCATCAGAGTCCCCTCTACGGGCGTGTTTTGGTTTGGATTTTAAGATTTTTGACCATATTTGTCTTCCCTTTTTGTCCGGCCCATAACTCTGCCTAGAAAGGCCCTACATGCCCCAAACTTGGTCTGGTCTGCTCATCAGAGTCCCCTCTACGGGCGTGTTTTGGATTGGATTTTTTTTTTTAAATGACTATATTTGTCTTCCCTTTTTGTCCGGCCCATAACTCTGCCTAGAAAGGCCCTACATGCCCCAAACTTGGTCTGGTCTGCTCATCAGAGGTCCCTCTACGGGCATGTTTTGGATTGGATTTTAAGATTTTTGACCATATTTGTCTTCCCTTTTTGTCCGGCCCATAACTCTGCCTAGAAAGGCCCTACATGCCCCAAACTTGGTCTGGTCTGCTCATCAGAGTCCCCTCTACGGGCGTGTTTTAGATTGGGATTTTTTTTTTAAATGACTATATTTGTCTTCCCTTTTTGTCTGGCCCATAACTCTGCCTAGAAAGGCCCTACATGCCCCAAACTTGGTCTGGTCTGCTCATCAGAGTCCCCTCTACAGGCGTGTTTTGGATTGGATTTTAAGATTTTTGACCATATTTGTCTTCCCTTTTTGTCTGGCCCATAACTCTGCCTAGAAAGGCCCTACATGCCCCAAACTTGGTCTGGTCTGCTCATCAGAGGTCCCTCTACGGGCATGTTTTGGATTGGATTTTTTTTTTTAAATGACCATATTTGTCTTCCCTTTTTGTCCGGCCCATAACTCTTTCTAGAAAGGCCCTACATGCCCCAAACTTGGTCTGGTCTTCTCATCAGAGTCCCCTCTACAGGCGTGTTTTGGATTGTATTTTAAGATTTTTGACCATATTTGTCTTCCCTTTTTGTCCGGCCCATAACTCTGCCTAGAAAGGCCCTACATGCCCCCAACTTGGTCTGGTCTGCTCATCGGAGTCCCCTCTACGGGCGTGTTTTGGATTGGATTTTAAGATTTTTGACCATATTTGTCTTCCCTTCTTGTTTGGCCCATAACTCTGCCTAGAAAGGCCCTACATGCCCCAAACTTGGTCTGGTCTGCTCATCAGAGTCCCCTCTACGGGCGTGTTTTGGATTGGATTTTAAGATTTTTGACCATATTTGTCTTCCCTTTTTGTCTGGCCCATAACTCTGCCTAGAAAGGCCCTACATGCCCCAAACTTGGTCTGGTCTGCTCATCAGAGGTCCCTCTACGGGCATGTTTTGGATTGGATTTTTTTTTTTAAATGACCATATTTGTCTTCCCTTTTTGTCCGGCCCATAACTCTTTCTAGAAAGGCCCTACATGCCCCAAACTTGGTCTGGTCTGCTCATCAGAGTCCCCTCTACAGGCGTGTTTTGGATTGGATTTTAAGATTTTTGACCATATTTGTCTTCCCTTTTTGTCTGGCCCATAACTCTGCCTAGAAAGGCCCTACATGCCCCAAACTTGGTCTGGTCTGCTCATCAGAGTCCCCTCTACGGGCGTGTTTTGGATTGGATTTTAAGATTTTTGACCATATTTGTCTTCCCTTTTTGTCTGGCCCATAACTCTGCCTAGAAAGGCCCTACATGCCCCAAACTTGGTCTGGTCTGCTCATCAGAGTCCCCTCTATGGGCGTGTTTTGGATTGGATTTTAAGATTTTTGACCATATTTGTCTTCCCTTCTTGTTTGGCCCATAACTCTGCCTAGAAAGGCCCTACATGCCCCAAACTTGGTCTGGTCTGCTCATCAGAGTCCCCTCTACGGGCGTGTTTTGGATTGGATTTTAAGATTTTTGACCATATTTGTCTTCCCTTTTTGTCTGGCCCATAACTCTGCCTAGAAAGGCCCTACATGCCCCAAACTTGGTCTGGTCTGCTCAATAGAGTCCCCCCTACGGGCGTGTTTTGGATTGGATTTTTGACCATATCTGTCTTCCCTTTTTGTCCGGCCCATAACTCTGCCTAGAAAGGCCCTACATGCCCCAAACTTGGTCTGGTCTGCTCATCAGAGTCCCCTCTACGGGCGTGTTTTAGATTGGGATTTTTTTTTTAAATGACTATATTTGTCTTCCCTTTTTGTCTGGCCCATAACTCTGCCTAGAAAGGCCCTACATGCCCCAAACTTGGTCTGGTCTGCTCATCAGAGTCCCCTCTACAGGCGTGTTTTGGATTGGATTTTAAGATTTTTGACCATATTTGTCTTCCCTTTTTGTCTGGCCCATAACTCTGCCTAGAAAGGCCCTACATGCCCCAAACTTGGTCTGGTCTGCTCATCAGAGTCCCCTCTACGGGCGTGTTTTGGATTGGATTTTTTTTTTTATGACTATATTTGTCTTCCCTTTTTGTCCGGCCCATAACTCTGCCTAGAAAGGCCCTACATGCCCCAAACTTGGTCTGGTCTGCTCATCAGAGGTCCCTCTACGGGCATGTTTTGGATTGGATTTTAAGATTTTTGACCATATTTGTCTTCCCTTTTTGTTTGGCCCATAACTCTGCCTAGAAAGGCCCTACATGCCCCAAACTTGGTCTGGTCTGCTCATCAGAGTCCCCTCTACGGGCGTGTTTTGGATTGGATTTTAAGATTTTTGACTATATTTGTCTTCCCTTTTTGTCTGGCCCATAACTCTGCCTAGAAAGGCCCTACATGCCCCAAACTTGGTCTGGTCTGCTCATCAGAGTCCCCTCTACGGGCGTGTTTTGGATTGGATTTTAAGATTTTTGACCATATTTGTCTTCCCTTTTTGTCCGGCCCATAACTCTGCCTAGAAAGGCCCTACATGCCCCAAACTTGGTCTGGTCTGCTCATCAGAGTCCCCTCTACGGGCGTGTTTTGGATTGGATTTTAAGATTTTTGACCATATTTGTCTTCCCTTTTTGTCTGGCCCATAACTCTGCCTAGAAAGGCCCTACATGCCCCAAACTTGGTCTGGTCTGCTCAATAGAGTCCCCCCTACGGGCGTGTTTTGGATTGGATTTTTGACCATATCTGTCTTCCCTTTTTGTCCGGCCCATAACTCTGCCTAGAAAGGCCCTACATGCCCCAAACTTGGTCTGGTCTGCTCATCAGAGGTCCCTCTACTGGCATGTTTTGGATTGGATTTTTTTTTTTAAATGACCATATTTGTCTTCCCTTTTTGTCCGGCCCATAACTCTGCCTAGAAAGGCCCTACATGCCCCAAACTTGGTCTGGTCTGCTCATCAGAGTCCCCTCTACAGGCGTGTTTTGGATTGGATTTTAAGATTTTTGACCATATTTGTCTTCCCTTCTTGTTTGGCCCATAACTCTGCCTAGAAAGGCCCTACATGCCCCAAACTTGGTCTGGTCTGCTCATCAGAGTCCCCTCTACGGGCGTGTTTTAGATTGGGATTTTTTTTTTAAATGACTATATTTGTCTTCCCTTTTTGTCTGGCCCATAACTCTGCCTAGAAAGGCCCTACATGCCCCAAACTTGGTCTGGTCTGCTCATCAGAGTCCCCTCTACGGGCGTGTTTTGGATTGGATTTTTTTTTTTATGACTATATTTGTCTTCCCTTTTTGTCCGGCCCATAACTCTGCCTAGAAAGGCCCTACATGCCCCAAACTTGGTCTGGTCTGCTCATCAGAGGTCCCTCTACGGGCATGTTTTGGATTGGATTTTAAGATTTTTGACCATATTTGTCTTCCCTTTTTGTCCGGCCCATAACTCTGCCTAGAAAGGCCCTACATGCCCCAAACTTGGTCTGGTCTGCTCATCAGAGTCCCCTCTACGGGCGTGTTTTAGATTGGGATTTTTTTTTTTTATGACTATATTTGTCTTCCCTTTTTGTCTGGCCCATAACTCTGCCTAGAAAGGCCCTACATGCCCCAAACTTGGTCTGGTCTGCTCATCAGAGGTCCCTCTACGGGCATGTTTTGGATTGGATTTTTTTTTTTAAATGACCATATTTGTCTTCCCTTTTTGTCCGGCCCATAACTCTTTCTAGAAAGGCCCTACATGCCCCAAACTTGGTCTGGTCTGCTCATCAGAGTCCCCTCTACAGGCGTGTTTTGGATTGGATTTTAAGATTTTTGACCATATTTGTCTTCCCTTTTTGTCCGGCCCATAACTCTGCCTAGAAAGGCCCTACATGCCCCAAACTTGGTCTGGTCTGCTCATCAGAGGTCCCTCTACTGGCATGTTTTGGATTGGATTTTTTTTTTTAAATGACCATATTTGTCTTCCCTTTTTGTCCGGCCCATAACTCTGCCTAGAAAGGCCCTACATGCCCCAAACTTGGTCTGGTCTGCTCATCAGAGTCCCCTCTACGGGCGTGTTGTGGATTGGATTAAAACAAAAATGGACCATATTTGTATTCCCTTTTTGTCCGGCCCATAATTCTGCCTAGAAAGGCCCTACATGCCCCAAACTTGGTCTGGTCTGCTCATCAGAGTCCCCTCTACGGGCGTGTTTTGGATTGGATTTTAAGATTTTTGACCATATTTGTCTTCCCTTTTTGTCTGGCCCATAACTCTGCCTAGAAAGGCCCTACATGCCCCAAACTTGGTCTGGTCTGCTCATCAGAGTCCCCTCTACGGGCGTGTTTTTGATTGGATTTAAAAAAAAATGACCATATTTGTCTTCCCTTTTTGTCCGGCCCATAACTCTGCCTAGAAAGGCCCTACATGCCCCAAACTTGGTCTGGTCTGCTCATCAGAGGTCCCTCTACGGGCATGTTTTGGATTGGATTTTAAGATTTTTGACCATATTTGTCTTCCCTTTTTGTCCGGCCCATAACTCTGCCTAGAAAGGCCCTACATGCCCCAAACTTGGTCTGGTCTGCTCATCAGAGTCCCCTCTACGGGCGTGTTTTAGATTGGGATTTTTTTTTTTTATGACTATATTTGTCTTCCCTTTTTGTCTGGCCCATAACTCTGCCTAGAAAGGCCCTACATGCCCCAAACTTGGTCTGGTCTGCTCATCAGAGGTCCCTCTACGGGCATGTTTTGGATTGGATTTTTTTTTTTAAATGACCATATTTGTCTTCCCTTTTTGTCCGGCCCATAACTCTTTCTAGAAAGGCCCTACATGCCCCAAACTTGGTCTGGTCTGCTCATCAGAGTCCCCTCTACAGGCGTGTTTTGGATTGGATTTTAAGATTTTTGACCATATTTGTCTTCCCTTTTTGTCCGGCCCATAACTCTGCCTAGAAAGGCCCTACATGCCCCAAACTTGGTCTGGTCTGCTCATCAGAGGTCCCTCTACTGGCATGTTTTGGATTGGATTTTTTTTTTTAAATGACCATATTTGTCTTCCCTTTTTGTCCGGCCCATAACTCTGCCTAGAAAGGCCCTACATGCCCCAAACTTGGTCTGGTCTGCTCATCAGAGTCCCCTCTACGGGCGTGTTGTGGATTGGATTAAAACAAAAATGGACCATATTTGTATTCCCTTTTTGTCCGGCCCATAATTCTGCCTAGAAAGGCCCTACATGCCCCAAACTTGGTCTGGTCTGCTCATCAGAGTCCCCTCTACGGGCGTGTTTTGGATTGGATTTTAAGATTTTTGACCATATTTGTCTTCCCTTTTTGTCTGGCCCATAACTCTGCCTAGAAAGGCCCTACATGCCCCAAACTTGGTCTGGTCTGCTCATCAGAGTCCCCTCTACGGGCGTGTTTTTGATTGGATTTAAAAAAAAATGACCATATTTGTCTTCCCTTTTTGTCCGGCCCATAACTCTGCCTAGAAAGGCCCTACATGCCCCAAACTTGGTCTGGTCTGCTCATCAGAGGTCCCTCTACGGGCATGTTTTGGATTGGATTTTAAGATTTTTGACCATATTTGTCTTCCCTTTTTGTCCGGCCCATAACTCTGCCTAGAAAGGCCCTACATGCCCCAAACTTGGTCTGGTCTGCTCATCAGAGTCCCCTCTACGGGCGTGTTTTAGATTGGGATTTTTTTTTTTTATGACTATATTTGTCTTCCCTTTTTGTCTGGCCCATAACTCTGCCTAGAAAGGCCCTACATGCCCCAAACTTGGTCTGGTCTGCTCATCAGAGGTCCCTCTACGGGCATGTTTTGGATTGGATTTTTTTTTTTAAATGACCATATTTGTCTTCCCTTTTTGTCCGGCCCATAACTCTTTCTAGAAAGGCCCTACATGCCCCAAACTTGGTCTGGTCTGCTCATCAGAGTCCCCTCTACAGGCGTGTTTTGGATTGGATTTTAAGATTTTTGACCATATTTGTCTTCCCTTTTTGTCCGGCCCATAACTCTGCCTAGAAAGGCCCTACATGCCCAAAACTTGGTCTGGTCTGCTCATCAGAGTCCCCTCTACGGGCGTGTTGTTGATTGGATTAAAACAAAAATGGACCATATTTGTATTCCCTTTTTGTCCGGCCCATAATTCTGCCTAGAAAGGCCCTACATGCCCCAAACTTGGTCTGGTCTGCTCATCAGAGTCCCCTCTACGGGCGTGTTTTGGATTGGATTTTAAGATTTTTGACCATATTTGTCTTCCCTTTTTGTCTGGCCCATAACTCTGCCTAGAAAGGCCCTACATGCCCCAAACTTGGTCTGGTCTGCTCATCAGAGTCCCCTCTACGGGCGTGTTTTTGATTGGATTTAAAAAAAAATGACCATATTTGTCTTCCCTTTTTGTCCGGCCCATAACTCTGCCTAGAAAGGCCCTACATGCCCCAAACTTGGTCTGGTCTGTTCATCAGAGGTCCCTCTACGGCCATGTTTTGGATTGGATTTTAAGATTTTTGACCATATTTGTCTTCCCTTTTTGTCCGGCCCATAACTCTGCCTAGAAAGGCCCTACATGCCCCAAACTTGGTCTGGTCTGCTCATCAGAGGTCCTTCTACTGGCATGTTTTGGATTGGATTTTTTTTTTTAAATGACCATATTTGTCTTCCCTTTTTGTCTGGCCCATAACTCTGCCTAGAAAGGCCCTACATGCCCCAAACTTGGTCTGGTCTGCTCATCAGAGTCCCCTCTACGGGCGTGTTTTAGATTGGGATTTTTTTTTTTTATGACTATATTTGTCTTCCCTTTTTGTCTGGCCCATAACTCTGCCTAGAAAGGCCCTACATGCCCCAAACTTGGTCTGGTCTGCTCATCAGAGGTCCCTCTACGGGCATGTTTTGGATTGGATTTTTTTTTTTAAATGACCATATTTGTCTTCCCTTTTTGTCCGGCCCATAACTCTTTCTAGAAAGGCCCTACATGCCCCAAACTTGGTCTGGTCTGCTCATCAGAGTCCCCTCTACAGGCGTGTTTTGGATTGGATTTTAAGATTTTTGACCATATTTGTCTTCCCTTTTTGTCCGGCCCATAACTCTGCCTAGAAAGGCCCTACATGCCCCAAACTTGGTCTGGTCTGCTCATCAGAGGTCCCTCTACTGGCATGTTTTGGATTGGATTTTTTTTTTTAAATGACCATATTTGTCTTCCCTTTTTGTCCGGCCCATAACTCTGCCTAGAAAGGCCCTACATGCCCCAAACTTGGTCTGGTCTGCTCATCAGAGTCCCCTCTACGGGCGTGTTGTGGATTGGATTAAAACAAAAATGGACCATATTTGTATTCCCTTTTTGTCCGGCCCATAATTCTGCCTAGAAAGGCCCTACATGCCCCAAACTTGGTCTGGTCTGCTCATCAGAGTCCCCTCTACGGGCGTGTTTTGGATTGGATTTTAAGATTTTTGACCATATTTGTCTTCCCTTTTTGTCTGGCCTATAACTCTGCCTAGAAAGGCCCTACATGCCCCAAACTTGGTCTGGTCTGCTCATCAGAGTCCCCTCTACGGGCGTGTTTTTGATTGGATTTAAAAAAAAATGACCATATTTGTCTTCCCTTTTTGTCCGGCCCATAACTCTGCCTAGAAAGGCCCTACATGCCCCAAACTTGGTCTGGTCTGCTCATCAGAGGTCCCTCTACGGGCATGTTTTGGATTGGATTTTAAGATTTTTGACCATATTTGTCTTCCCTTTTTGTCCGGCCCATAACTCTGCCTAGAAAGGCCCTACATGCCCCAAACTTGGTCTGGTCTGCTCATCAGAGTCCCCTCTACGGGCGTGTTTTAGATTGGGATTTTTTTTTTTTATGACTATATTTGTCTTCCCTTTTTGTCTGGCCCATAACTCTGCCTAGAAAGGCCCTACATGCCCCAAACTTGGTCTGGTCTGCTCATCAGAGGTCCCTCTACGGGCATGTTTTGGATTGGATTTTTTTTTTTAAATGACCATATTTGTCTTCCCTTTTTGTCCGGCCCATAACTCTTTCTAGAAAGGCCCTACATGCCCCAAACTTGGTCTGGTCTGCTCATCAGAGTCCCCTCTACAGGCGTGTTTTGGATTGGATTTTAAGATTTTTGACCATATTTGTCTTCCCTTTTTGTCCGGCCCATAACTCTGCCTAGAAAGGCCCTACATGCCCAAAACTTGGTCTGGTCTGCTCATCAGAGTCCCCTCTACGGGCGTGTTGTGGATTGGATTAAAACAAAAATGGACCATATTTGTATTCCCTTTTTGTCCGGCCCATAATTCTGCCTAGAAAGGCCCTACATGCCCCAAACTTGGTCTGGTCTGCTCATCAGAGTCCCCTCTACGGGCGTGTTTTGGATTGGATTTTAAGATTTTTGACCATATTTGTCTTCCCTTTTTGTCTGGCCCATAACTCTGCCTAGAAAGGCCCTACATGCCCCAAACTTGGTCTGGTCTGCTCATCAGAGTCCCCTCTACGGGCGTGTTTTTGATTGGATTTAAAAAAAAATGACCATATTTGTCTTCCCTTTTTGTCCGGCCCATAACTCTGCCTAGAAAGGCCCTACATGCCCCAAACTTGGTCTGGTCTGTTCATCAGAGGTCCCTCTACGGCCATGTTTTGGATTGGATTTTAAGATTTTTGACCATATTTGTCTTCCCTTTTTGTCCGGCCCATAACTCTGCCTAGAAAGGCCCTACATGCCCCAAACTTGGTCTGGTCTGCTCATCAGAGGTCCTTCTACTGGCATGTTTTGGATTGGATTTTTTTTTTTAAATGACCATATTTGTCTTCCCTTTTTGTCTGGCCCATAACTCTGCCTAGAAAGGCCCTACATGCCCCAAACTTGGTCTGGTCTGCTCATCAGAGTCCCCTCTACGGGCGTGTTTTTGATTGGATTTAAAAAAAAATGACCATATTTGTCTTCCCTTTTTGTCCGGCCCATAACTCTGCCTAGAAAGGCCCTACATGCCCCAAACTTGGTCTGGTCTGCTCATCAGAGTCCCCTCTACGGGCGTGTTTTTGATTGGATTTAAAAAAAAATGACCATATTTGTCTTCCCTTTTTGTCCGGCCCATAACTCTGCCTAGAAAGGCCCTACATGCCCCAAACTTGGTCTGGTCTGCTCATCAGTCCCCTCTACGGGCGTGTTTTGGATTGGATTTTAAGATTTTTGACCATATTTGTCTTCCCTTTTTGTCTGGCCCATAACTCTGCCTAGAAAGGCCCTACATGCCCCAAACCTGGTCTGGTCTGCTCATCAGAGTCCCCTCTACGGGCGTGTTTTGGATTGGATTTTTTTTTTTAATGACTATATTTGTCTTCCCTTTTTGTCCGGCCCATAACTCTGCCTAGAAAGGCCCTACATGCCCCAAACTTGGTCTGGTCTGCTCATCAGAGTCCCCTCTACGGGCGTGTTTTGGATTGGATTTTAAGATTTTTGACCATATTTGTCTTTCCTTTTTGTCTGGCCCATAACTCTGCCTAGAAAGGCCCTACATGCCCCAAACTTGGTCTGGTCTGCTCAATAGAGTCCCCTCTACTGGCGTGTTTTGGATTGGATTTTTTTTTTTTAATAACTATATTTGTCTTCCCTTTTTGTCCGGCCCATAACTCTGCCTAGAAAGGCCCTACATGCCCCAAACTTGGTCTGGTCTGCTCATCAGTCCCCTCTACGGGCGTGTTTTGGATTGTATTTTAAGATTTTTGACCATATTTGTCTTCCCTTTTTGTCTGGCCCATAACTCTGCCTAGAAAGGCCCTACATGCCCCAAACTTGGTCTGGTCTGCTCAATAGAGTCCCCTCTACTGGCGTGTTTTGGATTGGATTTTTTTTTTTTTATAACTATATTTGTCTTCCCTTTTTGTCCGGCCCATAACTCTGCCTAGAAAGGCCCTACATGCCCCAAACTTGGTCTGGTCTGCTCATCAGTCCCCTCTACGGGCGTGTTTTGGATTGTATTTTAAGATTTTTGACCATATTTGTCTTCCCTTTTTGTCTGGCCCATAACTCTGCCTAGAAAGGCCCTACATGCCCCAAACTTGGTCTGGTCTGCTCATCAGAGGTCCCTCTACTGGCATGTTTTGGATTGGATTTTTTTTTTAAATGACTATATTTGTCTTCCCTTTTTGTCCGGCCCATAACTCTGCCTAGAAAGGCCCTACATGCCCCAAACTTGGTCTGGTCTGCTCATCAGAGGTCCCTCTACGGGCATGTTTTGGATTGGATTTTAAGATTTTTGACCATATTTGTCTTCCCTTTTTGTCCGGCCCATAACTCTGCCTAGAAAGGCCCTACATGCCCCAAACTTGGTCTGGTCTGCTCATCAGAGGTCCCTCTACTGGCATGTTTTGGATTGGATTTTTTTTTTAAATGACTATATTTGTCTTCCCTTTTTGTCCGGCCCATAACTCTGCCTAGAAAGGCCCTACATGCCCCAAACTTGGTCTGGTCTGCTCATCAGAGGTCCCTCTACGGGCATGTTTTGGATTGGATTTTAAGATTTTTGACCATATTTGTCTTCCCTTTTTGTTTGGCCCATAACTCTGCCTAGAAAGGCCCTACATGCCCCAAACTTGGTCTGGTCTGCTCATCAGAGTCCCCTCTACGGGCGTGTTTTTGATTGGATTTAAAAAAAAATGACCATATTTGTCTTCCCTTTTTGTCCGGCCCATAACTCTGCCTAGAAAGGCCCTACATGCCCCAAACTTGGTCTGGTCTGCTCATCAGAGTCCCCTCTACGGGCGTGTTTTGGATTGGATTTTTTTTTTTAATGACTATATTTGTCTTCCCTTTTTGTCCGGCCCATAACTCTGCCTAGAAAGGCCCTACATGCCCCAAACTTGGTCTGGTCTGCTCATCAGAGTCCCCTCTACGGGCGTGTTTTGGATTGGATTTTAAGATTTTTGACCATATTTGTCTTTCCTTTTTGTCTGGCCCATAACTCTGCCTAGAAAGGCCCTACATGCCCCAAACTTGGTCTGGTCTGCTCAATAGAGTCCCCTCTACTGGCGTGTTTTGGATTGGATTTTTTTTTTTTTATAACTATATTTGTCTTCCCTTTTTGTCCGGCCCATAACTCTGCCTAGAAAGGCCCTACATGCCCCAAACTTGGTCTGGTCTGCTCATCAGTTCCCTCTACGGGCGTGTTTTGGATTGTATTTTAAGATTTTTGACCATATTTGTCTTCCCTTTTTGTCTGGCCCATAACTCTGCCTAGAAAGGCCCTACATGCCCCAAACTTGGTCTGGTCTGCTCATCAGAGGTCCCTCTACTGGCATGTTTTGGATTGGATTTTTTTTTTAAATGACTATATTTGTCTTCCCTTTTTGTCCGGCCCATAACTCTGCCTAGAAAGGCCCTACATGCCCCAAACTTGGTCTGGTCTGCTCATCAGAGGTCCCTCTACGGGCATGTTTTGGATTGGATTTTAAGATTTTTGACCATATTTGTCTTCCCTTTTTGTCCGGCCCATAACTCTGCCTAGAAAGGCCCTACATGCCCCAAACTTGGTCTGGTCTGCTCATCAGAGGTCCCTCTACTGGCATGTTTTGGATTGGATTTTTTTTTTAAATGACTATATTTGTCTTCCCTTTTTGTCCGGCCCATAACTCTGCCTAGAAAGGCCCTACATGCCCCAAACTTGGTCTGGTCTGCTCATCAGAGGTCCCTCTACGGGCATGTTTTGGATTGGATTTTAAGATTTTTGACCATATTTGTCTTCCCTTTTTGTCCGGCCCATAACTCTGCCTAGAAAGGCCCTACATGCCCCAAACTTGGTCTGGTCTGCTCATCAGAGTCCCCTCTACGGGCGTGTTTTTGATTGGATTTAAAAAAAAATGACCATATTTGTCTTCCCTTTTTGTCCGGCCCATAACTCTGCCTAGAAAGGCCCTACATGCCCCAAACTTGGTCTGGTCTGTTCATCAGAGGTCCCTCTACGGCCATGTTTTGGATTGGATTTTAAGATTTTTGACCATATTTGTCTTCCCTTTTTGTCCGGCCCATAACTCTGCCTAGAAAGGCCCTACATGCCCCAAACTTGGTCTGGTCTGTTCATCAGAGGTCCCTCTACGGCCATGTTTTGGATTGGATTTTAAGATTTTTGACCATATTTGTCTTCCCTTTTTGTCCGGCCCATAACTCTGCCTAGAAAGGCCCTACATGCCCCAAACTTGGTCTGGTCTGCTCATCAGAGGTCCTTCTACTGGCATGTTTTGGATTGGATTTTTTTTTTTAAATGACCATATTTGTCTTCCCTTTTTGTCTGGCCCATAACTCTGCCTAGAAAGGCCCTACATGCCCCAAACTTGGTCTGGTCTGCTCATCAGAGTCCCCTCTACGGGCGTGTTTTTGATTGGATTTTAAAAAAAATGACCATATTTGTCTTCCCTTTTTGTCCGGCCCATAACTCTGCCTAGAAAGGCCCTACATGCCCCAAACTTGGTCTGGTCTGCTCATCAGAGGTCCCTCTACTGGCATGTTTTGGATTGGATTTTAAGATTTTTGACCATATTTGTCTTCCCTTTTTGTCTGGCCCATAACTCTGCCTAGAAAGGCCCTACATGCCCCAAACCTGGTCTGGTCTGCTCATCAGAGTCCCCTCTACGGGCGTGTTTTGGATTGGATTTTTTTTTTTTATGACTATATTTGTCTTCCCTTTTTGTCCGGCCCATAACTCTGCCTAGAAAGGCCCTACATGCCCCAAACTTGGTCTGGTCTGCTCATCAGAGTCCCCTCTACGGGCGTGTTTTGGATTGGATTTTAAGATTTTTGACCATATTTGTCTTTCCTTTTTGTCTGGCCCATAACTCTGCCTAGAAAGGCCCTACATGCCCCAAACTTGGTCTGGTCTGCTCAATAGAGTCCCCTCTACTGGCGTGTTTTGGATTGGATTTTTTTTTTTTAATAACTATATTTGTCTTCCCTTTTTGTCCGGCCCATAACTCTGCCTAGAAAGGCCCTACATGCCCCAAACTTGGTCTGGTCTGCTCATCAGTCCCCTCTACGGGCGTGTTTTGGATTGTATTTTAAGATTTTTGACCATATTTGTCTTCCCTTTTTGTCTGGCCCATAACTCTGCCTAGAAAGGCCCTACATGCCCCAAACTTGGTCTGGTCTGCTCATCAGAGGTCCCTCTACTGGCATGTTTTGGATTGGATTTTTTTTTTAAATGACTATATTTGTCTTCCCTTTTTGTCCGGCCCATAACTCTGCCTAGAAAGGCCCTACATGCCCCAAACTTGGTCTGGTCTGCTCATCAGAGGTCCCTCTACGGGCATGTTTTGGATTGGATTTTAAGATTTTTGACCATATTTGTCTTCCCTTTTTGTCCGGCCCATAACTCTGCCTAGAAAGGCCCTACATGCCCCAAACTTGGTCTGGTCTGCTCATCAGAGGTCCCTCTACTGGCATGTTTTGGATTGGATTTTAAGATTTTTGACCATATTTGTCTTCCCTTTTTGTCCGGCCCATAACTCTGCCTAGAAAGGCCCTACATGCCCCAAACTTGGTCTGGTCTGCTCATCAGAGGTCCCTCTACGGGCATGTTTTGGATTGGATTTTAAGATTTTTGACCATATTTGTCTTCCCTTTTTGTCCGGCCCATAACTCTGCCTAGAAAGGCCCTACATGTCCCAAACTTGGTCTGGTCTGCTCATCAGAGTCCCCTCTACGGGCGTGTTTTGCATTGGATTTTTTT
This sequence comes from Osmerus eperlanus, assembly GCF_963692335.1. Taxonomy (NCBI): domain Eukaryota; kingdom Metazoa; phylum Chordata; class Actinopteri; order Osmeriformes; family Osmeridae; genus Osmerus; species Osmerus eperlanus. The sequence continues at coordinate 142,749 of NC_085024.1, forward strand.
TTTAAATGACTATATTTGTCTTCCCTTTTTGTCCGGCCCATAACTCTGCCTAGAAAGGCCCTACATGCCCCAAACTTGGTCTGGTCTGCTCATCAGAGGTCCCTCTACGGGCATGTTTTGGATTGGATTTTAAGATTTTTGACCATATTTGTCTTCCCTTTTTGTCCGGCCCATAACTCTGCCTAGAAAGGCCCTACATGCCCCAAACTTGGTCTGGTCTGCTCATCAGAGGTCCCTCTACTGGCATGTTTTGGATTGGATTTTTTTTTTTAAATGACCATATTTGTCTTCCCTTTTTGTCTGGCCCATAACTCTTCCTAGAAAGGCCCTACATGCCCCAAACTTGGTCTGGTCTGCTCATCAGAGTCCCCTCTACGGGCGTGTTTTTGATTGGATTTAAAAAAAAATGACCATATTTGTCTTCCCTTTTTGTCCGGCCCATAACTCTGCCTAGAAAGGCCCTACATGCCCCAAACTTGGTCTGGTCTGCTCATCAGAGGTCCCTCTACTGGCATGTTTTGGATTGGATTTTAAGATTTTTGACCATATTTGTCTTCCCTTTTTGTCTGGCCCATAACTCTGCCTAGAAAGGCCCTACATGCCCCAAACCTGGTCTGGTCTGCTCATCAGAGTCCCCTCTACGGGCGTGTTTTGGATTGGATTTTTTTTTTTTATGACTATATTTGTCTTCCCTTTTTGTCCGGCCCATAACTCTGCCTAGAAAGGCCCTACATGCCCCAAACTTGGTCTGGTCTGCTCATCAGAGTCCCCTCTACGGGCGTGTTGTGGATTGGATTTTTTTTTTAAATGACCATATTTGTCTTCCCTTTTTGTCTGGCCCATAACTCTGCCTAGAAAGGCCCTACATGCCCCAAACTTGGTCTGGTCTGCTCATCAGAGTCCCCTCTACGGGCGTGTTGTGGATTGGATTTTTTTTTTAAATGACCATATTTGTCTTCCCTTTTTGTCTGGCCCATAACTCTGCCTAGAAAGGCCCTACATGCCCCAAACTTGGTCTGGTCTGCTCATAAGAGATCCCTCTACGGGCATGTTTGGGATTGGATAAAAAAAAAAAAAGACCATATTTGTCTTCCCTTTTTGTCTGGCCCATAACTCTGCCTAGAAAGGCCCTACATGCCCCAAACTTGGTCTGATCTGCTCATCAGAGATCCCTCTACGGGCATGTTTTGGATTGGATAAAAAAAAAAAAAGACCATATTTGTCTTCCCTTTTTGTCTGGCCCATAACTCTGCCTAGAAAGGCCCTACATGCCCCAAACTTGGTCTGGTCTGCTCATCAGAGTCCCCTCTACGGGCATGTTTTGGATTGGATTTTTTTTAAATTGACCATATTTGTCTTCCCTTTTTGTCCGGCCCATAACTCTGCCTAGAAAGGCCCTACATGCCCCAAACTTGGTCTGGTCTGCTCAATAGAGTCCCCTCTACTGGCGTGTTTTGGATTGGATTTTAAGATTTTTGACCATATTTGTCTTCCCTTTTTGTCTGGCCCATAACTCTGCCTAGAAAGGCCCTACATGCCCCAAACTTGGTCTGGTCTGCTCATCAGAGATCCCTCTACGGGCATGTTTTGGATTGGATTTTTTTAAAAAAAGACCATATTTGTCTTCCCTTTTTGTCCGGCCCATAACTCTGCCTAGAAAGGCCCTACATGCCCCAAACTTGGTCTGGTCTGCTCATCAGAGTCCCCTCTACGGGCGTGTTTTGGATTGGATTTTTTTTTTTAAATGACTATATTTGTCTTCCCTTTTTGTCCGGCCCATAACTCTGCCTAGAAAGGCCCTACATGCCCCAAACTTGGTCTGGTCTGCTCATCAGAGTCCCCTCTACGGGCGTGTTTTGGATTGGATTTTAAGATTTTTTACCATATTTGTCTTCCCTTTTTGTCTGGCCCATAACTCTGCCTAGAAAGGCCCTACATGCCCCAAACGTGGTCTGGTCTGCTCATAAGAGATCCCTCTACGGGCATGTTTGGGATTGGATAAAAAAAAAAATGACCATATTTGTCTTCCCTTTTTGTCTGGCCCATAACTCTGCCTAGAAAGGCCCTACATGCCCCAAACTTGGTCTGGTCTGCTCATCAGAGATCCCTCTACGGGCATGTTTTGGATTGGATTTAAAAAAAAAAAGACCATATTTGTCTTCCCTTTTTGTCCGGCCCATAACTCTGCCTAGAAAGGCCCTACATGCCCCAAACTTGGTCTGGTCTGCTCATCAGAGTCCCCTCTACGGGCGTGTTTTGGATTGGATTTTTTTTTTTAAATGACTATATTTGTCTTCCCTTTTTGTCCGGCCCATAACTCTGCCTAGAAAGGCCCTACATGCCCCAAACTTGGTCTGGTCTGCTCATCAGAGTCCCCTCTACGGGCGTGTTTTGGATTGGATTTTAAGATTTTTGACCATATTTGTCTTCCCTTTTTGTCTGGCCCATAACTCTGCCTAGAAAGGCCCTACATGCCCCAAACCTGGTCTGGTCTGCTCATCAGAGTCCCCTCTACGGGCGTGTTTTGGATTGGATTTTTTTTTTTAATGACTATATTTGTCTTCCCTTTTTGTCCGGCCCATAACTCTGCCTAGAAAGGCCCTACATGCCCCAAACTTGGTCTGGTCTGCTCATCAGAGTCCCCTCTACGGGCGTGTTGTGGATTGGATTTTTTTTTTAAATGACCATATTTGTCTTCCCTTTTTGTCTGGCCCATAACTCTGCCTAGAAAGGCCCTACATGCCCCAAACTTGGTCTGGTCTGCTCATCAGAGTCCCCTCTACGGGCGTGTTGTGGATTGGATTTTTTTTTTAAATGACCATATTTGTCTTCCCTTTTTGTCTGGCCCATAACTCTGCCTAGAAAGGCCCTACATGCCCCAAACTTGGTCTGGTCTGCTCATAAGAGATCCCTCTACGGGCATGTTTGGGATTGGATAAAAAAAAAAAAAGACCATATTTGTCTTCCCTTTTTGTCTGGCCCATAACTCTGCCTAGAAAGGCCCTACATGCCCCAAACTTGGTCTGGTCTGCTCATCAGAGATCCCTCTACGGGCATGTTTTGGATTGGATTTTTTTTTTAAATGACCATATTTGTCTTCCCTTTTTGTCTGGCCCATAACTCTGCCTAGAAAGGCCCTACATGCCCCAAACTTGGTCTGGTCTGCTCATAAGAGATCCCTCTACGGGCATGTTTGGGATTGGATAAAAAAAAAAAAAGACCATATTTGTCTTCCCTTTTTGTCTGGCCCATAACTCTGCCTAGAAAGGCCCTACATGCCCCAAACTTGGTCTGGTCTGCTCATCAGAGTCCCCTCTACGGGCATGTTTTGGATTGGATTTTTTTTTAAATTGACCATATTTGTCTTCCCTTTTTGTCCGGCCCATAACTCTGCCTAGAAAGGCCCTACATGCCCCAAACTTGGTCTGGTCTGCTCATCAGAGTCCCCTCTACGGGCGTGTTTTGGATTGGATTTTAAGATTTTTGACCATATTTGTCTTCCCTTTTTGTCTGGCCCATAACTCTGCCTAGAAAGGCCCTACATGCCCCAAACTTGGTCTGGTCTGCTCATCAGAGATCCCTCTACGGGCATGTTTTGGATTGGATTTTTTTTTAAAAAGACCATATTTGTCTTCCCTTTTTGTCCGGCCCATAACTCTGCCTAGAAAGGCCCTACATGCCCCAAACTTGGTCTGGTCTGCTCATCAGAGTCCCCTCTACGGGCGTGTTTTGGATTGGATTTTTTTTTTTAAATGACTATATTTGTCTTCCCTTTTTGTCCGGCCCATAACTCTGCCTAGAAAGGCCCTACATGCCCCAAACTTGGTCTGGTCTGCTCATCAGAGTCCCCTCTACGGGCGTGTTTTGGATTGGATTTTAAGATTTTTTACCATATTTGTCTTCCCTTTTTGTCTGGCCCATAACTCTGCCTAGAAAGGCCCTACATGCCCCAAACGTGGTCTGGTCTGCTCATCAGAGTCACCTCTACGGGCGTGTTTTGGATTGGATTTTAAGATTTTTGACCATATTTGTCTTCCCTTTTTGTCTGGCCCATAACTCTGCCTAGAAAGGCCCTACATGCCCCAAACTTGGTCTGGTCTGCTCATAAGAGATCCCTCTACGGGCATGTTTGGGATTGGATAAAAAAAAAAATGACCATATTTGTCTTCCCTTTTTGTCTGGCCCATAACTCTGCCTAGAAAGGCCCTACATGCCCCAAACTTGGTCTGGTCTGCTCATCAGAGATCCCTCTACGGGCATGTTTTGGATTGGATTTAAAAAAAAAAAGACCATATTTGTCTTCCCTTTTTGTCCGGCCCATAACTCTGCCTAGAAAGGCCCTACATGCCCCAAACTTGGTCTGGTCTGCTCATCAGAGTCCCCTCTACGGGCGTGTTTTGGATTGGATTTTTTTTTTTAAATGACTATATTTGTCTTCCCTTTTTGTCCGGCCCAAAACTCTGCCTAGAAAGGCCCTACATGCCCCAAACTTGGTCTGGTCTGCTCATCAGAGTCCCCTCTACGGGCGTGTTTTGGATTGGATTTTAAGATTTTTGACCATATTTGTCTTCCCTTTTTGTCCGGCCCATAACTCTGCCTAGAAAGGCCCTACATGCCCCAAACTTGGTCTGGTCTGCTCATCAGAGTCCCCTCTACGGGCGTGTTTTGGATTGGATTTTAAGATTTTTTACCATATTTGTCTTCCCTTTTTGTCTGGCCCATAACTCTGCCTAGAAAGGCCCTACATGCCCCAAACTTGGTCTGGTCTGCTCATCAGAGTCCCCTCTACGGGCGTGTTTTGGATTGGATTTTAAGATTTTTGACCATATTTGTCTTCCCTTTTTGTCTGGCCCATAACTCTGCCTAGAAAGGCCCTACATGCCCCAAACTTGGTCTGGTCTGCTCATCAGAGTCCCCTCTACGGGCGTGTTTTGGATTGGATTTTTTTTTTAAAAGTATTTTGGAAAATATTTTGAAAAGTAATTAGAAAAGTATTAAAGTATTTTTGAAAAGTATTTTGAAAAGTATTTTGAAAAGTAAATAGAAAAGTATTAGTGTTTTCGAAAAGTAATTAGAAAAGTATTAAAGTATTTTGAAAAAATGTAATGAAAAGTATTTTGAAAAGTGTTTTGAAAAGTAAGTTGAAAAGTATTAAAAGTATTTTTGAAAGTATTTTGAAAAGTATTTTGAAAAGTATTTTGAAAAGTATTTTGAAAAGTATTTTGAAAAGTATTTTGAAAAGTATTTTGAAAAGTATTAAAAGTATTTTGGAAAATATTTTTAACAAGCAGTCTATTAAAGTATTTTTGAAAAGTAATTAGAAAAGTATTTTTGAAAAGTATTTTGAAAAGTATTTTGAAAAGTAATTAGAAAAGTATTAAAGTATTTTTGAAAAGTATTTTGAAAAGTAATTAGAAAAGTATTAAAGTATTTTTGAAAAGTATTTTGAAAAGTAATTAGAAAAGTATTAAAGTATTTTTGAAAAGTATTTTAGTAAATTACTTTTCAAAATACTTTAATATACTTTTCAAAAATACTTTAATACTTTTCAAAATACTTTTCAAAATACTCCCAGCACACACACTCAGACACTGTCTGCTCATGGGATTTCAACAAGTTGAGACCATGTCAACAGGTCTACTGCTCTAAGAGAAAGCTGAGACCATGTCAACAGGTCTGCTGCTCGAAGAGCACCTGGGAAGCACCTGGGAAGCACCTAGGCTGTTAATCACCTGGGAAGCACCTAGGCTGTTAAGCACCTGAGAAGCACCTGAGAAGCACCTGGGCTGTTAAGCACCTGGGAAGCACCTAGGCTGGTAAGCACCTGGGAAGCACCTGGGCTGTTAAGCACCTGGGAAGCACCTGGGCTGTTAAGCACCTGGGAAGCACCTGGGCTGTTAAGCACCTGGGAAGCACCTGGGCTGGGAAGCACCTGAGAAGCACCTAGACTGTTAAGCACCTAGGCTGTTAAGCACCTGGGAAGCACCTAGACTGTTAAGCACCTAGGCTGTTAAGCACCTGAGAAGCACCTGGACTGTTAAGCACCTGGGAAGCACCTGGGCTGTTAAGCACCTGGGAAGCACCTGGGCTGGGAAGCACCTGGGAAGCAACTAGACTGTTAAGCACCTGGGAAGCACCTAGGCTGTTAAGCACCTGAGAAGCACCTGGGCTGTTAAGCACCTGGGAAGCACCTGGGCTGTTAAGCACCTGGGCTGTTAAGCACCTGGGCTGTTAAGCACCTGGGCTGTTAAGCACCTGGGAAGCACCTAGGCTGTTAAGCACCTGAGAAGCACCTGGGCTGTTAAGCACCTGGGAAGCACCTGGGCTGTTAAGCACCTAGGCTGTTAAGCACTTCATAAGCACTTGGGAAGCACCTGGACTGTTAGGCACCTGGGATGCACCTGGGAAGCACCTAGGCTGTTAAGCACCTGGGAAGCACCTAGGCTGTTAAGCACCTGAGAAGCACCTGGAAAGCACCTAGGCTGTTAAGCACCTGGGAAGCACCTAGGCTGTTAATCACCTGGGAAGCACCTAGGCTGTTAAGCACCTGATAAGCACCTGAGAAGCACCTGGACTGTTAAGCACCTGGGAAGCACCTGGGCTGTTAAGCACCTGGGAAGCACCTGGGCTGTTAAGCACCTGGGAATCACCTAGGCTATTAAGCACCTGGGAAGCACCTAGGCTGGGAAGCAACTAGACTGTTAAGCACCTGGGAAGCACCTGGGAAGCACCTAGGCTGTTAAGCACCTGGGCTGTTAAGCACCTGGGAAGCACCTGGGCTGTTAAGCACCTGGGAAGCACCTGGGCTGTTAAGCACCTGGGAAGCACCTGGGAAGCACCTAGACTGTTAAGCACCTAGGCTGTTAAGCACCTGGGAAGCACCTGGGAAGCAACTAGACTGTTAAGCACCTGGAAAGCAACTAGGCTGTTAAGCACCTGAGAAGCACCTGGGCTGTTGAGCACCTGGGAAGCACCTGGGAAGCACCTAGGCTAGTAAGCACCTGGGAAGCACCTAGGCTGGGACGCACCTGGGAAGCAACTAGACTGTTAAGCACCTGGAAAGCAACTAGGCTGTTAAGCACCTGAGAAGCACCTGGGCTGTTGAGCACCTGGGAAGCACCCGGGCTGTTAAGCACCTGGGAAGCACCTGGGCTGTTAAGCACCTGGGAAGCACCTGGGAAGCACCTAGGCTAGTAAGCACCTGGGAAGCACCTAGGCTATTAAGCACCTGGGAAGCACCTAGGCTGTTAAGCACCTAGGCTGTTAAGCACCTGGGCTGTTAAGCACCTGGGAAGCACCTGGGCTGTTAAGCACCTGGGAAGCACCTGGGCTGTTAAGCACCTAGGCTGTTAAGCACTTCATAAGCACTTGGGAAGCACCTGGGAAGCACCAAGGCTGTTAAGACCCTGGGAAGCACCTGGGAAGCACCTAGGCTGTTAAGCACCTGGGAAGCACCTGGGCTGTTAAGCACGTGGGAAGCACCTGGGCTGTTAAGCACCTGGGAAGCACCTGGGCTGTTAAGCACCTGGGAAGCACCTAGGCTGGGAAGCACCTGAGAAGCACCTAGGCTGGGAAGCACCTGGGAAGCACCTAGGCTGGGAAGCACCTGGGAAGAACCTGGGAAGCACTTAGGCTGTTAAGCATCTGGGAAACACCTGGGAAGCACCTAGGCTGGGAAGCACCTGCTAAGAACCTAGGCTGTTAAGCACCTGGGAAGCACCTAGGCTGGGAAGCACCTGGGAAGCACCTAGGCTGTTAAGTAAACGCCTTTGCAATTAAACTTCATTCTGATACCAATTCTGATGCAGCTGAAGACTCTCATGAGTATATGTGAGTTGGTGATGGAGGCAGTCAACGTGAACACACAGTCACCTATCCTTCAACTTTACGAGCATGTGCCAAGTTTTGCACTCATGAATTTGGCCTACGTAATACTGGACTACTTACTCCTGTTTTCCAAAATACAAATGTTGCAGTAGACATTTAAACTATAGACACATTTCATGTGTTCACATTTCTGTGTATTCATTCCACAAATACAGAAGGACAATTTAATAATGATACCATATCAAAGAGGTTCATAATAGGGGTCTGGTTTTGAACTGTTAATTCTGTTCACAGACCAATTTGTCATGCCCGTGCAGTGCAATATATTTTTGTGTCACTGGGTGGCAATGTTGCATCTCTTTTCCAGTCCTAACAATGGGCTCCTGCCATGCTGGAAATCACAACTTCTTTTACAGTTTTTTCCAATTGCTAAAACACAAATTTAGAAACTAGTCTGTCTTTATCAAAATACTTAACAAAATTCACAAAACCACACACCCAAATTGCAAAATACCGCATATCCTGCAAAATGAAGCATTGCAATTAAAAATATAGCTGCAAGCAGCAATGGGTGGCCAAGCAGGTCAGATGACCCAGAAGAAACTTTCGACATCCTCAGAAGAGTGTTCCGAGTACACACAGCAAGTTTGGTGTGAATCCATCAAAGATTTGCTGAGATACGGTTTTGAAAATCTAAAATTATTTTGATAGTTTGTGTGAGGATTGCATTGACTATAGCTTCCCTTACAAAAAATAAGTATATTAAAGTATACTATAAGTATACTAAAATATGGATAGTACACTAACTAGCCTCACCAGGACTAACTAGCCTCACTCTGCCTCACCAGGACTAACTAGCCTGACCCTGCCTCACCAAGACTAACTAGCCTCACTCTGCCTCACCAGGACTAACTACTGTAGACCTCACCCTGCCTCAGGGAATTAGTCCTGGTGATGCAGGGTTAGGTTAGGTAGTCATGGTGAGGCAGGTGAGGCTAGAGAGGCAGGGAGCAGAGAAAACCTAGAGGACCATGTTCTGGTGTTGTAGGCCTTGAGGTCTGAAAGTGGTACTGCACACATCTTTCCGTCTCTTTCTCTGTGTCTCTTTTCCCTCTCTGTCTCTCTCAACCTCTCTCTTTGTCTCTTTCTCTCTACCACTAACATTGAAGAACTAACACAAGAGTGTTATCAAGTGGAGACAACCATTTCTTAACACAATGGTTCTGACAAGGGACAATGGTGGCATGTTGGTTTTAATGTCACAGTGAGAAGGGACAAGACGTACGCCTCACCAGGACTAACTAGACTCACCCTGCCTCACCAGTTCTAACTACTGTAGGCTTCACCTTGCCTCACCAGGACTAACTAGCCTCACCCTGCCTCACCAGGACTAATTTGCCTCACCCTGTCACACAAGGACTAACTAGCCTCACCCTGCCTCACCAGGACTAACTACTGTAGGGTTCACCCTGCCTCACCAGGACTAACTACTGCAGGCTTCACCCTGCCTCACCAGGACTAACTACTGCAGGCTTCACCCTGCCTCACTAGGACTAACTACTATAGGCTTCACCCTGCCTCACCAGTACTGTAGGCTTCACCCTGCCTCACCAGGACGAACTAGCCTCACCAAGACTAACTACTGCAGGCTTCACCCTGCCTCACCAGGACTAACTACTGTAGGCTTCACCCTGCCTCACCAGTACTGTAGGCTTCACCCTGCCTCACCAGGACGAACTAGCCTCACCAAGACTAACTACTGTAGGCTTCACCCTGCTTCACCATGACTAACTACTATAGGCTTCACCCTGCCTCACCAGGACTAACTACTGTAGGCTTCACCCTGCCTCACCAGTACTGTAGGCTTCACCCTGCCTCACCAGGACGAACTACTGTAGGCTTCACCCTGCCTCACCAGTACTGTAGGCTTCACCCTGCCTCACCAGGACGAACTAGCCTCACCAAGACTAACTAGCTTCACCCTGTCTTACCAGGACTAACTAGCCTCACCCTGCCTCACCAGGACTAACTACTATAGGCTTCACCCTGCTTCACCAGAACTAACTAGCTTCACCCTGCCTTACCAGGACTAACTAGCCTCACCAGGACTAACTAGCCTGACCCTGCCTCAACAGGACTAACTACTGTAGGCTTCACCCTGCTTCACCAGGACTAACTAGCCTCACTCTGCCTCACCAGGACTAACTAGCCTCACCAGGACTAACTAGACTCACCCTGCTTCACCAGGACTAACTAGCCTCACTCTGCCTCACCAGGACTAACTAGCCTCACCAGGACTAACTAGCCTCACTCTGCCTCACCAGGACTAACTAGCCTGACCCTGCCTCACCAAGACTAACTAGCCTCACTCTGCCTCACCAGGACTAACTACTGTAGACCTCACCCTGCCTCAGGGAATTAGTCATGGTGATGCAGGGTTAGGTTAGGTAGTCATGGTGAGGCAGGTGAGGCTAGAGAGGCAGGGAGCAGAGAAAACCTAGAGGACCATGTTCTGGTGTTGTAGGCCTTGAGGTCTGAAAGTGGTACTGCACACATCTTTCCGTCTCTTTCTCTGTGTCTCTTTTCCCTCTCTGTCTCTCTCAACCTCTCTCTTTGTCTCTTTCTCTCTACCACTAACATTGAAGAACTAACACAAGAGTGTTATCAAGTGGAGACAACCATTTCTTAACACTGGTCTGTGACAGAATGATGTTCAACCGATTTCCTAGACCAGAAAAAACCTTTTCACTCTTTCACGCTTTTTCCTCATCAACTCTGATTCAGCTCAGATCAAATTAAAGACAACATGAATGATTACATTCATAATTTCCACAAAGAGCATTCATGGCGGCCCTGTGACGTATGATCTGTGCCAGAGATGCTAGGCTTCACCCCATCACAGCCCTGCCAACCAGAGACCTGGCCCCCTTCTGCCCCCCTCCTCACAACCCCATAGTGGCTCACTAGTTGGGAGACAGGGGCCTACGTGCAGAGCGACATCTCCTCTCAGATCTATTCTCCTCTACATCAGAATCCACATTACTCCCTCTCTCTATCTCTGTCCATCCCTCTCTCTCTCTCCATCCCCTCCCACTCTCTCCCACACTTCCCTCTTTCCTTCTCTCTCCATCTCACTTGCCTCCATCTCCCTCACCCCTCCATCTCTGTCCCTCATGCCCCCTTTTTTCCTTCCCCACCCTTAGTTTCATCACCCCTTTTTACCCAATTCCCACTGTTGTCCGCAAGTTAGTGTCAAACAAACACCACAAACACACACACAATCACACATTAACACACACACTATCTCTCTCACAAACTTACATTTACATTTAGTCATTTAGCAGACGCTCTTATCCAGAGCGACTTACAGTAAGTACAGGGACATTCCCCCGAGGCAAGTAGGGTGAAGTGCCTTGCCCAAGGACACAACGTCAGTTGGCATGACCGGGAATCAAACTGGCAACCTTCGGATTACTAGCCCGATTCCCTCACCGCTCAGCCAACTGACTCCAAACTTACACAAAGATTTAAAACACTCGTGTAAATTCACTAGTGCCTACATACGTAAGCTGACATGCATGTATGCACACACACCCAAAAACAGCATATACAACACACATACACACAATCACACATACCCACACACACACTCTGGGCACTGTGAGTGATTAATGGTCCTCAGACCTTTTAGAGTAGCCATTCTGATGTTTGACAACAGTCCCCGCTCTCTCTATCCCTTTATCTTTCACATTCTCTCTATATATCTTTCTTTCTCTTTATCCTTCTCTCTATTCCTCTCTCTCTTTCCCTCTCTTTGTATCTTTCAGTCTCTATCTTTCAGTCTTTCTATCCCTCTCTCTTTCAGTCTCTCTGTCGGTATCTTTCAGTCTCTCTGATCAGTTGCTTCTGTGTGTCCCTAGGTTGAAACACAGAGGTGATCGTGTCTGCAGTAGGAGCCCCCAATCTCTATGTTTTCTGTACATGTGAGGCTGGCCCCTACACTGCATGTTTTTAAATCTCGTCTTAAAACTCATTTTTATTCTTTGGCTGTTATCTTTCTTTGTCTTGTGTATGTACAGAGTTGTGTTATGGCGTTTGCTACTCCGACTGTACAGTACTTGGTCAACGGTTGTTGTTTTTAAATGTACTCTATAAATAAACTTGACTTAATTTGACTTTCCCTATCCCTCTCTCTCGCTATCCCTCTCTCTGTCTATATCTCAGTCTCTCTTGATCTCTCTGTCTCTCACTATCCCTGTATTTCGATTAAAAGCTGCTTTTTCGAGACAGAAATCTACATGAATAGTCGATCTAAAAGTACGTTCACTCAAGTTCAATGTTGAGATTTGTACTGTGTTGTGGCTGTGTCAACTAAAGCTCCAAAGAAACTTGTAATAAACTTCCAAGACTTATTATGATGTTCTAACTTCATGAGTGTTTAACTCCTGGGGCCTGTACTACAAATCAAGATCAACATGCTCTGGATTACTTTCAGTTACTGTAATGGAAGAAATTCAAGTGGCACTGTGTAGATCAGAATAGTCAAGATGGCGGTTTCATTACAATTTATTTAGTTTGTACAAATTAAGAATTAACGGAGTACTCTGGACCGGTCATAGCGAAAGACATGCAGATGTAACCTACAGGTCGTTCGAGAGAGTGGTGGAGAACAACCCTAAAACCCTGCCTTATATAAACTTAAAACAAATGGTTCTTCTGATGGTCAATCCATCAATATAGCGGTCTCTGTGATTGGTCAGCACTACTCAGTGACAGTTTGACTCCATACCAAGTGTCCCACAGTTCTTTGATGTCACAGCTCCCCCTCTAAATGAGGAGATGGTTAATGATACAAAAACAGGATGTCCGACTTGGCCATCTCCTTGGCCAAAAGGTTAGGTCAGCTCGCTCCACTGATAACCATCTCCCCAACCCCCAGACCCAACTAAGACCCTCCAATCGCAAACACAGACAAAACAAGAGCCGCATATTTCACGCAGGAGGAGCACACAATAATCTTACAAACTTTGTCTACTCTACTTTTGTCTAAATCAACAAAGGTGCTGCAGCCAAGCTAGCAGAAAATAGCAGGTGCTGTAAATGCGTAAGCTACATGACTTATTGATATGTTGTGCCCCAGGCACAAGATGTGACCATAATTACACGTGTGCATTCCATAAGATTAAACTTTGGTTGCTGTATTATTTTAGTTGCAACCCTGGCAGTGGCAAACGATCGTGGGACCAAATAATTTTTTTATATAAAACCATAATTCAAAACGGTGAGTAGCAGTAGGCAATACTTGCACATATTTTAAGGCCAACAAGTACAAGGCTGAATTGCCTGAGTCAGTCCCTTTTGTAGGATATTGGTATAGCTACAAAGGGCCTATAGAACAATGAAATTGTGTTGTGGAAAAAAAACATCAATACTGTTGTAATTATGAAGATGGTTAATGATTATGGACTTAAAGATATTTGTAATCACTCTTTGGTATATGCTATATTATTGGAAACCATATTATTACAAGTTATATTATAGGAAACCAGATGCAAAGCTGTTTGCTGATTATTATTATTCCTAAACAATAGTAGGAGACATGAAGCCCAAAAATAAGGTTTAAATAATTAAAGGAAGAGTGGGGGAGAGGAGCATGTGTATGCTTTCATAAAGGACCAGGACGCATAGCTGTAACTTATGAGACATATTTGTGGCCTTACGCCCAGAAGCCTAATGCAGCTGGCTGTTCAAGGTCAGAAAGAGCCTAATTGGAAGAATTGTCTATGTAGGAAAGTACCTGGTTTGAATCCCCTGAGACAAGGGATCCGCTTTGTAAGATTACCTAATGTCTACGAAACCAACAAATATCGTACCATATTAACATACAATGGGGAGAAGACTATATAAGTTAAATTGTCCGGAGAAAACTTCAGTCTGATCCCGGGATCACGCTCACGTTCTATTGGCAATCTTTGTTACCTGAGAACCAATAAAACACTTTGCATCAACCCTGCTGAGTTCCAGTGCTGTTTTTACATCTTGAAAAGTGACTGAAGACGTACAGAACTTTTGTTTCATCAATTGCTTGCAGCCAACAGGAAGAAGAATTAGGCAAAGAAAACTGGGGGGGCCCTCCTCCACATGACTTCACTCCTGCTGAGGAGCTGGCCCTCTCCAGCCATCAGGGTAGCCCCACACAATATTTTTTTTTTTCTGTATTTCTGAATTACAGAAAATACAGATATAAAGACAATGGCAAACTGTACATTTATATTTTTACATAGAAAGTACAGCCAAATGTAAAAATACACAAAAATGTCAGTTTTTTTTTTACAAATATTAGTTAAAACACATAATTTCATAATAATAACATTTTCACCAAAATGTTCTGTTAAAACACATAATTTAAAAACTAACTATTTTAACAGTTTTTAACAACTTCTAAATAACATATTTTTTGGTTTAGACATAGGAACCTTGAATTGTGAACTGAGCTCGGGTAGTTGACGTCATGCAATCCCAGCATGCACCAGTCAATATCAAAGACTACAAAAGCCTGCAAAAGCCTTTTTGGGGCTATCTCGTTGCTTATGATCATTGAACAATGCACTTTTAGTGAAGCTCTTTCTTGGAAGTCGGTTTGGATAAAAGTGTCTGCTAAATGAATAAATGTAAAGACTCCAGAGTAGGACGAAGGAAAGTTGATTAGATAGTTGTGTAGCGGCAACGCTCCTGTTACCCAGAATGCCCCGCGGCAAGATGAAAAGCTACAGAGTTAAAGGTTTAAGCTTAGTTAGATAAACGTTGTTTGGAGTTTTGTTGTTGGGTTCATTCTGTTTTGATATGTGTAATGTGATGGTCTGTAGTTTGGATAAATTAAGTGTTGACCCTGAGTGTGACTGTTGTCCAGTTAGATGGGTATCTAACCTGTCTTATGAGACTAATGTGCGGCGAGCAATATTCCTCTCCAATTCATACAGCTAGCTGACGCTACAGGTGTAAATATCTGGATACTGATACAGCATCCGGATGCTGTATGTAGTGCTCACGACTAGTTTGGAATGAATATGTTAAATTGTTATATCTTGTTTTGGCTTTATTGAATATTTTTAATTATTGAAAATGCTGTATTTTTACATCGAAGTAAAAAAAAAGATTGTCATAACATGGGTTTATAATGTGAACGTACACAACGTACATATGTTTGTACAATTACAAATCGTTTTTTCCCCTGCAAATCTGGTTTATTCAGGATAATAGCACACATTTAAAATGATAAATGCTGTTTTTTTACAAAGAAGTTCAATTAATAAAAGTCATATTTACCGGCAAAGAACAGTCTGTAATGTAATATTACAGATATATCTTGTAAATTTGGTAAAGGAAAATTACAATTATTTTACGGTTAATTCATGTTAATATATATATATATTTTTACTATTATTTAATTTGTTTAATCTGGCGTCCCAGCTGCCAGATTGTTCCTGTTTTTTTACAGTGCATGATGGAAGGAGTGGAAGGGGGAATTTCTTCAGACCCTGGTGGCAGCAGCACGGAAACCCAGGTATATGTATGTTTCAAGTAATCTATGTGACCATGTTCATTCAACAATTATTTATGAATATTGTAGGAGTGAAATGTATTACTGCTCTCTGCAGTGACAGTAAATACAGTGGTGTTGCAGCCACCATCCACAGTCGTCCCACTGTGCCATACAGAGGAACTAATAGTCATACGCCAGTATGTATGCCATATGTGGTTGCTGAATATTGATCAAATATGCCATTTACTTTCTCAAGTGGAGGTCCTAGATGATCAGGAAACTGTGTCTGCCTGCTCAGAGAGAATTTTGGGGGTACACTTTTGAGTTTTATTTACCACTTGCAACACAGATGGTGAGTGTGTGAACGTGTGGCTGTGATTGAAGTGTCTGTAATGACTTGCTAATGGTGTTGGTCTGAACATGAGACACAAGTCCTTAAAGTGCTCATTTCAAATATGACTCAATTTATTAAATTGCTATGGTGTTAAACTCAGCAGGAAGAGGAACTTCTTCCTCTCCCTGAGCCTAGGGCCTCCACTTCAAGGCCAAGACAAAGACACGAGGTATAAGCGATGAACCTTGAAACACAGTAGTCAAATGGACACCTTCAACTTTCTCCAAGTGTGCCTTGCAAAGGGACAATGTTCTTTATTCGTTTCAGGTTGGAGCAGACAATGTGAGGGCCCTGTATAAAAGAACCCTGGAGCTCAATATAGAGTATAAGAGGCTTTTAATTAAAAAAACAAGGCTGGCTTTTCTGTGTTCCTATAGGGAAGGGAGAACACATGAGGATGTATTTGGTAAATGTTTTCTACTTTTTGGTCTTTTTATACCTTTTGTGGGGGTTTTCACCATTTCTTTCAATGTCCTATTTATTATATTTGAAAAATGCAAAAAAAAAAAGTGAATGAAACATCCAAATTCAATGAAAGTAGTGAAATGATCATTTATTTAACTTGTGAAGATCATTGTACGGTTACATACACATTGTTCTTTTTGGTTTGAAATGTTTTGGTTGAAGGAAACCCACATTTCTGATATGGAAATAATTAGAAAATGGGTCAAAGCAACCCAAGGACAACAGAAGGGGTTAAGGGGAGACACCCCAGTGAATAGGAATAACATATCAACATGACACTACATAAAAGTGCCCGTAGCGAAATAACGCAACGCTATGCATACAGTCTGTGGGACTGTGAGCGCACGGCTTTGATGTGTCGCATTGGCAACATACGGCTCAAGAAGTTGGCAAAGATAATATATAATGATATTCTCTGCTGAGAATCTATATCTTTCATAAAGATAGTCATCAGGGAATGCTAAAGGGTTTTGTCGGTCTCTAAATGTTCTGGCTCTTCTGAGTGCACCTCTCACTATCCGCGCACCAAGCTCCACAGGATCTTCTATGAACGGTGATGCCATTATCCTCAAGAATGAGTTAGTGGGTGGGGCTTTTAAACCGGTTGATCTCTGTTCTCCAACTTAACCTGCTCCGGACCAGGGTTAGGCTGAAGTTACCTCGTTAACGCCAAATCTTGATTCGTAGTACAGGCCCTAGCTCCCTCAGGTCTGTGCAGACACTTGAGGTCCTTGAATCTTGGGTCAAGTGCTGTGGAGATTTTCAGCCATGTACTGTTTGTTTTGTCCTTGCGTTTTTCCATGTCCAAGGTGAAGGTCTGCTTGAACTTGAGGATGTAGCCTGGGTCATCCTCTGAACTCTTCATCACCCGAGACAGATGGCATAAGGCAGGCAGCACAACAGAACAGGATACAAACTTTTCTCCTCCAAGGAGTTCAGTGAAGTATCTGCAAAAGACAATAAAAAATTTAACTCTGAGGGACTTTCACTTTTATATTCTTTCATACACAAAAAGCAATACCAAACAGCCGTAAGATGGACGTGAGGCTAAAATAATTGCCCTTTAACTCAGTTGTAAACAATGACACACACATGTAAAGCTACGTTAAGCACTGTGTATATCAGATTTGACACCGAAACAGTGGCGGCTGCTGGTCTTTCAAACAGGGGAAGCTCATTTCGGCCTACATCATATACATTTTCAGTTCACTGGCTAGTTCACCCCTACGACACTAGCCTACTGTATGAATGAATGAATGAATGAATGAACGAACGACCTTCAGCTCTCACTGGAGCGGTTCGCAACCGAATGCGAAGCGGCTGGGATGGGAATCAGCACCTCCAAATCTGAGGCCATGGTTATCGACCGGAAAAGGGTGGAGTGCAATCTCCGGGTCGGGGAGGAGATCTTGACCCAAGCGGAGGAGTTCAATTATCTCGGGGTCTTGTTCACGAGTGAGGGAAGAATGAAGCACGAGATCGACAGGCGGATCGGTGCGGCGTCCGCAGTGATGCGGGCTCTGCATCGGTCCGTCGTGGTGAAGAAGGAGCTGAGTCGAAAGGCGAAGCTCTCTATTTACCAGTCGATCCACGTTCCTACCCTCACCTATGGTCACGAACTGTGGGTAGTGACCGAAAGAACGAGATCGCGAATACAAGCGGCCGAAATGAGTTTTCTCCGCAGGGTGTCCGGGCTCTCCCTTAGAGATAGGGTGAGAAGCTCGGTCATCCGGGAGGGGCTCAGAGTAGAACCGCTGCTCCTCCGCGTCGAGAGGGGCCAGTTGAGGTGTCTCGGGCATCTGATAAGGATGCCTCCTGGACGCCTCCCTGGTGAGGTGTTCTGGGCACGTCCCACTGGGAAGAGGCCCCGGGGAAGACCCAGGACACGCTGGAGGGACTATGTCTCTCGGCTGGCCTGGGAACGCCTCGGGGTCCCCCAGGAAGAGTTGGTGGAAGTGGCCGGGGAGAGGGAAGTCTGGGCCTCCCTGCTTAGGTTGCTGCCCCCGCGACCTGACCCCCGGAAAAGCAGAAGATGATGGATGGATGGATGTTTATGATATGTTAATTGTATGCACCTGCCCTCCACAACAAATTCCTTGTTCCTTGCTGAGTCGAAAGGCGAAGCTCTCTATTTACCAGTCGATCCACGTTCCTACCCTCACCTATGGTCACGAACTGTGGGTAGTGACCGAAAGAACGAGATCGCGAATACAAGCGGCCGAAATGAGTTTTCTCCGCAGGGTGTCCGGGCTCTCCCTTAGAGATAGGGTGAGAAGCTCGGTCATCCGGGAGGGGCTCAGAGTAGAACCGCTGCTCCTCCGCGTCGAGAGGGGCCAGTTGAGGTGTCTCGGGCATCTGATAAGGATGCCTCCTGGACGCCTCCCTGGTGAGGTGTTCTGGGCACGTCCCACTGGGAAGAGGCCCCGGGGAAGACCCAGGACACGCTGGAGGGACTATGTCTCTCGGCTGGCCTGGGAACGCCTCGGGGTCCCCCAGGAAGAGTTGGTGGAAGTGGCCGGGGAGAGGGAAGTCTGGGCCTCCCTGCTTAGGTTGCTGCCCCCGCGACCTGACCCCCGGAAAAGCAGAAGATGATGGATGGATGGATGTTTATGATATGTTAATTGTATGCACCTGCCCTCCACAACAAATTCCTTGTTCCTTGCTGAGTCGAAAGGCGAAGCTCTCTATTTACCAGTCGATCCACGTTCCTACCCTCACCTATGGTCACGAACTGTGGGTAGTGACCGAAAGAACGAGATCGCGAATACAAGCGGCCGAAATGAGTTTTCTCCGCAGGGTGTCCGGGCTCTCCCTTAGAGATAGGGTGAGAAGCTCGGTCATCCGGGAGGGGCTCAGAGTAGAACCGCTGCTCCTCCGCGTCGAGAGGGGCCAGTTGAGGTGTCTCGGGCATCTGATAAGGATGCCTCCTGGACGCCTCCCTGGTGAGGTGTTCTGGGCACGTCCCACTGGGAAGAGGCCCCGGGGAAGACCCAGGACACGCTGGAGGGACTATGTCTCTCGGCTGGCCTGGGAACGCCTCGGGGTCCCCCAGGAAGAGTTGGTGGAAGTGGCCGGGGAGAGGGAAGTCTGGGCCTCCCTGCTTAGGTTGCTGCCCCCGCGACCTGACCCCCGGAAAAGCAGAAGATGATGGATGGATGGATGTTTATGATATGTTAATTGTATGCACCTGCCCTCCACAACAAATTCCTTGTTCCTTGCTGAGTCGAAAGGCGAAGCTCTCTATTTACCAGTCGATCCACGTTCCTACCCTCACCTATGGTCACGAACTGTGGGTAGTGACCGAAAGAACGAGATCGCGAATACAAGCGGCCGAAATGAGTTTTCTCCGCAGGGTGTCCGGGCTCTCCCTTAGAGATAGGGTGAGAAGCTCGGTCATCCGGGAGGGGCTCAGAGTAGAACCGCTGCTCCTCCGCGTCGAGAGGGGCCAGTTGAGGTGTCTCGGGCATCTGATAAGGATGCCTCCTGGACGCCTCCCTGGTGAGGTGTTCTGGGCACGTCCCACTGGGAAGAGGCCCCGGGGAAGACCCAGGACACGCTGGAGGGACTATGTCTCTCGGCTGGCCTGGGAACGCCTCGGGGTCCCCCAGGAAGAGTTGGTGGAAGTGGCCGGGGAGAGGGAAGTCTGGGCCTCCCTGCTTAGGTTGCTGCCCCCGCGACCTGACCCCCGGAAAAGCAGAAGATGATGGATGGATGGATGTTTATGATATGTTAATTGTATGCACCTGCCCTCCACAACAAATTCCTTGTTCCTTGCTGAGTCGAAAGGCGAAGCTCTCTATTTACCAGTCGATCCACGTTCCTACCCTCACCTATGGTCACAAACTGTGGGTAGTGACCGAAAGAACGAGATCGCGAATACAAGCGGCCGAAATGAGTTTTCTCCGCAGGGTGTCCGGGCTCTCCCTTAGAGATAGGGTGAGAAGCTCGGTCATCCGGGAGGGGCTCAGAGTAGAACCGCTGCTCCTCCGCGTCGAGAGGGGCCAGTTGAGGTGTCTCGGGCATCTGATAAGGATGCCTCCTGGACGCCTCCCTGGTGAGGTGTTCTGGGCACGTCCCACTGGGAAGAGGCCCCGGGGAAGACCCAGGACACGCTGGAGGGACTATGTCTCTCGGCTGGCCTGGGAACGCCTCGGGGTCCCCCAGGAAGAGTTGGTGGAAGTGGCCGGGGAGAGGGAAGTCTGGGCCTCCCTGCTTAGGTTGCTGCCCCCGCGACCTGACCCCCGGAAAAGCAGAAGATGATGGATGGATGGATGTTTATGATATGTTAATTGTATGCACCTGCCCTCCACAACAAATTCCTTGTTCCTTGCTGAGTCGAAAGGCGAAGCTCTCTATTTACCAGTCGATCCACGTTCCTACCCTCACCTATGGTCACGAACTGTGGGTAGTGACCGAAAGAACGAGATCGCGAATACAAGCGGCCGAAATGAGTTTTCTCCGCAGGGTGTCCGGGCTCTCCCTTAGAGATAGGGTGAGAAGCTCGGTCATCCGGGAGGGGCTCAGAGTAGAACCGCTGCTCCTCCGCGTCGAGAGGGGCCAGTTGAGGTGTCTCGGGCATCTGATAAGGATGCCTCCTGGACGCCTCCCTGGTGAGGTGTTCTGGGCACGTCCCACTGGGAAGAGGCCCCGGGGAAGACCCAGGACACGCTGGAGGGACTATGTCTCTCGGCTGGCCTGGGAACGCCTCGGGGTCCCCCAGGAAGAGTTGGTGGAAGTGGCCGGGGAGAGGGAAGTCTGGGCCTCCCTGCTTAGGTTGCTGCCCCCGCGACCTGACCCCCGGAAAAGCAGAAGATGATGGATGGATGGATGTTTATGATATGTTAATTGTATGCACCTGCCCTCCACAACAAATTCCTTGTTCCTTGCTGAGTCGAAAGGCGAAGCTCTCTATTTACCAGTCGATCCACGTTCCTACCCTCACCTATGGTCACAAACTGTGGGTAGTGACCGAAAGAACGAGATCGCGAATACAAGCGGCCGAAATGAGTTTTCTCCGCAGGGTGTCCGGGCTCTCCCTTAGAGATAGGGTGAGAAGCTCGGTCATCCGGGAGGGGCTCAGAGTAGAACCGCTGCTCCTCCGCGTCGAGAGGGGCCAGTTGAGGTGTCTCGGGCATCTGATAAGGATGCCTCCTGGACGCCTCCCTGGTGAGGTGTTCTGGGCACGTCCCACTGGGAAGAGGCCCCGGGGAAGACCCAGGACACGCTGGAGGGACTATGTCTCTCGGCTGGCCTGGGAACGCCTCGGGGTCCCCCAGGAAGAGTTGGTGGAAGTGGCCGGGGAGAGGGAAGTCTGGGCCTCCCTGCTTAGGTTGCTGCCCCCGCGACCCGACCCCCGGAAAAGCAGAAGATGATGGATGGATGGATGTTTATGATATGTTAATTGTATGCACCTGCCCTCCACAACAAATTCCTTGTTTGTGAACACTTACTTGGCAAATAAACACAATTCTGATTCTGAGAGGATTGATAGATTGAGAGGTGTTGATCCTGCAGTGAACATAGTGTTCAGTAGGGGGCAGTCTTACTTCAGCTTCCATGTCTGGCAGCATGAAATAGAATGTAGGTCACTGACTGTACGGGCAAGGCTTCTACCCACTAACTGCACCCCTCCCCCTTCTCCACCACATCCACACTCACTGCACCCCTCCCCCTTCTCCACCACATCCACACTCACTGCACCCCTCCCCCTTCTCCACCACATCCACACTCACTGCACCCCTCCCCCTTCTCCACCACATCCACACTCACTGCACCCCTCCCCCTTCTCCACGACATCCACACTCACTGCACCTTTCCCCCTTCTCCACCACATCCACACTCACTGCACCCCTCCCCCTTCTCCATCACATCCACACTCACTGCACCACTCCCCCGTCTCCACCACCACCACACCCACACTCACTGCACCCCTCCCCCTTCTTCACCACCACCATATCCACACTCACTGCACCCCTCCCTCTTCTCCACCACATCCACACTCACTGCACCCCTCCCCGTTCTCCATCACCACCACATCCACACTCACTGCACCCCTCCCTCTTCTCCACCACATCCACACTTACTGCACCCCTCCCCCTTCTCCATCACCACCACACCCACACTCACTGCACCCCTCCCCCTTCTTCACCACCACCATATCCACACCCATTGCACCCCTCCCTCTTCTCCACCACACCCACACTCACTGCACCCCTCCCCCTTCTTCACCACCACCATATCCACACTCACTGCACCCCTTCCTCTTCTCCACCACATCCACACTCACTGCACCCCTCCCCCTTCTCCACTACATCCACACTCACTGCACCCCTCCCCCTTCTCCACCACATCCACACTCACTGCACCCCTCCCCCTTCTTCACCAGAACCACATCCACACTCACTGCACCCCTTCCTCTTCTCCACCACCACCACACCCACACTCACTGCACCCCTCCCTGTCCACCACATCCACACTCACTGCACCCCTCCCCCTTCTCCACCACCACCACATCCGTGATACTGTACAAGGTTTGTGCGTATGATATCAACTGGATGACAAGCATCATTTAGAGGACATGACAGATGAACTGTGTTTCATTGTTTTATATTTATGGCCGTCCAGTGTTTATAAACCCCGTTGTTGCCGTGGCGACCGCCTCACGTGGGCATCAGGTGGTGAGCAGATCATCTGGCGTGGGCTGACACCAGCCAAGGATTAACCATTAACCAGGGCAGCCAAGCGGAGAGGGACGATGATCTCTGCTGGAAGAAGTCAGAACCCTAGAACCCCACCACACATCAGATTGGGTTCAGAGTTTAACCTTAACCCTATAGAAGATTATCATGCCTTGTGTTCCAAAAGCCCTGGCTGTTTTTTGGGATCTGGCTTTCTGACTGGTTCTGGTTGGTTTTGTCTGAGTCTGCCTGGTTCTCGTTCTGTCCTGTCTGGTTTGAGTCATCTGGTTCTAGTCATCTCGCTGGTCCTGGCCTGTCTGGTCGTGGCTTGGTCTAGCTGTCTGGGTCTTGGTTCTGCCAAGTTGTGGCTGGTACAACACTGTCTGGTTCTGGTCCTAGTTTCTTCCTAGAGTGTCTGTACCTGTCCTCTATACTTTTTAGGAGACACATGCTCCTCTCTGCCCCTGGTAGGGTTGGGTGTTGGATGCTAGGGTTGGGGTAACGGTTAGGGTTAGAACCTCATGCAGCCCAGAGGAAACAGACGTAAATCAGAATGGCGTGCTTTGGTCACTGAACTGTGTGTGTGCAAACTTCAAAGCCTTTGAATGTCCTCAGTAAGACTGTGATGTAAAATAAGGTTTACCCTTCACTTTGTTCCTCCCTCCTCTTCCTCCCTCCTCTCCTTCCCCCCCCCCCCCCTTTGCGTCCACACTTACTGATTCTTTTCTTCTTCCCTTCCTCCCACCCACCTTGTCTTCATTGTTCTTTCTTTCCCTACCTCCCCCCTTTCCTCCCTTCATGCAACTCTGCTGCTGTCCCTCCTCCCTTCTCTATGGAGAAGAGAGAAGGGGAGAGGGGACGGGACGATAGAGAGAGAGCAAAGCAGATGAGAGGGAAGGAGAGTGGAGCTCCAGCTCTGTGAAGCCCTGCCGTCTTCTCTCCATCAGCTTGCCATGTGTGCCTCTCACGCTTCACAACAACACCGCCAGGGTTAACAACAACACCGCCAGGGTTAACACGCCACACAGCATCAAAGGCCTGGCGCACCCCTGCTGCCTTCAAGCTCACATGAGATCATGGCAACCCTGTCTTTAATGTCTGCAGGAGCTCAGATGGACCTGAGGGAGACGGAGGGAGCTGGGAGAGAGGTTAGGAGAGAGGCTGGGAGATGGAGTGGGGGGGGAAGAGAGGGATGGGAGAGGGAGTGAGAGGGCAGGGAGACGGAGGGGGCTGGGAGAGGGAGGGAGACGCAGTGGGAGGGAGAGAGGCTGGGAGAGGGCTGAGAGAGGGACAGGAGGGGGAGGGAGAGAGGCTGGGAGAAGGAGGGGGAGGGAGAGAGGCTGGGAGAGGGGCTGAGAGAGGGAGGGGGCTGGGAGCTCTCCCCCCCAACTCTCAGCCCCTACCCTCCAGTGTTTATCAGCCCCCAACTCTCAGCCTCTACTCCAGCCTCTACTCTCCAGTGTCTATCCATAGCATTTAACCTTGACCCCAGCTTCTGTCCCCCAGTGTCTATCCAAAGTTGTCAGCCTGCACCCCAACCTTTACCCTCCAGTGTCTATCCATAGCTATCAGCATCTACCTCCAGTCCCCATCCCCAGCCTCCAGCCCCCCTATCCTTCTCTCCATCTCTCTCTCTCTCCCTCTCTCTGTCTGTCTAAGTGGTCAGTAGTTTCAGCACCTAACTTGTCCCTGATAGGATGTTGGAACCTGTATGAGCCTCCTTTACAGCATACAGCGGTTGTCTATGAGGCCATTGCTATGAACAGACGCATGGCACACCTTGATCCTACGGTGAAACGGGATGGTCTGTTCTGTAACCAGAATGAGACTGTTGGGCATCTTTTTAGCCAGGGTTCCAGAGCCTGTTTCAGGTGCTGCAGTGTATGAGGCTTGGGTCACTCTTTATTTGGGGACCTAGAGGACATCATGTCTCCTGAACTATTTATTTTGGCAGTTAAAGTTGGCAATATGAAAAACACGGAAGAGTAGCCTCTGGGGAGTAGGGTCACTTGATGCAAAGGCAGTGTTACTGGGGCTGGTCATGGCAAGGTTACGTATTGAGTTTTCATATTTTAAGCTGGTGAGAAAGATGGAAGAGTTCATTGCTCTGTGGGGGGAGGGGTGCACAGTGAACAGGGGGGCTTTAGTTATTAAGTTGTAACCAAGGAGTATTTTTTTGTCTGTGAAATTGTATTTCTGTTTCTCTCTCTCTGCATCTCTGTCTCTCTCTCTCTTTGTGTCTCTGTCTCTCTCTGTCTGTATCTCTCTCTGTCTCTCTCTGTCTGTATCTCTCTCTGTCTGTCTCTCTCTCTGTCTGTCTCTCTGTCTGTCTCTCTCTGTCTGTATCTCTCTCTGTCTGTCTCTCTCTCTCTGTCTGTATCTCTCTCTGTCTGTCTGTCTCTCTCTCTCTGTATCACCTCTCCCTACTCTGGTTCCCACACTGCCTCTCTTTGTCTCTATTCTCTGTGCTGCTCCATCTGGGACCTCAGCACAGCTGTGCTTCCCAGCAAACACAGATCCTGTACTTTCTGTTGCATTCAAATGTTTAACTTTTATCATCCTGTCTGTCTGAGCTCTGAGATCTGTATATTCACAGGTAAGGACCCTGGTCTTTTAGTCTTAGGACACACACACTAACATACACATACAGACACACGCACGCACACATACACACACCTGGACCATGTCCCTCTGCGACCTCTTTGTGAGGCCCACCTCCTGGCTGACTGCTCTGCTAACCCTCCCCACCTCCTGGCTGACTGCTCTGCTAACCCTCCCCACCTCCTGGCTGACTGCTCTGCTAACCCTCCCCACCTCCTGGCTGACTGCTCTGCTAACCCTCCCCACCTCCTGGCTGACTGCTCTGCTAACCCTCCCCACCTCCTGGCTGACTGCTCTGCTAACCCTCCCCACCTCCTGGCTGACTGCTCTGCTAACCCTCCCCACCTCCTGGCTGACTGCTCTGCTAACCCTCCCCACCTCCTGGCTGACTGCTCTGCTAACCCTCCCCACCTCCTGGCTGACTGCTCTGCTAACCCTCCCCACCTCCTGGCTGACTGCTCTGCTAACCTTCCCCACCTCCTGGCTGACTGCTCTGCTAACCCTCCCCACCTCCTGGCTGACTGCTCTGCTAACCCTCCCCACCTCCTGGCTGACTGCTCTGCTAACCCTCCCCACCTCCTGGCTGACTGCTCTGCTAACCCTCCCCACCTCCTGGCTGACTGCTCTGCTAACCCTCCCCACCTCCTGGCTGACTGCTCTGCTAACCCTCCCCACCTCCTGGCTGACTGCTCTGCTAACCCTCCCCACCTCCTGGCTGACTGCTCTGCTAACCCTCCCCACCTCCTGGCTGACTGCTCTGCTAACCCTCCCCACCTCCTGGCTGACTGCTCTGCTAACCCTCCCAGGGGATCAGGAGTTACCTAGAAACCTTTCACCTCCCCTCCTCTCCACACCTCCCTCTCTCTGTACCTCCCTCCTCTCCACACCTCCCCCTTTCTCTCCCCCTTTCTCCCTTTACCTCCCCCTCCTCTCCACACCTTCCTCTCTCTGTACCTCCTCCTCCTCCACACCTCCCTCTCTGTACCTACTCTCCTCTCCACACCTCCCCCTTTCTCTCTCTTTACCTCCCCCTCCTCTCCACACCTCCCCCTTTCTCTCTCTTTACCTCCCCCTCCTCTCCACACCTTCCTCTCTCTGTACCTCCTCCACACCTTCCTCTCTCTGTACCTCCTCCTCCACACCTCCCTCTCTGTACCTACTCTCCTCTCCACACCTCTTCCTTTCTCTCTCTTTACCTCCCCTTCCTCTCCACACCTCCCTCTTTCTCTATTTACCTCCCCCTCCTCTCCACACCTCCCTCTCTCTGTACCTCCTCTCCTCTCCACACCTCTCCATTTCTCTCTCTTTACCTCCCTTCCTCTCCACACCTCTGCCTTTCTCTCTCTTTACCTCCCCTTCCTCTCCACACCTCCCTCTTTCTCTATTTACCTCCCCCTCCTCTTCACATCTCCCTCTCTCTTTCTACATCCCTCTTGTTCCTTCCTTTCTCTTCCTTCACCTTCATTTCTCCACTCCTTTTCTCTCACCATTAGTCTCTCTCCCTCTCTCCTTTTGTCTTACCTTCTCCTCTGACATGTGGTACAAGTTAGCAGCAGAGTGTCTGACAACCTACCAGCATTTAACTCCACCGCTGCTTCAACGCAATTCATCAACATCCAGTACAGTGTGTTTGTGTGTGTGCATGTGTGTGTGTGCATACGTGCATGTGTGTGTGTAATCAGAGTTGGGAATAGTAAGTCCACTTGGCCAGTGTCTTTTGTGATTGGTCTATACATCTCTCCAGATCACAAAGGACAGGACCTGTTTTATTGGCTCATAAAAGCTCAACAATACCAACCAACCAGAGAACAGAGAAGGGACACGACTATGTGAGGCGACGTCCAGGTAGTATTCCAGAGAGCTCCACCCTCTAAATGCAGGGTTAGGGTTACACAGAGACAGTGAGACATGTGAATTGTTCCCTAGACAAGTCAAGATTAACCTATTCGCATGTTTTTTTCATTCCCAACTTCCCAGTCACATCTGCACATATCTGCTTCTCGAGGAGCTGTTCCCACACAGCAGCCTGCTACTGGGCTTGATTTATGCTCCAGTCATCTGTGGAGCCTTAGGATTACACACACAAAGACAGAACTGTGCTTCGTCCAGCTGCATGACTGGGACCCTCACAGTACTGGAGAGTAGAGCAGAGCAGGATAGAGTACTGTAGACTAGAGTGGGTTACTCTGGTGTAGAGTAGGGTATTGTTCAGTACTCTAGTGTAGAGTAGGGTATTGTAAAGTACTCTATTGTAGAGTAAGGTATCGTAAAGTACTCTAGAGTCGGGTAGGGTACTGTAAAATACTGGAGTTGTTATATTAGCATTGTACTTAATATATTATTATTGTTGCACCATGCCTAGTAGCTGAGAGTGTGTTCATTGACTTTCTGCTGTACTTTTATGTACGCTGTTTGAATGTTGCTTTGGATAAAATTGTCTACTAAATGAATTAAATGTAAATAATGAAATATAGAGCAGCAGAGAGATATGTGTAAGGGAGATAGAGCTAAGTGTTGTCTGGGGTCCTGAGGCAGAACAATGAACCATCAGTCAACAGGAGAGAGAAAGAAAGGGAGAGGGGAGAGAAAGAGGGGAGAGAAAGAGGAAAAAAACTGAACAGGGGGGGTGTAGAGAGAAGGAGGAAAGAGTGGGGGAAAAAGAGAGGGAAATAGAGAGAAAACTGAGAAAGGAGAGAAGGGAGGGGGAGGCAGGGCGGAAGGGAAAGAGAGAGGTTACATTATGTAAAACTAACTCAGATAAAGACATTGGCTGAGTGGAGCCATAAAACAGGCAAATGCTCTGAAAACCAAACCAGCGCAGACTCCCTCCCCCTCTCCCTTCCGGCCTAATCTCTCCTCCACCCTCTCCTCTCTCTCTCTCTCTCTCTCTCTCTCTCAGTATCTCTCTCCCTCACCAAACATCTTTCTCACCCCTCCTCCCCTTTTCACTCGCCGTCCAGGGCTTTGTTGGTGGATGGAAAAGTACTGGAGTGTCTTGCCAGCCCCACAGAGAGAGAGAGAGAGAGAGAGAGAGAGAGAGAGAGAGAGAGAGAGAGAGAGAGAGAGAGAGAGAAAAGAGGGGAGGAGATAGAAAGGGATAGAGGATAGAACAAGAGAGAGAGGGAGGGAGGTGCGGAGATATATATATATACAAAGAGATAGACAAACTAAAGTGTATTAAGATTAGGCTATATCTTTGAGTTAGTGGTTGTCTCCCAGCATACAAACATCCGACTAAACGAGGGTTAGATTTGTGACCAGCAACTCACACACACATTGACGTACAAACACACACAGTTATAGCTGTGCCAGCAGCCACAGATGCCCCCAGAGAAACTAAACATATCCCAGAGCAGGATTAGAGGATGTATGGAGCCCTGCTAGACTAGATCCACCCTGGGAAACCCCAGCCAGCCTCTCTGGGGGAGGCTCTCTCACACACAGGGGGAGAGGGGGGAGAGTGTGGGGGAGAGGGGGGGAAAGAGTGGGAGGGAGAGAGTGTGAGGAAGAGAGGGGGAGAGTGTGAGGGAGAGAGTGATGGAGAGTGAGGGGGGGAGAGTGTGTGGGAGAGAGTGGGAGAGTGGGGGAGGGAGTGAGGGAGAGAGTGAGAGGGAGTGGGGGGGAGAGTGTGAGGGAGTGTGGGGGAGATAGTGGGGGGGGGAGAGTGGGAGGGGGGGAGTGTGGGGGGGGAGAGTGTGGAGGAGAGAGTGGGAGAGGGGGGGAGAGTGGGAGGGAGTGGGGGGGGGAGTGTGGGGGAGAGGGGGAGAGTGGGAGGGAGAGTGGGGGAAAATGGTTTCAGTCTCAGTAGATATCCCCTCCACCACCTGGTGCTGCAAGTAGGATGGTGTGGGCCCCCTGCCCAGCCCCCCCTGGAGGAGGGGTTATGGTTATCCACTACACCACTAATGTCACTGGCCTCTACAGAGCCCTGGAATAGACCTAGATAGACCTAATAGACCTGGAAGCTGGCCTAAGGCCACATGCACTCTCCATGACACACACTCACAAACACACGCACACACAGACACACAGATAGAAACACACACACACACACATGCACTCACACACACAGATAGAAACACACACATACAGACACACACCAGTGTTTGTGTCACCATTCTGACCTTTCATGTTCACATGCACCAGCATTATTCAAATGCTGACTGAATCACTGGACAAATAATCTATTTTGGTGAAATGAGCAACCTCCAGGATTGCAGACAGACAAGTTCATACCTAGACAGTGTGTATGTGTGTGTGTGTGTGCACACATGTGTGTGTTTGTGCATGTGTGTGTGTGTTTGCAGGCCACTCCGCCCCCTCTCCCCTGATCCTCAACTGTTCAAATTAAAAAATAAAAGCAAAGAAAGAAAATCAAAAGAAAAGAGAAAAATGGTTTTATTCTCCATGGCAGGATTAGGATTAGTAGTTAAGTAAGAGTTAGCAGTTAGGGGTTAGGTTTAGTAGTTACCGTAAGTAAAAGTTAGGGTTAGGGCAAAGGGCGAAGACTGGGTAGGATTAAGCAGAATCCCAATACTCTGATTCGTTGAATATATAGTACTCCGAAGGCTGTGGGTGCTGAAAACAACGTTTTTGAACCTTAGAGAAGAACAATGTAAGCACTTTAAGAAATTCCTAGATCACATTTAGGCCTACTAATAATTACCGTAATTTGATGAGCTGTCTGAAACCGTTCTGACAGTAATCACTGGCCGATGTTCTCAACAGGACGTTGAGAATAATAACCAAAAAAAGAATGTGGCAGCAATTGAAAATTGTATTTGAAGGTTATGTATAAATTCAAGACACTGCAGATTGCCATGGTTTGGACTTGATGTGGGCTAATAATGTTTTTGTCTTAACATCTTGAACAAATTAATAAATTACTTCAAAATAAATTTGCCACACACATTTATTAACTGATAGGCTAAACGATGAGCTTTAAAATAAAAGGGAAAGGTAACCACGACTAAGTTAAGTATTTTTTGCACAGATCCAGCATACTTTCAGATCAGAAGGTAACACAAACTGTAGCACACTTTGCTTGGCAGAACATTCCTTTAAAATTGCTCATCATGACTAAGAATATATAATTATTATATTACGCGTGCATATTTAATCAAAATCCAATTACCGTATTTCTTCTATTAAACGCTGCAGCGTTTATTACACAATGTTCATTCTTGGTGCAGCGTTTATTTGAGGGCGGCGTTTTTAGTGAATTGTACCTGTAGTGCAGCCACAGACAAACAAAGAATCGACAAGGAGGTCAAACACAAAGACTAGTGTAAAATTAAAACCGTGTGGCACTGTAAAAAAAAAACTTGTAAAAAAGCGTTGCCGCGTTAGGGTTGTTACAGGAGCGTTGCCGCTACACAACTATCTAATCAACTTTCCTTCATCCTACTCTGGAGTGTTTACATTTATTCATTTAGCAGACGCTTTTATCCAAAGCGACTTCCAAGAGAGAGCTTTATTAAAAGTGCATTGGTCAATGATCATAAACAACGAGATAGCCCCAAAAAGGCTTTTGCAGACTTTGATATTGACTACTGTAATTTAATTGGTTTAATCTGGCGTCCCAGCTGCCAGATTGTTCCTGTTTTTTTTGTTGTTTTTTTTTACAGTGCAGCAGCAACAGATCTGTAGCACGCGAACTTGGGGTTGATGAAAGGCGAATTCGCGATTGGTGAAGTCAGCTACCTCGCTGTATTGTAGGCCTACATGTAATTGTCGCAATTACATTATAATAATGTATAATTTGTTTTCAACCAATGACATAATTTAGAATCATACAATTGCATTCAGTATTATTTAGTGACTTTATTTGGTAAGAGTAAAGTGCCTTTATTTTGAAGTCTCTGTGCAAGGCCTTTTGGGATGCTCGTGAGTAAGAGAGTCGACAAGCTAACAGCAACCGAAGCATGGACAATTTAATGTTCCGATAAAAGTTTAAGGTTGTTATAGCGGATGTTAGCTATCTAAGGAAACCTCTATTCCTTTGTGTACAGCATGCAGCCAATGAAGTGTGTCGTTTTGTGTCTGTATTTTACTGTGGTGAATGTTATTATGTTATTATGAACATTGTATGTTCATATTAAGATAATGTGGTCTATATTTTCTCGTTATACTGTGGGTTTACTTTTCACGGGCGGCGTTTAATGAGGGTGCATTTAATCGAAGAAATACGGTATTACTATTCTTAAGTCAAGTCAATTTTATTGATCCCACTAGGGGACATTTGTTTGTAGACAGGTATTACAGTTTTTTACAATCGCTATGACAGTTTTTTCAATACCTTTAACAAGTTTTCTAAACTCTTAACGCACCAACACACCTACCACACACTATTGGCAAAACTGTTAATTTCATGCTCAAAATCACGCATTGTAAACTAAACTCAAACACGAATTATCATAACACATAAATACAGTAAACATGACACCATGTCTACCAAACACTAACACACGTTCTCTTTTCACAGGAACATTTAGTCAATCAGAGCACAATGTCATATAAAACACTAACATCAGATGGAAGTTTCTTTTGAAGCCTCTACATTTTTGTTTTGTTGGGTTTTGTAAATGCATGAATTTTGTTTCTTTTGATGCAGAAATTCAGAACAAAAAATGAATGACCCATCTCAGAGAAGCTATATAGAATGTACGGTTACTGTATTGAAAAAAAGAAGACAGAAACATAATTGCTGCAGTAAAGGCTTCATTTGCAACAGGACATTACTGCAAGAAATATGCAATATAGCTTCCATTTACAGTATTACACTAGCTCTGGCCCTTCTCTGAGCGCCACCACACATTCTAACTCCTCTCCCTTGCCCTTGTCCCACTCCTCTCCCTTGTCCTGGTACTTGTCTTCCTCTCCCTTGTCCTGGTACTTGTCTTCCTCTCCCTTGTCCTGGTACTTGTCTTCCTTCCCTCTCCCTGGTCCCACTCCTCTCCCTTGTCCTGGTACTTGTCTTCCTCTCCCTTGTCCTGGTACTTGTCTTCCTCTCCCTTGTCCTGGTACTTGTCTTCCTTCCCTCTCCCTGGTCCCACTCCTCTCCCTTGTCCTGGTAATTGTCTCCCTCTCCCTGTGCAGGCATAGTAACTGTATTCTTACTTTCTTTGTGTTGCTCTATATTGTTCTTTTTCCACACAAGATCAGTCCAAAGAGGTCCTCTTTATATATGGTCATGTGATTGAAAGAACCTCAACATCTGAGTGTTTCCTAGTTGGGAATCAGCTGTGATTTACAGTATTTGCATTACTTCAACCAGCTTTTTCTCAGTAGCAATATAATAAAATACAGGGCATATATTTGTGTTTCAATTCACAATATGAACAGCTGTTCACTTTGACTTTAGCCAATAAGTTAGGTTTTGAACATGATGTTATCTGTTCTGACATATAGTGTGAAAGAATTGGTAAATTAGTCCCTAAAAATCGATTGTTTTGGTCTTGGTTGAGCTTGTGTGTAAAATAAGTTCAAGCATTTTAAATTTGTGTTAACTCTATGCATTTTGTGTCAAAGCAACAAGAAATGTGTTAATTGTATAGCCTACACAGACGGATGTTGCGCTAACTGTGTTAAAGGAGACATGACATGCTGTTTTTGGATGCTTTTATATAGGCCTTAGTGGTCCCCTAATACTGTATCAGAAGTCTCTTTCCCAAAATTCAGCCTTGGTGCTGAATTACAGACACTATAGCAGTCCCACAAGGAGCTTTCCTCAGAACGCGCTGTTTTGGTGTTTGTAGCTTTAAATGCTAATGAGGAGCGGAGGGGCGGTACATGCGCTAATGTTTACAATGGATGTATCGCAATGGCTGTAGCCCCGTTGCTGTAAGATGCCTCGAATTTGCCCATTCTCATCTGAAAACCCTGGTTTGCAGAGGTACACAGTCAGTCATTTCAATGAGGGGAAAGGCGGATATCGCACGCGCCATAACACCAACAGCAGAACGGTTATCCAAATAACAAAGAAGTGTACAACACTCACGTTACAGCATGTGTATTCACACACATACTTGATGCTATTTACCTTTCCATTAGCGGCAGTAACTCAGCTGTTAATGCAGAGCTAATGTTACAGCCACATTCTAAGGGTAGCAAGCTAGGTAACCATACACAGTAAAGCTACAAAATGATATAGCGTTAGTTAACTTACTTGTCCGAGGTTAGTAGCTGGACGAAGGAGAGTTAGTACTGATCCAGAATTTAATTTCAGCAAGGCCAGTTTTGTATTAGCTCAAGTTGAGGAAACAGTCGTGGCTGAAGTGTTTTGCGCAGACATACAAAACAAATGCGCCTACAACAGAAGTTGTGTAGGCGCATTTCCAGAGAAAATAAAACTAAGATACTGGGTCTTCAGAGGCTCGGATGAAGGAACTGTAAAAAGATTTTTGTTTTCCTTCTACATCCAAACTGAGCAAATGTAATGCTTCGTTCGTTTGCAAGCCATGATGTCTCTCGAGGATAAAAACACTTGCACGGTCGTAGCTCAGTTTCTTATGGGTTACCTCCCTATCTCCGGGCAAAGCAGAGATAGGGGAGGTAACCTTCCTCCTTGTTTCGTAACAAAGAGGAGATTTTCAAACAGAGCAATTGAGCTTTCATTTTCTGAAAGGCGGAGAAGAACACCCAGGGATTGGTTTACACCGATCGAAAATTCTAGCCACTGGGGGACCAAAGGCAGGCTAGGGGAACTCATATTAATGTTAAATAACCATGACATGAAGTTTTCACATTATTTCTTAACTTGTTTATTTACATTAATACGTTCTTTGGACATGAAGTAAACACGTAAATGCATTCATGTCTGCACTTCAAAAAGTCTGCACTTCAAAAAGTCTGCACTTAAGTTTCCTAACACGGACTAAAGTGCTTTGCGTTCAGGAATTTACTCGACGGAACTGTCTTTTGAGATTCTGTTTCCCCCTGAAATTATTTGCCATAAATCTTAATTTAGCTCAAGTTTTAGCCTGACATGGAGCAGGCTAGTTCAGAAGTATAAGTTACCTTGGTTACGTAGCTAGAACTAGAATGAGCCACCTTAATGGAACGGAACTCTCGTCGAAGTAAGCGAGACTTGTCGTAATAAGTCTCGCTTATCCTTATTCGATGTTGATGGAACACCCCCCGGTCTGTGAGGCATCTTGCCTTGTATGTGTTTGTGGATCTGTGATTCTGCTCATTTGAATTCATTAGGCTTGATTCTGCAGTACAGTTGTGTAAAGTGAAGTGATATGCTACATATACCATTCTTAAACTACAGCTTCACACAGGCTGGAATAAATAGCTGAAAATCTGTTGACAGCTAGCATTGTTTCATTATTTTATTGTTAGCCCCACCCTGCATCCCTAGGGCCAGAGAGAGAAAGGGGGGGGAGAGAGAGAGAAGGGGGAGAGAACAGAAAAAACAAAGATGGAAAAAAAGAGATGGAGTGAAAGAGATGACAGTCAGCAACACAGTGTGGTGTGTGTGTGTGCATGTGTGTAGTGGTC
Organism: Osmerus eperlanus; assembly: GCF_963692335.1. Taxonomy (NCBI): domain Eukaryota; kingdom Metazoa; phylum Chordata; class Actinopteri; order Osmeriformes; family Osmeridae; genus Osmerus; species Osmerus eperlanus. The sequence continues at coordinate 177,760 of NC_085024.1, forward strand.
TGTGTGTGTGTTGTGTGTGTGTGAGACAGAAAAAGGGACAGCAAGAGATGGGTTAGCCTAGTCCAGTGTTTTAACTGGTTAGGGTTAGCCTAGCCCAGTGTTTTACTTGATTAGGATTAGCCTAGTCCAGTGTTTTACAACGACAATCCCTGGTTCTCAGCAGAGCTCAGAAGGTTGAGGTCAGAGAAGGAGGAAGCATTTCGGAGTGGGGATAGAGACAGATTCAAGGAGTCGAAGAACAGGTTTAGCAAGGCGGTGAGAGAGGCTAAACGACTGTACTCAGAGAGACTGAAGCGTCAGTTCTCTGCTAATGACTCTGCTTCTGTCTGTAGAGGGCTCAGGCAGATTACCAACTACAAGCCCAGAGCCCCCCACTCCACTAACGACTCCCGCCTGGCCAACGACCTGAATGAGTTCTACTGTAGATTTGAAAGACAATTGGACTGTCCTGAACTACCCCTTCCCACCCACGAGGCATCCTCCCTCACCCCCTCTACAGTGACAACTCTCTCCATTCAGGAGGGTGAAGTTAAAAGACTTTTCAAGAGGCAGAACCCCCGCAAAGCAGCTGGGCCGGACTCTGTCTCTCCTGCCACCCTCAAGCAATGCGCTGACCAGCTGTCTCCGGTGTTCACCTACATCTTTAACACCTCCCTGGAGACATGCCATGTGCCAGCCTGTCCCAAGTCCTCCACCATCATCCCTGTGCCCAAAAAGCCAAGGCCAACAGGACTCAATGACTACAGACCCGTCGCCCTGACCTCTGTGGTAATGAAGTCTTTTGAGCACCTTGTGCTGGCACACCTCAAAGCCATCACAGACCCTTTCCTGGACCCACTGCAATTTGCCTACAGAGCCAACAGATCTGTGGATGACGCCGTTAACATGGCCCTCCACTTCACCCTACAGCACCTGGACTCCCCAGCATCCTATGCCAGGATCCTGTTTGTGGACTTCAGCTCTGCCTTCAACACCATCATCCCTGCCCTGCTTCAGGACAAGCTCTCCCAGCTGAACGTGCCTGACTCCACCTGCAGATGGATCACAGACTTCCTGTCTGACAGGAAGCAGTGCGTTAAGCTGGGAACACAAGTCTCTGACTCCTGGTCTATCAGCACCGGATCTCCTCAGGGCTGCGTCCTTTCCCCTCTGCTCTTCTCCCTGTACACCAACAGCTGCACCTCCAGTCATCCGTCTGTCAAACTTCTGAAGTTTGCAGACGACACCACCCTTATTGGGCTCATCTCTGACGGGGATGAGTCTGACTATAGGTGGGAAGCTGACAACCTGGTGACCTGGTGTAGCCAGAACAACTTAGAGCTCAATGCTCTTAAGACTCACAGTCAACACTGTGGAGTCCTTCCGCTTCCTGGGCACCATTCTCTCCCAGGACCTCAAGTGGGAACTGAACATCAGCTCCCTCACCAAAAAAGCACAACAGAGGATGTACTTCCTACGGCAGCTGAAGAAATTCAACCTGCCAAAGACAATGATGGTGCACTTCTACACAGCCATCATTGAGTCCATCCTCACCTCTTCCATCACCATATGGTACGCTGATGCCACTGCCAAGGACAAGAGCAGACTGCAGCGTATCATCCGCACTGCTGAGAAGGTGATCGGCTGCAATCTGCCTACCCTCGAGGACCTGCACACCTCGAGGACCCTGAGGCGTGCGAGGAAGATTGTGGCCGACCCCTCCCACCCTGGTCACTCCCTGTTTCAGCTACTCCCCTCTGGCAGAAGGCTGCGGTCCATCAGGACCAAAACCTCACGCCATAAGAACAGTTCCTTTCCATCTGCTGCTGGCCTCTTCAACAAGGCCAAGGACTCCCACTGACATTCATTCACTTATTTAACTATTATAAGTCCATCTAATGGCAATTCAGTATGCATAAGCCACTTTATCTCAGTATCCGATTGCACTATGTTGACCATTCACGCTGCTCATTCTATTCTTATTTTTATATATATTTTATTTTATATTTAAATTGTTGTATTCTTAGATTGTTTAGTTCTTAGAAATAGTTAAACTTTTGTACTTTTACTTAATTTAAGATCTGTATATGTTTAGTGTTTTGCACCTCTGATTCTGATTACTTGGTTAGGATTAGCCTAGTCCAGTGTTTTACCAGGTTAGGGTTAGCATAGCCCAGTGTTTTACTTGGTTAGGATTAGCCCAGCACAGTGTGGCTCACTGGGTTAAATAATATTATATATATTAATATATATTTATATTTTCTATAGGTAGGGTTAGGGTTAATTCCAATGGGAAATAGCAGCATTAAAGTAGTCCAAATAAAAAGAAAGAAATCCATATAAAATATATAAAGTGACTCATGACATCCAAGCAGTTGTTGGGAATTAGCTAATCATCCAGGAGGAAATTACATGACAAACTGATGGTATTGCTCCTCAGACCTCCACCACAGTGTAACCTATTACTGGTGAGTCAGCAGGAATTCCACCACCAGAAGAAAGTCATGACATCACTTCCTTCCTGACATGAAGGTGCGTTGACGTCAATGTGATGCAACATGGCGTGTGGCAGGCTGACTAGAGCTGGGAGTCTGTGTTGGGGTGTGCTAGAGGAGGAGAGAGTGACTAGCAGAGATGGTGGGAGTCAACAGACGTGTGTGTGTGCACATGAAATGCTTACTTGCCCCGGGGGAAACTGGTGGTAACGCGGGTGTAATCAGTGTGTCATCAAAGAAATACCTTTCATATGAAGTAATTGTCTTTCACAATGCAATGCTCACAATACTTTTGATATGCTTCTCATTTAATTTGCGTAAATACATTTGACCAACACTTAATCCAACTGATCTTAATGGTTAATCACTGAACCGTTTGGTAAGCCTATATATTTTCATTTCAGCAATAAACAGTATATTGATTTTGAGAAATACAGAAATAAAATGTGTTTTTGTACGAACATATCATTTACCGTAACCACACATGATGAGTACTCGTTATTGCTACTTGATTTCAGATTGGGGTAACCACAATTGGTCATTACTGTAGATATGTATACGTAAAAGTGGGGGCGCAAAAAAAAAAATCCTTCAACATAGCAGGATATACAGCAAGGAATAGGAAAAGCTCGTCGACAAGGGATCCGTCAGAGAGGTGGGCATGGGCACCAACAGAGAGGTCAGAGAGGTGGGCATGGGCACCAACAGAGAGGTCAGAGAGGTGGGCATGGGGCCTCTAAATGTTATGTTTTGTTCTCATTTAGTTACATAATAGAAAGTATACCTATGTTACAATTATATTTGAAAAATTGTAAAAACTACGTAATTTGCCCAAATGAGTGTAGACAATGTCTTCATTGATCCTTCACTTGATTACACATAGGATGGATATTTTGGAAATTATTATTTATTATGTAAATGTGAGTAATGTAAGTGTACCAAGGAAAAGAAAGGACAAGAAACTGGCTCCATGGTATTCAGAGGAAACCCGCACTCTTAAGAGGTCCACTAGAAAACTAGAACATAAGTGGCGTACCACTAAATTGGAGGTTTTCCGCCTGGCCTGGAAGGACAGCCTAATGGAGTACAAGCAAGTCCTCATCAGGTCCAGATCAGAATATTTCTCTAGGTTGATTAGTAAGAACAAACACAACACTAAGTTCCTATTTGATACTGTTGCAAAACTCACTAAGAAAAGTACACTCTGTGTTAGTTCAGATCTCTCTCCCAATGATTTCTTAGATTTATTTGACCAAAAAATCTATGCAATAAGGGACAAACTACAGACTAGTCCTGAAGGAGTGGCCATCAACACTGAACTTTCCCCTATACCAAGCATGCTGCATGTTGAGGCTCTCACTCACTTTAACCCTATTTCTATGGAAGCATTCATAGAGCTGATAGACTCCTCGAAACCCACTAGCTGCCTTCTCGATCCCCTCCCTGCCAAACTCTGTAGGGAACTTCTCCCTATTATTGGACCACCCATGCTTAGTATTATTAATGAATCTATTGTAATTGGCCAAGTCCCCAACGATTTCAAACAAGCTATTACTAAGCCCCTTCTTAAAAAAACAAACCTGGATCCAGGTTGTCTTAGCAACTACAGGCCAATTTCAAATTTGCCATTTCTCTCCAAACTTTTAGAAAAGACTGTGGCACAACAGCTCACTGAGCACCTCTCCTCAAATCAGCTTTATGAACCTCTCCAGTCTGGATTTCGTCTACACCACAGCACTGAAACTGCATTAGCCAAGGTAGTCAATGATCTACTTTTAGCCTCTGACGCGGGTTCTATCTCTGTCCTGGTTCTTCTAGACCTAAGTGCAGCTTTTGACACGGTGGATCATGAGATTCTCTTGGAACGTATGGAGAACTATGTTGGGATTTCTGGTACGTCACTTCAGTGGTTTAGATCGTATCTATCTGATAGATGACAATTTGTCCACTATGATGGCTGCTCATCCAGGAGCTCCACTGTAAAATACGGAGTACCACAGGGTTCAGTTCTAGGCCCTCTGTTATTTTCACTCTATATGCTGCCTTTAGGAAACATAATTAGAAGCTCTGGGGTAAATTTTCACTGTTATGCAGATGACACTCAGCTATATATGTCTATAAAGTCTGGAGAATTTCCACATGCTATGGAAAAATGTGTTTCTAGGTTGAGAGCTTGGATGACTGCAAATTTCCTTCTTCTAAATTTGGATAAAACCGAGGTTCAAATTTTCGGTCCTAAAAAAAATAAATAAATAAATATAGAAATAATTTTTCCAATCTGACCTTAGACCTAGACGGCGTCAAAGTCTCTCAAAGCCAGCTGGTAAAAAATTTAGGAGTCACAATGGACCCAGACCTTTCGTTTGAGTACCATATTAAGCAAATTACCAGAACTGCATTTTTCCATCTACGTAATATTGCCAAAATACGAAAATGTCTCTCAAAGGATGATGCCGAAAAACGAATACATGCATTTGTTACGTCCCGATTGGACTATTGCAATGTGTTGTTCTCTGGCCTCCCAATTACCCACCTAAAAAATTTACATCGGGTGCAAAATGCTGCTGCTAGACTATTGACCAGAACAAGAAAGTTTGATCACATAACATCTACTCTTGTCTCTCTACACTGGCTCCCTATCCAAGCCAGAGCTGACTTCAAAGTTCTACTACTAACCTACAAATCTCTGCATGGATTGGCACCACTGTACCTCTCCGGTCTCCTTGCACCCTATTGCCCCGCAAGGACACTTAGATCTCAAGATGCCGGCTATCTGGTGGTTCCCAAAATTAAGAAAAAAACAGCTGGAGGTAGGGCGTTCTCATAAAGAGCACCTCTTCTCTGGAACAAATTACCTGTCTCAATTAAGGAGTCTGATACTGTTTCGACATTTAAAATTAGGTTAAAAACGTTATTGTTTAGTCAATTCTACGACTGTTAAAGGTAAGTATGTTACTAGTTGGAGGCAACAGGGGACGGGTTGTTTCCATCCTTATTCTATAAGTATAACTTATTTTAGAGTTCTCTTCCCCTGGAACAGATTTCATGTTCCAACCGAGGGGGGCTGTCGCTGTCTTGGTGTGTGGGGCTGCATCAAATTCCCCTTTTTTGCTCTGTTAAATTGCTGCACCAGTCCACACTTGACCGGTGGGGATCTCATTCTATTATGACTGTAACTGTTAGCTGCTCCTGGCATTCTCTAATCCCTGCTCTCCTCTCTCTGTCCCCCCCCCCCCCCACACACATCCCTTGTGGTGTGGGAGGTTTGAGTTGTCAGCACCTGGCTGGTCGTCGGTCGGCCAACGCTGGACCTGGTCGCGAATCTCCCGGTCCTGTCCTACATCTATAAAGTTGAACAATGGATTTTGGTGTTTCAAAACCCATCGACACTGTATGACTATGTTTAGCCTGTGTTCTGCTCCTCTCTCTCACCAACCGTCTCTGGAGGAGGGGATCCCTCTCTGAATTGCTCCTCCCAAGGTTTCTTCCATTGTTTCTCCTGTTGGGAGTTTTTCTGGGAGTTTTTCCTTGTCTTCCTTGAGGGTTTAGGTTGGTTGAGGGGCAGTTCTATGGGCTTATGTGAAGCCCTCTGTGACATGCTTGCGTGTAAAAAGGGCTATACAAATACATTTGATTTGATTGCCTAATGTGAAACTGTGTAATCTGTCTTTTACATAGTACTGTAGCATATTAATTTCAGCACTTCTAAGGCCGATTTGAAACATGTATCTTGCATTGTTTGCTGTTGGATGAACTGATTGTTAAAAGTACTAAACTGAAAGAAGATCATACTGTTGTGTTTTGGTCATTAAACCAAATTTTCCCATTACATATTACAATAATCTTATGTTTGAAACAATGATTATGTGGACTGAAAGCATTCCAGCTGATTCCAGTCTGGCTTAGACTCAGTGGCAGGGGTTATTTCCTTCAATTACTATAAAAGAAGGACTTTAAGGAGTGATGTTTTTGGAAACAGAAACATAAAAATACAAACACTGTAATGTCTGTGTAGCAGTGGAATGTTGTTCCCCTAGATTACACACTGGATTGTACAAAAGGACCAGGTCAAATTGGGAGGGGGAGACTGATCATTTGATGTCAAGGTCAAAAAGTTTTAAAAAGTGCATTACAGATGTAAATCCAATTGTTGGTGTACAGACATTTTTACACATTTATGTTTACGTCTTTGTAAAAATGTATGTTTGTCAAAAAGCTATGTGTGTTTTGGGTTGACCCATCGCGGGTTATCTGTGTTCTCGCAGTTAGATTGTTCTTTTCGACCTGACCTCCAGCTAGCGAGGTACGTTGTCTTCGGGTCTGAAAATTGTTAGAGAACTGTGGTGAAATGTCGGGTTCATATTCATGTTTTGTAACCAAGTTGATATTGTCAAATGTATAGTAATATGTAATAATTAGTGTAAATATTAGACCTCGTTAACTAGCGTGCCGGTAGTGACTTGTGGGGACGGCAGTTGATGAGGTTCCCATGTGCTCACTCAGGTGGCCGAGAGCTAGGAGCGAGGTACACGCAAGAGCTAACTGTACTGTCTCTTCATGTACAGGTATGTCTTTTGTTTTTGTCCAACTTGTGTTTTCTTGGATGTGGTGTGCTGTTGTGCGGTGAATGTGTGTGCACAGCACCTGTCGTTTTTGATGCATTTGTCTGTTACTCTTTGCTCGCTGCTTTTCGACCTGACCTCCAGCTAGCGAGGTGGCCGAGAGCTAGGAGCGAGGTACACGCAAGAACTAACTGTACTGTCTCTTCGTGTACAGGGAAAATAAACCGTCTCCTGCAGATTCACAAGTGTGGCAGTGTCTTCAATCAAAAAAAGTACACAACGCAGAGTGAAGCACGCTACATCTGGACGAGGAAGAGGAAGAGCAAGGGGCCCAGGGAGAAGAGCAGGCCCAGTGAGAGATGGAGGAAGAGGTGCAGAAGCAGTGAGAGATGCAGAAGGAGGTGCAGGTGCAGTGAGAGGAGCAGGGCTGGGGAGAAGAGCAGGCCCAAGGAGAGGGCAAGGTAAAGGTGTAAGAATGCGTGGTGGTGGCATTCCAAGGGCTGCAAGAACAGTGGTCAGTGATGAACTTCGTGCCACTATCATTGACCATGTAATCAACCACGGCCTTTCACTAAGAAAGGCTGGTGAAAGAGTGCAACCCAAGTTGAGGCGGTCAATGCCTCCATTATACGCATCTTTCAACAAACCAATATTTTGTTCACTGTAAGCATTACTGTAAAACTTTTTCTGTTCTATTACTGTATACTGTTTTTCTACTGTACTTCCTTTAGTAAACAGTAAGGAAAAAAAAGATTTATTTTTTACTGAAATGTGTTTGAATGTGAACATTATTGTACATGTGGACATACAGTTCCCAACCAAGAAATTTAGTGTAAAAGGTGGATTGCATGTAAATACCTGAAACATAAGTCTATGCATTTTTCATAATGAGCCAGTATTTTGAAACCTGGTGTACTTTTATTGACTGCATGTACCTTGTACATGCAGCAACAGGTCAAGTGGTAGACTACAGCAAAGGGAAATTAGGACCACAAGGTACAGCAATTATTTTGTGCCTACAGCAATTAGACTGTACAACAGTCAGCTAGCATTCAGATAGTTTATTTTGTATTTTCTTATATATTACATATATTACAGTGTTAACTGTTTTTGTATTTAGTTTTTTTCAATCGCTAACAAGAGCTTACCCATACTTCGGATACTTTTTCTAAACTCTTAACACAGACTGACACCTACAAAACACAATTGGCCAAATGGATAATAATCTTCTAAAAAACACATTTCAGCTTTAACAAACTCCATTTCAAGACAGAACACATGTTTCTCTGCACACATTGACTTTACCAAAACACTGGAAATCTGACTCAAAATGAAATTATTCTGTCAAAGAATAACACTTGTTTTCACTTCACAAGGTACATGCAGTCAATCAAAGTTCACCCGGTTTCAAAATACTGGCTATTGTTGACATTATAAAAACTGCATAGACTTATGTTTCAGGTATTTGCATGCAAAACATGCAATCCACCATTTACACTAAATGTCTTGGTTGGGAACTGTATGTCCACATGTACAATAATGTTCACATTCAAACACATTTCAGTAAAAAGCAAATCAGTTTTTTTTCCTTACTGTTTACTAAAGGAAGTACAGTAGAAACACAGTAGACAGTAATAGAACAGAAAAAGTTTGACAGTAATGCTTACAGAGAACAAAATATCCATGAAACACAAGAGCGTTCCGTAAAAAACCCCCAGCAAAAAGCCCAGATAAAAAAGGGGGAACTAAAAAGCACAAAATGACTGCATCTAATCCCTGCGATCTTCAGGGTTAGGCCACATGTTTTCATCAACATCACAACTGATATCATCCAAGGCGATGCACCTAGGATAAAACCGCTTGGCATGTCGGATCCACCCTTGGCAATCATGAACTGTGATATCCCTGCATCCATGGCTTCAAGGAGGGACATCTGGTCATGTGGCTGATGATCATAAACCTTCCACCTCCATGCAGAAAAGAACTCCTCTATGGGGTTGAGGAAAGGTGAATAGGGTGGAAGGAAGAGACTCACCAGTCTTGGGTGGTCTTCAAACCATGATGTTATTGCTTGCGAATGGTGGAAAGCAACATTGTCCCAGGAAATTACAAAGGTCCTCATGTTTTCACCCTCCTGATCCTGCTCTGGTACCAGGCGCTGGTGGAGATCATTGAGAAAGGCGAGGAGGCGCTCGGTATTATAGGGTCCAACCTGACATTTGTGATGGAGTAATCCTGCATTTGCCATTGCTGCACACATGGTAATGTTTGCCCCTCTCTGTCCTGGCACATTAACTGTGGCCCTCTTTCCAATTATATTTCGTCCACGTCGACGCTTTTTGGACAGATTGAATCCTGCCTCATCTATGTACAGTTAGGTCCATAAATATTTGGACATTGACACCATTTTCATCATTTTGGCTCTGTATACCACCACAATGGATTTGAAATGAAACAATCAAGATGTGCTTTAAGTGCAGACTTTCAGCTTTAATTTCAGGGTATTTACATCCAAATCAGGTGAACGGTGTAGGAATTACAACACATTTTATATGTGGCCCCCCCCTTTTTAAGGGACCAAAAATAATTGGACAAACTAACATAATCATAAATCTAATTGTCACTTTTAATACTTGGTTGCAAATCCTTTGCAGTCAATGACAGCCTGAAGTCTGGAACCCATAGACATCACCAGACGCTGGGTTTTGTCCCTGGTGACGCTCTGCCAGGCCTCTACTGCAACTGTCTTCAGTTCCTGCTTGTTCTTGGGGCATTTTCCCTTCAGTTTTGTCTTTAGCAAGTGAAATGCATGCTCAATTGGATTTAGGTCAGGTGATTGACTTGGCCATTGCAGAACATTCCACTTCTTTGCCTTAAAAAACTCTTTGGTTGCTTTCGCAGTATGCTTCGGGTCATTGTCCATCTGCACTGTGAAGCGCCGTCTTATGAGTTCTGAAGCATTTGGCTGAATCTGAGCAGATAATATTGCCCGAAACACTTCAGAATTCATCCTACTGCTTTTGTCAGCAGTCACATCATCGATAAATACAAGGGAACCAGTTCCATTGGCAGCCATACATGCCCACGCCATAACACTACCTCCACCATTCTTCACTGATGAGGTGGTATGCTTTGGATCATGAGCAGTTCCTTCCCTTCTCCATACTCTTCTCTTCCCATCATTCTGGTACAAGTTGATCTTGGTCTCATCTGTCCATAGGATGTTGTTCCAGAACTGTACAGGCTCTTTTAGATGTTTTTTGGCAAACTCTAATCTGGTCTTCCTGTTTTTGAGACTCACCAATGGTTTACATCTTGTGGTGAACCCTCTGTATTTACTCTGGTGAAGTCTTCTCTTAATTGTTGACTTTGACACAGATACGCCTACCTCCTGGAGAGTGTTCTTGATCTGGCCAACTGTTGTGAAGGGGTTTTTCTTCACCAGGGAAAGAATTCTTCTGTCATCCACCACAGTTGTTTTCCGTGGTCTTCCGGGTCTTTTGGTGTTGCTGAGCTCACCAGTGCGTTCTTTCTTTTTAAGAATGTACCAAACAGTTGATTTGGCCACACCTAATGTTTTTGGTATCTCTCTGATAGGTTTGTTTTGATTTTACAGCCTAACGATGGCTTGCTTCACTGATGGTGACAGCTCTTTGGACTTCATATTGAGAGTTGACAGCAACAGATTCCAAACACAAATACCATACTTGAAATGAACTCTAGACCTTTTATCTGCTCCTTGTCAATGAAATAACAAACTCCCATGAAGGAATAACATACACCTGGCCATGGAACAGCTGACCAGCCAATTGTCCAATTACTTTTGGTCCCTTAAAAAGGGGGGGGGGGCCACATATAAAATGTGTTGTAATTCCTACACCGTTCACCTGATTTGGATGTAAATACCCTGAAATTAAAGCTGAAAGTCTGCACTTAAAGCACATCTTGATTGTTTCATTTCAAATCCATTGTGGTGGTATACAGAGCCAAAATGATTAAAATTGTGTCAATGTCCAAATATTTATGGACCTACCTGTTGGCTTGTTGAAAGATGCGTATAATGGAGGCAGCCGTTGACCGCCTCAACTTGGGTTGCACTCTTTCACCAGCCTCTCTTAGTGAAAGACCGTGGTTGATTACATGGTCAATGATAGTGGCACGAATTTCATCACTGACTACTGTTCTTGCAGCCCTTGGAATGCCACCACCACGCATTCTTACACCTCTACCTTGCCCTCTCCTTGGGCCTGCTCTTCTCCCCAGCCCTGCTCCTCTCACTGCTCCTCTCACTGCACCTGCACCTCCTTCTGCATCTATGACTGCTTCTGCACCTCTTCCTCCATCTCTCACTGGGCCTGCTCTTCTCCCTGGTCCCCTTGCTCTTCCTCTTCCAGACATTACAGTGTTTGTATTTTTCTATTTCTGTTTCCAAAAACATCACTCCTCAAAGTCCTTCTTTTATAGTAATTGAAGAAAATAACCCCTGCCACTGAGTCTAAGCCAGACTGGAATCAGCTGTGGTTGGCCCACTTTACCCAACATAAATCAGCTGTGTGTCAATTTTTCAATTGTCTTTTTTTAAATTTGTTTTTAGCTGAGATATGTTGTTTTTGAACTAATATAATTGCAGAAGCAGATGTTTTCATACTGTATCTAAGGTTTGGATAATTGTTTTTGCTATTGTGGGATGTTGTGTGTTAACATTCGTAAATACTACACAAACAATCCATCATTTTGTTGGGAGGTATAGCTTGTCTGTTAAGAAAATGTAAGCGTTGCGGAAATGTGTTCACTGACTGCATATTGTGTGAAAAAGACTTGAAATATGTGAATTGTAGGCCAAAAAAGACTAATTGTGTTTAGAGTTTTGAAAATGTGACAACTGTTTGGACAAATGCTTGTTAGTGACTGAAAAAAACTGTAATGCTTTTGTATTTATGTATTTATGTTTTTATTTGTATGCAGCAGGCTATCTAACAATGGAGCGTGTAATGGTGACCAGTCAGATTTCCAGTGTTTTGGTAAAGTCAGTGTGTGCAGAGAAACATGTGTTCTGTCTTGAAATGGAGTTAGTATATATATTTAACAATGTGTTTTTGAGAAGAAAATTATCCATTTGGCCAATTGTGTTTTGTAGGTGTCAGTCTGTGTTAAGAGTTTAGAAAAAGTATCCGAAGTATGGGTAAGCGCTTGTTAGCGATTGAAAAAAAACTGTAAGAGCATTGAGCTTTAAGTTGTTCTAGTTGCACCAGGTCACCAGGTACACCAATACTATAGACAGTGGAATCATTGAGCAAAATCAGAAATGTATTGAGGAAATACATTCAAATTATATAACATATAATAACTTTCAGAGCAAAAATAATTAGCTACAAAAGAAAACTATGCTATTGTACATAAAACATGTACTGCAGTGTTTGTCACCTGGCTAAAAAACAATCAAACAAAGCAAAACAAAGGATGGATTACTCCCCTACATTTCCATCAACCCTGTCTTGTGGATTTGGTCACAGGTTTTCATCCACATCGCAGTTGATGTTTTCATTTGATAGAACTCTCTGAAAGAATCTCCGGGCATGGCGAATCCAGGCCTGGCACTGGTTTGCTGTAATGTCATTGCATGCCTCATCCATGGCCTGGAGAAGGGTAACTTGTTTATGAGGGTGCCTATCGTACACCTTCCACCTGCATGTGGAGAAGAATTCCTCAATAGGGTTGAGAAAGGGAGAGTTTGGGGGCAAGTATAGGGCTGTAAATTGTGGATGGGCTTGAAACCATGCTTGCACCAATTGAGCATGGTGAAACCTGACATTATCCCACACAATTTACATTTGGCATAGGTCTATGCCATTACACACAATGGCATAGGTCATGCCATCAGCTCTACAGACCTGACTGAGCTCATCCAGGAAGCCTACAAGTAAAGCTGCATTATATGACCCAATAAGAGGGCTGCGTCCCACCACACCATCTTCTGATATCGCTGCACACATGGTGATGTTGGCCCCACATTGTCCAGGTACTTGGATGGTTGCCCGCTGGCCAATGAAATTTCGACCTCTTCTCCTTGTCTTGGCCATGTTCCTGCCTCATCCAAAAATATGAATTTGTGATGGTTTTCATCAGCCTCCAGCTCCATCACCCTCTAAAGACATTTTGAAAAGAGAATTACTGATTACAATGCAACATTGCTGGGGAAGTTTCCACAACAGGCACCTTGAGCTGAACATACCTGAACATACTCAATCCTCAGTTGCTTCACTCTGTCTGCATTCCTTTCGAAAGGCACACGGTGCAGTTGTTTTAAAGACACCTGGTGCCTTTCCAGAATGCGTGCAATAGTCGGTAAACTTATGGCTTTCACATTGTTGAACATGTCGTCATTGTCCAAGATATGCTGTATGTATTTCTCTAAGGCGAATATCATTTCTGGCCTGGACCAAATTGACCACAGCCTGCTCTTGTTGCTCAGTCAGTATTCTGCCTCTGCCTCCCCCATTTGGCCTAGCCTCTATTCTGCAGGGAAAATTACAATACAGTAAAAACACATTTAGTCACATCACTTACTTTGGGATACACATTGACATGCAGTATGACCATTTGATAATTGCCTTGGAATGCATGCTGAAAGCTTACCGGTTTTCATTGTGGAAAGTTCTGATGATTGAGGCCACAGTTGATTTTCTGAGGTTTGGTTGGATCATTGTAGCTGTCTCATTATCATGCCTCAATTCACAACATAGTCCACAACTATTGCCCTGATTTCAGTGGACACTCGTTGCTGTTGCTGCCGCTGTCTTGTTACGTGGACTTGTCCTCTACCACGTACCCCCACACCTCCCTGACGAGGCCCGTGGCCGCCTCTCTGACGAGGCCCGAGGCCGCCTCTCTGACAAGGCCCCTGACCGCCTCTCAGAAGGGGTGGTTGTCTCCCTCCATCCCTTGGACCACCACATCTTCCTCCTCCCACTCCCTGACCTCTATTCGGACCACCTGCCAGCTCCATGCTATTGTATCACTATGTTGTTGTAGGCGGCTACCACTTATTTTATATTACATAGTTTTTTTTATTCGCTTTGGTACTATTTTCACAAGTATGTGGTAAAACCTCACAACTGTTGAAAAACACACTCACAAAACTCAAAGCAGATTATCAAAAAGTCTGTTTTTTCAAACATGCAATCACATGTTCAATTGACAAAGTACAATTCACAAAATTACACAATTACCCTAACCCAACAGAGAGGTGGGCATGGGCACCAACAGAGAGGTCAAAGAGGTGGGCATGGGCACCAACAGAGAGGTCAAAGAGGTGGGCATGGGGCCCATCAAAGGGTTGGTCATGAGAGAGGGGGCGGCAGAACTGTTGTCTCTAATGAAGTCCGGGCCATCATCGTTGATCATGTGGTGAACCGAGGCCTTACTATGGCAGAAGCTGCCAGATTAGTTGATCCAAATCTAAAATGATCAACTGTCAATTCTATCATCCGAACCTTTCGCCAAGAAAACCGGTAAGTGTGGAGGATTTATACTATATTACATTCACAATAAATTTTAATGCATGTAAATTCATCAGACATGTTACAGTTTTTGTACAGTATGATCTATTGACTGTATACTCTGTTCTATGCTTAGTATTGACAGAAAACCCCATAGTGGTGGCCGTGGCCTGACCGACCAGCAAGAGTTGGCAGTGGTGGAAATGGTGAGGGCCAGGAATGATGTACGGCTGTCATAAATAAAGCAGGCAATTGAGGAGAACAATGACACCTTTGCCAATGTGTCATCCATCAGCCTACCAACAGTAGCCCGCCTTTTAAAGGGGCACCAGGTATCAATCTACACACCATTTGAAAGCTCTGAGAATGAATTTGAATATCTAAACAGATTGGCCTATATTATGGCATACATACAAGATAGTTCGTCTAGCAGCATCTTCATTTTGGGGGACTGGAACGCAGATCTCTCTGACCATAGGTCTATATTTGCTAATCATCTAAAACACTTTTGTTCAGACAATGGGCTGTTCCTTTCTAGTGAGATGCTGCTGCCTAATGACACAAGTCATATACACAAGTGAGGCGTGGCACACAACCTCCTGGTTAGACCATTGTATTTGTTCAAGTAACGCTCATAACTCCATTGAGGACATCAGGATTAATTATGAACTTGCCACCTTTGACCATGTGCCCTTCTCTTTGTGTTTAAATGTGGGTAATATGCCATCTTTCATGTCTGTGAGCAACGATCTGCCTGTAGGGAAAATCATGTGGTCAAGCTTAACTGAGAAGGACATGTGTTTATATTCTGCACAGTGTGGGACTGTTGAGTAATGTTGAGCTGCCTAAAAATGCTGTAAATTGTAATGATATTAACTGTAAAAATCCACAACATAGAGCCGAGCTGTGTTCATTGTATAATAATATTGTGGACTGCTTGCTCATGTCAAGTCAGCATCTGTATAAGACCAAAACATTTAAAGCTAAACCTGGCTGGAATGAGTATGTTGAAGAGATTCATGCCGAGGCCAGAAGGGCCTTTAAAGTCTGGGCTGAATCATGCAGGCCAAAGTATGGCCCTACATTTGAGTACATGAAGAGGGCAAACTTGAGATTTAAATATGCTTTGTGCTACATAAAGCGAAATGAGAACACTCTTAGGTCGGATACACTGGCAAAGAAACTACAAAGTAATAGTCCTATTGATTTCTGTTAAGAAATTTAAAAAATAAACAATTCTAAAGTACCCCTACCAACTAACATTGACGGCACAAGTGGAGCAGAGCAGATCGCTCAGCTGTAGCAAAAACACTATTGTGACATTTTTAACTGTGTCAAAAGCAATTCATTTGTTGCTGGTGAAGTTGACAATAGGGAAGAGGTGATTGTATCTCCACAAGAGGTCTTTGATATAGTGACAGGGCTAGATAACAACAAGTCATGTGGTGCAGACAGGATATCTGCTGAGCATTTAAAAAATGCCGGTGGAAAACTGTATCCCTTGCTTGCCATCTGTTTCTCAGGATTTTTGATTCATGGAGTTTTACCCGACTCCTTAATGTCTGTGATCTTGGTTCCAGTGGTTAAAGATAAAGCGGGCCAAATTAACAGCAAAGACAATTATAGGCCCATAGCTCTGGCTAGTACTCTGTCGAAAGTGTTAGAGAAAGCTATTCTTAGGAAAATGGAAACATTTCTGCTGACTTCTGACAACCAGTTTGGATTTAAACCCAAACATGGTACAGACATGTGTATATTTGCCTTGTAAGAACTGTTAGAGTTGTATCACTGTCACAATACCACCATTTTTATGTTTTATTGATGCCTCAAAAGCATTTGATTATGTGAACCATGAAAAGTTATTTTACAAATTATGTAAGAGGGGTGTTCCTAAATGTCTGATAAGAATCCTGGCTTTCTGGTATGCCCAACAAAGTATGTGTGTGAAAAGGGGAAATTCTATATCTGCCCCATTTCATGTCTCTAATGGAGTGAGGCAGGGCAGTATATTGTCTCCATTTTTGTTTAATGTTTATATGGACGATTTGTCAATTCTTTTAAATAACTGTATAACGGGTTGTAGGGTTGGTAACAGTATCATCAGTCATCTAATGTATGCTGATGATTTAGTAATTCTCTGTCCATATAGTGCTGGTCTACAAGAGATGTTACAGGTGTGCTCCCAATATGGATCAGATTTTGATATCCAATACAACGCAAAGAAAAGTAACATCATGAATGTCCGGAGCAGGGGGGACTCTAAACTCTCTTCCCCCGACTTCTTCTTGTCTGGAAACAAAATGTTTAACAGAATAACAGAATGTTATTGATGAATGTAAATATCTGGGACATTACATCTGTGCTGACCTGTCTGATGACAGAGACATCAATAGACAGTGTCGAATGCTCTATGGACAAGCTAATATGCTGATCCGAAAGTTTGGTGCATGCTCACCACCAGTTAAGACCAAACTTTTCAACGCATACTGTACCCCCATGTATACTGCTCATTTGTGGAGGCACTACAAAAAGTGCAGTATGCACAGACTGAATGTTGCCTATAATGATGGCTTGCGGATGCTGCTAAGGGTACCGCGAAGGAGCAGTGCAAGCCAAATGTTTGTTAATGTGGATGTGCCCACCTGCCCTGCAGTGCTGCGCAGACTCATGTATAGCTGCATGTGCAGACTTACAACCTCTATGAACAGTATCATCCTGGTACTGACCAATCCGGCACTAAGTTCAGTGCGATGCTTTTCTAATATGTGGACTCACTGGCATCTGAGCCTCCTCAGAAAATGATGTACATCGTGATTTTTATTATGTTTGTCTGTATGTTGTTTTGTAATCTATGGACCTAGTAAGTGTCCGAAATAATGTTTATGATGATGATGATAAATGAAACACATTTACCTGGTGCCTTTTGAGAGAAACAATGACCGGGTGAAACAACTAATGGCAGAGTATGTTCAGGTACAGCACTATATATTGTATTACGTACTGTTACTATTTGATGCATCACTTACGTCTTATGTATATTGGAACAACACTGTAAAAAGAACTAACCAAAATGTATTTTTTAGAGGGTTATGGTGCTTGACGCTGATGGTGAACCATCACAAGTAAATTTTTGTTGATGAAGCGGGCTTTAACCTTGCCAAAACTCGTCACCGTGGACGGAACACCCTCGGCCTATGGGCCACTGTCCAAGTGCCTGGACAACCTGGAGGAAACATCTCCATGTGCGCAGCTATCTCTGAAGATGGTGTCGTAGGACGTAGGCCATTACTTGGCTCCTATAATGCTGCACATCTTATTGAGTTTCTCAATGAAATTGAGCCGGCCTGTCAAGGTGAAGGGGTCACCTATGTAACTGTGTGGGACAATGTCAGCTTTCACCACGCAGGGGTAGTTCAAGCATGGTTTCAGGCCCATCCTCGATTCATGACTCTCTACCTGCCTCCATACTCTCCTTTCCTCAACCCCATTGAGGAATTTTTTTCATCATGGAGGTGGAAGATCTATGATGGCCAACCCCTTGAGCGTGCCACCCTCCTTCAGGCCATCGATGATGCATGTGATGACATCACCCTCCTTCAGGCCATGGATGATGCATGTGATGACATCACCCTCCTTCAGGCCATGGATGATGCATGTGATGACATCAATGTAGACCAATGTCAAGCATGGATTCGTCACGCCAAAAGGTTTTTTCCAAGGTGCTTGAACAATGCTAAAATTCATTGTGATGTGGATGCAAGCCTTGACGTTGACCTTGGATGAGAATCTATGGCCAAATGCTCAAGACAGGCTTGATCCAAATTAATGTAATGTGTGCACTAAATGTTATGTTTTGTTCTCATTTAGTTACATAATAGAAAGTATACCTATGTTACAATTATATCTGAAAAATAAAAACTATTTTTTTTTATTCGCTTTGGTACTATTTTCACAAGTATGTGGTAAAACCTCACAACTGTTAGTACAAAACTCAAAGCAGATCATCAAAAAGTATTTTTTTAAACATGTAATCACATGTTCAATTGACAAAGTACAATGCACAAAATACACAATCACTCTTTCACGACACCTAATCAGTGTGTCATCAAAGAAATACCTTTCATATGAAGTAATTGTCTTTCACAATGCAATGCTCACAATACTTTTGATATGCTTATCATCTAATTTGCGTAAATACATTTGACCAACACTTAATCCAACTGATTTTAATGGTTAATCACTGAACCGTTTGGTAAACCTATATATTTTCATTTCAGCAATAAACATTATATTGATTTTGAGAAATACAGAAATAAAATGTGTTTTTGTACGAACATATAAATTAACCTCAAATGATGAATACTCGTTATTGCTACTTGATTTCAGATTGGAGTAACCACAATTGGTCATTAGACATACGTAAAAGTGGGGGCGTAAACACTGGCAATTTCTTTCAACATAGCAGGATAGACAGCAAGGAATAGGAAGAGCTCGTGGACAAGCAATCCGTCAGAGAGGTGGGCATGGGCACCAACAGAGAGGTCAGAGAGGTGGGCATGGGCACCAACAGAGAGGTCAGAGAGGTGGGCATGGGCACCAACAGAGAGGTCAAAGAGGTGGGCATGGGCACCAACAAAGAGGTCAGAGAGGTGGGCATGGGCACCAACAGACAGGTCAGAGAGGTGGGCATGGGCACCAACAGACAGGTCAGAGAGGTGGGCATGGGCACCAACATAGAGGTCAGAGAGGTGGGCATGGGCACCAACAGAGAGGTCAGAGAGGTGGGCATGGGCACCAACAGAGGTCAGAGAGGTGGGCATGGGCACCAACAGAGAGGTCAGAAAGGTGGGCATGGGGCCTCTAAATGTTATGTTTTGTTCTCATTTAGTTACATACGTAATAGAAAGTATACCTATGTTACAATTATATCTGAAAAATAGTAAAAACGACGTAATTTACCCAAATGATTGTAGACGATGTCTTCATTGATCCTTCACTTGATTACACATAGGATGGATATTTTGGAAATTATTATTTATTATGTAAATGTGAGTAATGTAAGTGTATTGCCTAATGTGAAACTGTGTAATCTGTCTTTTACATAGTACTGTAGCATATTAATTTCAGCACTTCTAAGGCCGATTTGAAACATGTATCTTGCATTGTTTGCTGTTGGATGAACTGATTGTTAAAAGTACTAAACTGAAAAAAGATCATACTGTTGTGTTTCGGTCATTAAACCAAATGTTCCCATTACATATTACAATAATCTTGTGTTTGAAACAATGATTATGTGGACTGGAAAACATGTGCAACTGACTGAAAGCTCATCAGGTTTTGAAAGAATGACTAGCTGCGTTACAAGTGTGATCAGTTTGGATCTTTGTACTAAGAGTTTTGAAAATGTGCACCTTAGCACCAAATAGCAATAGTACCAAAGCGAATAAAAAAAACTGTAATACTCATACCACAAAGTGAAATCAATCAGCAATAAATAGTATTGACAAAGCAATTACAAGGGCTTGCCTACCTACAGGTGCTGCTGGATTTCAAATCTTAAAACATGGTTTAGTCCAATTTGTTCAGGTTTCATAATAATTGGTGTCAATGGATCTCGTTAAACTGAAACTTTCATGTTCTAAACTTGGAATAATGTTTATCAGTTTCCATAAAACTATGCATAAGAGTAATGCAACAGTTACTTATCATTTTGAGCAGTAGTATCAATTGACAGTTAGATCATTGTAATGTAAGGAAATGACAGACATTTCAGATGTTATGTGTGAATATGCATTTTGAAATGGTGATACTTTGATGTTAACTTTAGTCATTTTGAACAGATGATTATAGTTCAATGAACAAATGATCTAAACTATATGTCACGGCCACAGCCGTGCCCCCCTGTTGTTTTTGGTTTTGTCCTGTCCTAGTGTTTCCCTGTCATTGTCTTCACCTGTGTCTGGTTCTCATTAGCGTCATTGTGTCCACCTGTGTCGTTTGGTTCTGTGTATTTAGGTTTCTGTTTTGTGTCCAGTCTTTGTCTTGTCATTACTACTACCTGTCCGTGTGAGTACCCTATCTGTTCCCCGTTTTGAGAAATAAACCCTTTGTTTCTACCATGCCTCGCATCTCTCGTGCATTTGGGTCCTACCCCACCTCTCAGCGTGACACTATATGTGTATTGTATCCAAGCAATTGAAAATTGTCTTAGCGTTTTGAAAAATGTGCATTTTGATCATCAGTTGTGAGTTTTGTGTCTAGAGTTTTGAAAAAGGACATCACGGTTCTGAAATTTGTGTCATCAGGTCCAGCAAATCATTCCTAAGTACCGTTGTACTCCAGGAACAAGCCTTTAGCCTTTTCTTGCAGATGGGGAGACAGTCAGTGTCTCTGATGGAGGTGGGGAGCATTCATTGCAACCCTTCCATAGAGATCATTTTAGCATTACATTTTTAGATTGATCTTAAAACGTACCTGTTAAAAAATCCAACCCCGTTGTAGTTGTCACTCAATCATTTATATACCATACCATAAATTATTGATTACCCTTTCCATTTACTATGTATTACTTTATTATTTATTGTTGACTCAAAGCTTTAGTCATCTGTGTATCCGTATTACATTTTATTTCTATGTAATACTTTACTTTATTATTGTAATCCAAACGATTCGATTTACTTAATTACTTGATTATCCCCATTTTATTCATTCATTTCCTATGTATTAGTTTGCTTTAGCACTTATTTATTATTATACATTTTGTTTAGTTTAGAGGAGGAGGGCCTCGTATAAGCGTTTTACGCTTCTTCCCTCCTCCTGCACCTGTTTTACCCATTGTTTTTGTATTATGTTTTTATATAATATTTTGTGCAAATAAATAAAACAGATTCAAAATATATTTCATTACAATATTACTGTCTTAGTTTTTTTTCAATTGCTTTGGCACAATTTTTTAAACAGGGCTCGGTTTTTCAAACCCCTTCACGCAATTAGCACAACACCTCAGATCATTTGCAAAATGGAACACTTTTGTCAGAACTATACAATGTCTTATATAAACCTTATTTTGTTGTCATAACATAAACCCAACCATCATATGGTCTGATTCTGTTTGAATCAGTTAAACACGCCTGTGCTCAAACTAAAACACTTAGCATTTACACAGAAAGTGTAAAAATAAATTCAACACCACATGACACCAATTGTGTAGACTAATGAAAATATGTAGTTATTTTCATGTCCTCAAGTCAATACTGAACATTTCAACAAAACATAACATTTTCCAGTTTTCATACAGTATTACTGAACGTACCATTGTACTGTAAGCTTACAGTAATACTGTAACAAACTAGAGAGGGTACAATTTCTGGGGAAATTGTAGGGTGTGCTTGCTTGCGTCGGTTGCAGGTGGGTCTGTCCAAGTTTTTCCCTTCTAGTGATATTTTCAAGCATTTAGCCTACTCATATTGCATATTTCATTAAAGGGGTGATTGACTGGGTTTTTTGGGTATTTCACACTGTTCCTTAACCCTCGTGCTGCCTTCGGGTCACATGACCCAAAGGTTCATAACGAACCATCATTGTGTTTACCCAATTTTACCCAATACAAAAACAAATAAAAATACTTTTCTTTTAACCTTCGCAATGTGGGGGGTCTGAGACAGCCCGACGGTTAAAAGAAAATGCTTCACTTTGTTTTTGTATGCGGTAAAGTTGTCGCAATACGACGGTGGGTCACAATGACTGATGGGTCAGAACGACCCGAGGAGAACACAAGGGTTAAGGTCTCCGAATAGGGTATGTAACATTGGTTGGGTTGAAAATGGCCCGGGTGCTGTTCTATGAACCCTGATAGATCCTCTGAAATGTTCCCGGGAAAAAACACTAGCTTTTCTCCTTTTATGGTATGCTCATTAATATTTAGATGACCTGCGCGCTGATTGGTTGGTTTTCAACGAGTGAAGCTGGGGAGCAAAAACGCAACACGGCCAACAGCACTCACTGAAACACCGAAGGTGGAGACTTGAAATAAAAACGCGCAAATAAATCTATTGTGTCTACACAACACTGTTTTCAACAGATTGACTAGATATCATTTGAAATGATAACGTTAGTTGTTTCCACTTCTGTTGTCGAAGCAAACTGGATTGACTTAGGTGGGTAGAACGTTACAGCTTATAGCAACCAAACTACTGTATATCGTGATTCAACTCAGCTTCAGTTAACTAGCTCTAGACATCTTGCTGAAAATTAACCTGACAAAGATCTGGACATACATGCATCGTGAATTGTAAATTTACATAACATGGGTTATTTATTTGAATGAAACAGTCAGGAACAGTAGCCCCATTGCCAATAAACTAGGCTAAATCATCAGATTCTACCTATGCTCTTGCGTTAGCAAGCTAAACTAGTTTACATGCCTACAGTCTAGGTTTTTTTTCGCTATCTAGCTGTTCTTGCATTCCTTGCAAATCAGCGTTAACCCTCGTGCTGCCTTCGGGTCACATGACCCAAAGGTTCATAACGAACCATCGTTGTGTTTACCCAATTTTACCCAATACAAAAACAAATACAAATAATTTTCTTTTAACCATTCCAATGTGGGGGGTCTGAGACAGCCCGACAGTTAAAAGAAAATGCTTCACTTTGTTTTTGTATGAGGTAAATTTGTCGCAATACGACGGTGGGTCACAATGACTGATGGGTCAGAATGACCCGAAGATAACACAAGGGTTAATAAAAAGCAGATGAGCTAGAGTCTAGCTAACACTGACTAGACGGGCATGGCTGATGTTTGTCTATACCGTAGCATAGAAGATCCCTGTGCAGTTCGACCCTCGACACATTTGCGCGAATCATTTCACCAAGGACGGTTTTGAAAATCTGGGACAATGTAGCTAAAGCAGGATTTGCTATGAAGCTGTTGCCGAAAAGAGGTGCGTTCCAACCTTACGTTCATCACAACCGCAAGCTGTAGTATGATTTTGTCGGTAACAGTTATTAGCAATGCTAACGTATCCTGTATCTAGCACCTGCCTTTCTCCAGTTCTTTCAAATAGATAATCTAGACAGGCGTTAGCAATAGGCCAGACTGCTATTTGTTTTCTGGCTATTTTTTCTGAAGTTTCCCTTCTAATGCCGACTACAGCTAGTCTAACTAGAGTCATTTGCTAAGTAAAGTATGTTGATGTGTTTAGAAACGTATTTAGTATTCTACCTATGCTAGATACAGGAGACGTTAGCATTGCTAATAACTGTTACCGACAAAATCATACTGTAGCCTACTTATAGCTTGCGATGAGCGTACGGTCGGAACAGCACATCTTTTCAGGTTCAACTTCATAGCAAATCCTGCTTGAAATTCTCCAAGGTTGTCAAAACTGTCTTGGGTGAAATGTTCAGAGCAAATGAATAATTGAGTGTCGAACTTCGCCGGGATCTTCTCATAGACAAACAGCAGCCATGCCTGTCGAATGTTTGGCTCCTTGGGAAGACTATGAGTGTTACCCTTCCCTGTACAGCCTGGAACACAGCATTTACGACCGTGGTCCATTTTCAATATCCTTGTTATACTTCAAAACGTTACTCTTTGTAATTGCTTAGAAGTAGCCTACACAGAGCAGCGCGCAGCTAAACTAGCATCGGAGATCTACTCTACCTCGGACTGGGCAAGAACACCAGTGAGTGGGCTGGTCTGGATGTAAATTTTGGGGCGTGACAAAGATACAGACCAGAGCCAAAAAAGGCGGTCCCCGGACTGACGTCAGTCCGGTGGCTTTGTTGAAAAGCTAGCGTTTTAAGCCACATTTTTTCATTTGGAGATTTGCATAGGAAAGAGGTGTCAATGGACTTTGAGGTTCACTGTATGTTCATTTTACCCACCGAACTGTCGTTATTCAACTATGACAAGGTAAAATCGGTTTTGTAATCAATCACCCCTTTAAGAACACCCTTTGAAACAGCTGCGAACCCCCTTTGAAACAAGCTACTGTAACAACATTGTCACTGGCAGTATATTTCAGATGGAATCGCGATTCAAACAGTACCATCTGCTAACTGAAAATATGCCCCCCAAAACGTAAATAAGTTTGACATTAATGTAGGGGGAAATGGCTAATTCAAAATAAGTTTGCTAGAGGCAAGCTAGCTGCTGTTGCTCCACATTTCACTGATTGTTTGAAAGCGCCGGAAATGAGAACGTTTCTTTTGGCATAAAGTTTAGCTGTGGCATTGAAGACAGTAGTACTGTCACAGTACGACACTGCCAGTGGGCGAGCCGAGTCTGACTGAGGCTAACGTCAAAACAAGCCGCGGTGTCACTCAAATTCCAAGTTTTACACAAATCACAAAAATATGCTGACCCGCTGGCTGTCTTCGCAATCGCCATATCTTTAAAACACTGCCCTCCTTCTGATTAAACAGCTGTGTAGATGTTTTTGTAGTGTGTCTCGCGTAGGCTACAGCGTTGCAGTGAGCAACACTGGTTTGAAACCACAGGTAATGAAAATTTCACCAACAAATCGTTTACTTGTAATGTAATGTCATAATAAATCCTACAACGAAAATGTATTTGTGAGGAATGTTTATTTTAACGATTGAAAACAGATGCATCATAGACCACTGTAGTATGTGTTGCCCGAGCAACAGAGGCTAATGTCATGCTAATGCTTCAGTGAAATAGTAGACTACCGTTTCCGAAAGTAGATGTGGGCCTACTTCCTTAATAATATCAACTAATATTGTACATTACATTTCACAATAGTGTTTCACATCACAACGTAAAATGAGTAAATAGTTATCATCCTGGCCTCTTTGCTTGTGGCGTTTCTGCAGCTGCCTTGCAGTAAAGCTATAGTTAGCCTAGCTATCCCCCAAGTTAACAGATGCGAAACGAACGTTCTGCACGCGTGTTTTCGTGACGTTAGTGACGTTAGTAACGTCAGTGACTGTGGCTAGCAAATTAGCCACCGTTAGCTTCACTTTTCAGCTTAACTTGAGCCTAAACCATGCAACGGAACGTAAATAAAAATACAAGCAACTCAATCGCTACCAAGACGAAACTTTTGACACCTAGGTTGTCTATGTAGGCCAAATATTGACAAAGATTTAGGGGGGGAAAAAGAAACTAGAAAAGGCTGTTCCTGCGAAACAGCAGTGAGAATGCTGAAAACCTGAATGGGGATAGCTGACCATGCTAAAAAAGCTGAAAATAGTGAACATTTAGTAGAAAGTTATAAGCTGAAGCTTCAAAGCAACCGAAAGGTATTTTTGAAAGGGGCTGGAGCAGAATTCCAACAATGATTTGAAAGGATTTACCATTACTTTTAAAGTGAGAATAATTTGCACAAAAACCTTAATATTTTAATATGCCCTTACTATGATACGTCATTTCGCCCTATCTACGTCAGATCACTGAATGGCTCCTCCTCCTGTACTGTTATTGTAGCCTTCATCAGCTAGCTAGCTAGTTTCAGGATGTCTCCCACCACCCGCAACTGCATCTTCCCTGGATGCAAGAACTACAGCTGCGCTGCAACGCCATTTAAGTTCACTATTGCTAATGAAAGGAAAAATAGGTGGATAGATTTTGTGAAGAGCCACGTTCATGGAAAGCTTCGGATAAACTCCAACAGCCGCCTATGCGCCACTGACCATTTCATGGCAGTCAGTTTTAACATGGACCAGAGACAGACGGGGTTCACCATCACACGGCTTCTCTTGCAGCGCGAAGACGTACCGAGCATCGCCCCCCCGGCCGTTCATCCTCCGGTCGCACCTGGACCATCCACCGCCGCCAGCAGTTCATCACTCAGTTCTGTGTGCTTGTTATAATTATACTAGATAACTTTTCCAGAGGTATCTCTGCTATAATTAGAGCAAACCGCTAACTTGATATTAGGCTACTCGGTGTAGAATGATGGTATTTTGGTGAAACGGTAGCTAATGTGCTAGAAGTAGAAGTTGGAGAGCTCACTGTCTGCTGTCTCTGCTGTAAATGTTTACTCCTGTGTTACAGCTCAGGGGAATATTTCATATGCATCTGTATGTTTCACTCATTGAACAAATACATTCTAATTCTATACTCTATATTCTATAATTCTATTTTGTTCGGCTTGACGTAGCGTCCATTATCTGGGTCGTAGGTAGCTTACTTGAGAGAGGCGGCGCCTTCCAGCGAGGGGGCCGAGCTTCAGCTCCTTCAGGCAACACGCCCCCCCAGTCTCAAACAGAGAAGACTGCTGATTTTCTTACGATTTCAAAGCCTAATTTAACATACTTGTCTGTGTTTTTTTTTCATTCAAATTTGGATGGGTAGTTAATAACACATTGTTCTGTGATGTGGTGAACTTGAAACTCGTTTTTTATTCCACTTTACAGGATCTTTAAAGGTTGAATGGTGTCTCTAGCTGAAAGTATGCTGAAGTAGTTACGTTTGAAAGAGGAAGCTTTTTAATGATTTGAAAGGATTTACCATTACTTTTAATAGGAGAATTTGCACTAAAACCTTAATGTCTTAACCCTCGTGCTGCCTTCGGGTCACATGACCCAAAGGTTCATAACGAACCATCGTTGTGTTTACCCAATTTTACCCAATACAAAAACAAATAAAAATAATTTTATTTTAACCTTCGCAATGTGGGGGGTCTGAGACAGCCCAACGGTTAAAAGAAAATGCTTCACTTTGTTTTTGTATGCGGTAAAGTTGTCGCAATACGACGGTGGGTCACAATGACTGATGGGTCAGAATGACCCGAAGATAACACAAGGGTTAAAAAGTATAAAAGTGAGAAATACCAAAGGCTGCTCTCGCTTCAAGGCTCATAGCTGAAAATCTGTAAATGTGAGCTCTTTAGTAGTTACATTGGCTGAAAGAGGACAATTTTTCCTACATTTTAAGGTATAACTTGTTTCTGTAAGTTAAACTATATGAACGTTAGAGGAATTTGTTTGACAATTTAGTTGAATATCAGAAAAAGAGCAGCCAGCAGAGTGTGCCACTCTGCTGGCTGCTCATTCATAAAAATCGAGAAGGAGCAAACATTTTAATGTATTTCAAACTGTCATAATTCAAAATTGGCTGAATATTTGAAAAAGCTGAATCATTTGGGAATAGTTGAATGTCTTATGAACATTTTAAAGGTTGAATGGTGTCTCTAGCTGAAAGTATGCTGAAGTAGTTACGTTTGAAAGAGGAGGAAGCTTTTTAATGATTTGAAAGGATTTACTATTACTTTTAATGGGAGAATAATTTGCACAAAAACCTTAATGTCTTAAAAAGTATAAAAGTGAGAAATACCAAAAGTCATAGCCAACATCTCCTGAATGAGCTGAACGTTTTGATACAAAAATTGTAGGAATCGGTGAAAGTATGCAGGACTAGTTAAAGGCCAAAAAACCAGCGGAAGAACTAAGATGTTGAAAAACAATAGTGAGAATGCTGAACAGCATTCTCACAATAATAATATATATGTGAGAGAACAAAGGTTGTGCTCTCGCCGAAGGCTTGAGCA
This sequence comes from Osmerus eperlanus, assembly GCF_963692335.1. Classification (NCBI taxonomy): domain Eukaryota; kingdom Metazoa; phylum Chordata; class Actinopteri; order Osmeriformes; family Osmeridae; genus Osmerus; species Osmerus eperlanus. The sequence goes on from NC_085024.1 coordinate 205,809, forward strand.
CACCCAATTACATATCCAGTTCAGTACCAAAAAGAAAACTAATCTCTCCGCCTAGCTGGATCTGGCCACAGGGCCTCGTCAACATCACAGGCTATGTTTTCATTTGCCAAGCTTCATCCATAGCTTGAATGAGGGCCATCTGGACATAGGGCCAGAGATCATAAACCTTCCACCGCCATGCTGAGAAGAACTCCTCGATGGGGTTTAGGAAGGGGGAGTTTAGGGTTTAGGTTGGTTGGTTGAGGGGCAGTTCTATGGGCGTATGTGAAGCCCTCTGTGACATGCTTGCATGTAAAAAGGGCTATACAAATACATTTTGATTTGATTTGAAGAGTTTTAAAAAGTGACCAAAGTATTGTGAAATGTGTCCAAGCGAATGTAAAAAACTGTAAATGGTGATATGAGGTTAGGGGTTTGGGACTCCAAATGATGTGGTGATGCTGACCCACAGCAGCTCCGGGTACGAGGGTCAGGACTGTGTGCCTCCCTCCTCTCCAACTGCCAGGGCAGTCAATCTCCTGTCTACCTCTAACCCTCTCCAACAGCAGCATGCTAGTGACCCCCTTCATCCCTGGTCACATGACCCAACAGACTAAACACAGAACCCCTGCACCCATCACTCCAACGCCACCCCACCCACCCCCTCACCCCAAAAACGCTGATTGCAACTCGCTAGAGTTGCTTTTCTACCCAGCATGATGTCTTCCTATCGAAGTGCTCTGCACACACACACACAAACCTTATCGTCATCTGTCACGTGACACACAATGATTTAATATCATTCAGGAACACAAATCGGTGACCTCAGCTTCAAACTTCAGAGCATGTTGATGTGTTGTATGGGGCATGGAGCTTCAACAGACCAGCCCTCTCCTGCCTAACTAAATATTTGCACAGCACTTCTCTTTGTGTTCCAGTTTCAACCTTTGCTGAAACAGAGCAACGCTTCCCTCTCCTTCTTTCTCCTTTGTCCAGGACTCCACTCAAACTTGTTTAATAAGGCTTTCATATATTCAAGATATGGAACATGATGGTAACATTTTTTTGGAGGGTGTGTGTGTGATGTGTGTGTGTTAGTGTAAAGTGTGTGTAATGGGTGTGTGAGTGGAAGGTGATGAGATAATGTCTTGAGGACACTGAGCCATGAGGGGATATGACAGAGACACACGTACAAGTCCTGGCAACCAACACATCACTGACTAACAGACATCTGCCACATTTACACGGCATGAACCCAACACAAACAAACATGCGCACCTTCTCTCTCCCCCTCTATCCACTGAGTGACCAGATGGTTAGTCTGAGCATGCTCCTCCAGACCTCCTCTGCCCAGCAGCCTTCCTGTCCTCCGGCTAACCCTAACCCAGGCTTCACATTTTATGGATCAAGCCTGACCTGAAACACGCACCACTCTGTATTACAGGATTCTTTCGTTAGTTGTTTTGAGCTGTTCCCTGGTTTGTGTGTCTGGATTCCGTACTATTATCCCCCATGTTGACTCTCATACTGATCTTACACAAAGACCCTCTGTCCCTCAGCACTGAAGCACCCCCAAACTAAACCCAGCAGGGCTAAATTAAGAGCAGAGTCCTGGGCCGAAGGGCACAGCAGAAAACAAACATGAGAGAGAGCTGAGACCTAAGATTGATTATCTAATAGGAGAGAGGAGGAGCAGAGATGAGGAGAGAGGAGGAGCAGAGATGAAGACGAGGAGGAGAGGAGTGGAGGAAGAGAGGAGCAGGAGGAGGAGAGAGGAAGAGAGAGGAGTGGAGAGATGAGGAGTGATATGGAAAAATTCTAGCGGCACTGTGTAGATTTGAATAGTCAAGAGATGGCGGTTACAATAAATGTATTTTGCTTGTACAAATCAAGATTTAACAAAGTACTTTGTGATCAGTCTAACGAAGGAGGTGCTAGCCACAGGTCGTTCGCCAGAGTGATGAAGAACAATCACAAACGCTACCTTATATACACGTTAGATCAAATGGCATTCCATAAGGTCAATCCATCAATGTAATCAAGTCTATGATTGGCTTACTCAATTCAGTGAGTAAGCCAGTGACAATCCTTTGTGCGGGCCACTTCAAACAAGTTTTTGATTAACCCCACTCAATGCAACAGGAAGGGTCAGAGCAGCAGATCACAATAACAATACAGTTGAATACGCATTGTCTCTAGACCAACTGTCTCTTCCCCCCAGGTGACAAGAACTCTCTCAGGTCACCCAGACTTCCCGTCTCCTAGTTATAAAACTGCAAATGGCATCTCTACCAAATGTAGTTGACTCTTAATCAACTTTAGACTTCCGTTAAAACACATTCCTCATATATGAAACACACACATTATAACTGTATTCCAAAATTTCCATGACAGGAGGAAAGAAGAGGAAGGGAGAGGAGGAGAGAAGTATATGAAGTGAAAAGAGAGATCAAGAAAGACTAGTAGCAGGACAGATAAGCACCGGTACCAGTACAACTTTCCACTGAGTTGTGACCAAGCAGATAGCCTTAGTCACTGTCCTCTGGCTCTGAAACTGTGTGATGTAAATGATAATAGTTTCCATCTGCTGCTGCTCTTCTCCTGGAAAAGTAAAAATCATCAGATCCTGCTCGCTAGACCTTCTGAGATGGGCATCACTGGCACTGCACTTCAGTGGATCTCATCCTACCTGTCGGGAAGATCCTACCAGGTCTCCTGGGGAGGCAAAGTGTCAGGCCCCCGCCAGCTCTCCACTGGTGTCCCACAGGGCTCCGTCCTTGGACCCCTCCTCTTCTCCCTGTACACCACCTCAGTTGGACCAATCATCACCTCCCATGGGTTTTCCTACCACTGCTACGCTGACGACACGCAGCTGTACGACACGCCCCCCGACTGATCCAGGGATCTCATCTAGGATCGAGGCCTGCCTCACAGACATCTCCGCCTGGATGACCAAGCACCACCTCCAGCTGAACTTCGCCAAAAACTTCTCATCATCCCGGCCAAACCCTCCATCTCCCACGATCTCTCAATCACCCTGGGATCTGCGACGGTGACCCCTTCATCCTCTGGCAGGAACCTCAGGGTTACCATGGATGAAGAGCTCTCCCTCACAGCCCACATTGCTACGGTCTCCCGGTCGTGTAGATTCACCCCTCTACAACATCCGGAAGATCAGGAGATACCTGTCTGAGCATTCCACCCAGCTGCTAGTCCAAGCACTTGTCCTCTAAAAGTTGGACTAATGCAACTCGCTGCTCGCCGGTCTCCCAGCATGCGCAACCCGCCCTCTCCAGAGGATTCAGAACGCAGCGGCCCGCCTGGTCTTTAATCTACCCAGACGCTCCCATGTTACCCCGCTCCTCATCTCCCTCCACTGGCTTCCCATCACGGCCCGTATCAAATTCAAGACCCTGGTACTAACCTTCCGAGCGGTGAACGGGACTGCACCCGACTACATCAAGTCTCTCCTCCAGCCTTCCACCCCCACCCGCCACATACGGTCTTCTTCTGACAACCGTCTGGTGGTCCCACCGTTCAAGAGCGTCCGGTCCCAAGACAAGCTCTTCTCCTGTCTGGCCCCCCAATGGTGGAATCAACTCCCCACCTCCATCAGAGACACTGAGGGCCTCATGTACTAATGCTTTTGCGCCCACTTCAGGCGTAATTTGCGCAAAAAAGCATGGAGAGGTATGTACAAACATGCCGCACTGAGGTAAAAGCGCAGACTGCCTGTCGCGGGAGCTGAAAATGGCAAATTGCGCTTTTCCGTGTCATGCATATGCATTCACGGGAGGGTCAAGAGGAAAGTGGGAGTTTCCCATAAAGAGATTGGAGGGGATGCGTAAAGTGCGCCTAATTATGTAATCCGTGGTATGTCCAAAAACAGCCTGTGAAAGCGCACCTCTATTTTGCGGTGAAAATTCTCTGCCTGTTCAAAGCCGGCGTAAACCAGAATGCGCATATGCCTCCTGGTGAAATGGCAGCCGTAACCCGAGCAAGACGAAGACATAGGCCAAAGGATTTTTGCCACAAGGATCACACTTTTTTAGTTGAGTGAACATGAAATCATTACGCGTTACATATTAAGCAGCCATGCAATATTACAGTTACTGGAAGAAATCAAAGATTACTTTGAATCTCTGACTCAGTGTTCATATTCCATTCCAGCAGTTGTTAAACTCCTCGCTACATTACAAATATTGGCATCAGGATCATTTCAAACAGTCATCGCTGTTTTGACTTTGGTGGCTGATCCATGATAGAGAAGGAGGCCCATTCAATTGCGCGTTTAAATGCTCGCAATATACGGTATAGTGGGCAGAGAAAGGCACTGATTACCCGATGACCTGCAGGTTTCGTAAATACGACGTAAACTGAAGTATCACAGCGTGCGAAATCTGCGGGTTGGCCATGGCGCTAATAACGCTACGTTTGCGAATGTACGTACATGAGGCCCTCACTGTCTCCCCACCTTCAAGAAAAGGCTCAAGACGCACTTGTTCCGGGAGTACAACGGTACTTATGAATGATTTGCTGGACCTGATGTTAGTTTCCTTCAGGATCACAATGGGCCTCATTTACCAATATCTTACTAAGTTATTTCTTAAATTAGTTCTTAACCCTTGTGTTATCTTCGGGTCATTCTGACCCATCAGTCATTGTGACCCACCGTCGTATTGCAACAACTTTACCGCATACAAAAACAAAGTGAAGCATTTTCTTTTAACCGTTGGGCTGTCTCAGACCCCCCACATTGCAAAGGTTAAAAGAAAATTATTTTTATTTGTTTTTGTATTGGGTAAAATTGGGTTAACACAACGATGGTTCGTTATGAACCTTTGGGTCATGTGACCCGAAGGCAGCACAAGGGTTAAGAAAGTTCCTAAGAGAAATCTACGTGTGATTCATGACGTGTTCTTAAACAGCAGAATTGTTTGCAGGTGTGTTCTTAGAATGATGAATCCCAATATTTCGTAAGTTGAAAGCTCGTGCCCCGTTGCTCCTATTTAGCATAGGTAAACGCCCTGTTAATTCCCATAAAAGGGCATGATATGGCAGGGCTGTGTGCACACTCAGAGAAATGTCAAAATGACGTGGTAAAGACGGTGGAGGCCTCGACAAAAGACAGAAAAACTTAAATAATTCTGAAGTGGAGGTACAGCTGTAAGAAGTTAGCGACAAACAACACATCATATTAAATAGCGTCAGCTGTGGATACAAAGCAGTAAATAAAGCCGATGCATGGAATGCAATTACTCATACAGTGAACACTGTATCTGGAGAAGTGCGCAGAACTGATGAAGTGAAATGGTTTAACTTTAATCTGAATTCTGAGGCAAAAAAACATATTTCAAAACATAGCCTAGAAGACAGTTGACTGTTACAAAATATCCATGAGGACTGCTCTTGGTAGCCTAAAGCGTCCCAACAGGTACTCGTCACTCTGCAAATAAATCGTTATGGTCACGGAAGATGCATTCCCTCCTCAGGGGATGATCTGCAAAATTTTGCAGCAGCAATAAACACGCCATTGTGTGATGTTGTCTTAATGTGCGGAATTAGACTACTTTGGGCCTAATAAATACTGTGATAAGTCACTTATTATTGGATGGCTAGGTTCCCCGTTAACATAATTGATGTGAATTGAAGGTAAAGCAAGGCTAGTTAATTTAAATAGGCCTAGCACAATTCATACACCATGGCAATTCAAAGTGCTTTACAAATGAGCAGAAGTGTAAGTGTAGTGTGTATTTATTAAAACAAACAAACATTTAATTATGTGTAAAATAATACAAAATATTAGTTGCAAGATTCTAAAGGAGACAAAATATTCATATAACTACTTATTTTGCGCAAACATGTCAGCTCTCAATTGTGCGTAAGAGTGCTCTTGGGTGTGCATACATTCTGTTCTTACCTAAGAACAAATCCCAAATAAGAAAACATTGGTGAATGCCAGAATCTTCGTGAAAAATGCGTAAGTGGGGTTTAAGAGCAAATTTGTTCTTAAGAACATTTGGTGAATGAGGCCTATTGACTCTTATTGAGAGACTTGTTGCTCTTGTTGGTTAGTTGTAACTGATTAAAAATGATTGTACTCGCTGTGAAATATATTATTATTGGTGCTTTCTACAGGTACACTCTTGAGGTTCATGTTGTTTAATTGTAACTTGTTTAACTACATGCTCTTATGGTTCTTGCCTTTGGCACTTATTTGGTTTTATCACAATTTATGATTCATGTTTTGGCTACCCGCAATGTTTGGGGCTATCTCGTTGTTATAATCAGTGACCTATGCACTTTTGTAAAGCTCTCACTTGGAAGTCGCTTTGGATAAAAGCGTGTGCTAAATGAATAAATGTAAATGTAAACCAACCAACACCCACCAACCAACACCCAACCCTCAGATACAGTTACCAAGAGTGCAGAAACCACGGAAGACTGGTTGATCTTTTCTACATCATGAAGTGATTTTACTTGAGGTTTGTGTTTTTTTCACTAGCCTGGGGTGCGTTTCCCGAAAGCATCGTAAGCCTAAGTTGATCGTAGAGTCCATCGTACAATGGTACGATTGTCTTAGTTGTACAGGCCGTTTCCCGAAGCCATCATAGCTAAAGAGGCACTTGAAAATGCTCACTAACGAGAGCTCCAGAGCAGTCGTAGATCGCTAAGTGCATCGTAAAAAAAGAGACTCAGTGGAGACACACGTAGGCCGACCATGAAAACTACATTAGACTAATGCTGAAAGTTACTTCAGATGGAAAATAAGATTATTTTGTTTTGTTTTTTACACTAGTTACGCTGATACACTCATAATGAGTATAATTGATCAACCATCAATTAACCCTCGTGCTGCCTTCGGGTCACATGACCCAAAGGTTCATAACGAACCATCGTTGTGTTTACCCAATTTTACCCAATACAAAAACAAATTAAAATAATTTTCTTTTAACCTTTGCAATGTGGGGGGTCTGAGACAGCCTAGCTGTTAAAAGAAAATGCTTCACTTTGTCTTTGTATGCGGTAAATCTGTCGCAATACGAAGGTGGGTCACAATGACTGATGGGTCAGAATGACCCGAAGATAACACAAGGGTTAAAGTACAGTTATTATAAGCACAGTTATTATTCATGTCAGAAAGAATGATTCCATGTTGAAGACATGGGGTATTCATTACTTATGTGTTTGTCATTTGTCACAATGTCATTTGTGGCCGATATGTGAGAATCATGATATTGCAAACATGGTCTTGGAAAGCTGTTGGCCTATTAGTGCAAGATTGTAGATATAGTCAACACTAGAAGATAAGACAGTAAATATGTTGGATTGAGATGCTTGTATTTGTACATTGAACACTGAATATATGATATAATACACAATTCAGCCTTTACTTAATTAAAATAAACATATGCTATAGGCTATAAGGTAACCTAAATTTGACACTACCTTGTTGGTTGGGCAGATGAATAGGCACAGAAATGGAGGGCCTTGTGAACTTTATCTCTTCAAATAAGAGCTTCCTCTTCTCAATTTGGAGATGAGCCCACTTAATTTCAAGACCTCCTCTTGGTATTTAGTGTCCTGTGTCGCTGATTGCAGGGTCCTGACACCGGTGTAAAACTCAGATGCAGCATAGTTTGCACGTTCACCTTATTGTCTTTGCCTTCATGTAGCATCATACAATGTACATTGAAAAGTACTCAAATAAGTAGCCTATAATAAATGTAAAACGTTTTCTGTAGCGACAGAAAATATTTTTGGTGTACCGTAATTCGTCAATTATTTTGGTGAACGTTTTAATTTTAAAGTCTTCAAGTTTCGTCAGAAGAATCACATTTCAGTACAATGGACAGCGTCTTGTTAAGTGGAACTTAAGAGACACATACTAAAGAATATATTGTGTTTATGAAAGTTATGCATTGTCCTTATTAAAGTTCTGTCTTATGAACTTAAACATTGTGTCTCACACAGGCCGGGGGGAGTCATGGGTGCGGGCGGAGAAAGAGGAACAACCCAGACGAGTTTCGACCACAGAGTGTGGGAAAAAGGCTGTATTTTGTGTCTCTATCTCTTCATTTTCAGAAACAACCTTGAAACCGGGTGGAGATGGCACCCAAGCAGGTGGGACGCGTAGGCAAGAACAACTCCCTGCTGCACAGGAGAACAAGCTCAACCCTCTTCTTGTGTTTTTGTTTTACTGCACTGTATAATATATGCTGGGGCAGGGACAGATAGCCAGTTGGACTTCGTGAACCAACCCAAACTCTGTTGCAGGTACGAAAACGTAGACAACCCCAGAGCTCTGTACTTGTTATTTTCCAACTGCTGCATTAAAGCTGATATTATCGGACCTCTGCGACTCCAGACCACTCTTTCTAGAACACAGACTTGTGTCATTGAATACCATCATTACATATTGGAATAGACACAAAGAATTTCAGTCCTTCAGTACGATGGTTCTCCTTACGAGCATGTTTGAGAAACGCACGTAAGAAATAACGATGGATCGTTATTTTGATCGTAGAGAACCCTCGTAACAGCTACGATCCATTTTTATCGGGAAACGCAGCCCTGGTTAAACAGATCAGGTGAAGTGGTCTAATCATCTGGTTGATGGACTTTTCCTTCCTCTTGTTCCCTGTTGTCATCAAAACCCCTGAGTTGCCCCTGATGGGGTCACAACCCCATCCCCTGAGGAATCTTTGAAACCCTCCCTCCCTCACCCAATTTGAACGCATCAGAGACAGACAGGAGTTGTTCCCAGCCAGAAGCTGTTTCGTGTTCACACACCTTCATGTCTGGTAACCACTCCTCCATCTCAGACCTGAGGTACACTGAGGTGTTATATATTAGGGTTAGACACACTTTCACTCCTCCATCTCAGACCTGAGGTACACTGAGGTGTTATATATTAGAGTTAGACAGACTTTCACTCCTCCATCTCAGACCTGAGGTACACTGAGGTGTTATATATGAGGGTTGGACACACTTTCACCCCTCCATCTCAGACCTGAGGTACACTGAGGTGTTATATATTAGAGTTATGGTTGACAGAGTTCATGGTGACATAGGAAAGTGGGCCTTTGATTTAGATGTCATTATTTGGATTATTGGACTTGAATAATTACACAAGGTGTCTGTTTGTGTGTGTTTAGGCAAGAAATCTCGATCAACCACTTGACAAGCAGTTTATAAAAATGATTTAGCTGTTGATAAAGGTATTGTGTGTCAAGGCAAGCTTGATCTCATCTGTCTCAATCCTACAGACACACCCAGAGAAAGACGTGGTTGAACAGATCCAGAAGACAGACTGTGATTGGATAAATCCTCATCTGGTTCGATTCCTCATCTAGACCATAACAACTCTTCCTGTGGTTCCCGGCAACCACCAACAGAAGACCAACAAGATTTGGGCTGATCTATGACACATACACACACAGACATACACCTACTTTCTCCCGAGGTGTGACGAAGCACAGGCCTGCAGTGTGAGAGGACAGGTTGAGTGGATCTTAAGCTGGAAGGTGGAATGTGGTGCTAAAATCTGTGTTCCAAACTCTGAAAGAAAATGAGGGTAAAGGCAGGATGAAGAGAATATATATAGAGAGAAGAGGGGGATTCTGTTCGTGTCACAATTACCAATCAGAAAACATCAAGATGACTGAAATATCATTTAGTTAATTAAATTACATAATTGTAAACTCTACACAGATCAGGTCTAGCTGATCAACAAACTTTAAATAAAATGACCGGCATATAACTAGACAAGTCAAACTGCAGTAAGTGGTCTGGAGCGCAGTTTGGCCCTGGCTACAAGAGAGATGTTTCAGGGCTAATGGGGCTGTGTGCATTAGCTGTATGTTTGGCAGCAAATTGTATTTAAAACTAGATGTAGGACTATAGGTGGTAACTCAATTCTCAATTACAGTAACTGCAAATAGCATTGGTCTTGTGGACAGACCCATCTGGCAGGACTGTAGCAGAAATTGCCTTTCAAAACACAATTTTCTTTCTCTATTGCTGCTAGCTACCATTCCGTTCAAGTATTTTATTGTCAGATGCACAGAACAACACAAGGTCAGACTGGGCACTGAAATTCTTAGGACAAGACAACGCAAAGCAACCTGGCATAACTTGACATATAAGTACTCAGAACATATATTACACCTATGATAAGCTAAAATATAATATAATAAACCTCCTAAATATACAAAATAATATACAATACAGTATACTAAACCTCTAATACACTGTAAAATGTTACCAGGATTTAACAATATTTAACTGCAATATTTCTCAATAAATCATCGTATTATAACTTTACAGGCTTTAACTGCAATAATCCCAATATCATGTTGTAATGTAGAATTTACTGTGAAATCAATGTAGACGCAGTAAGTTACTGTGAAAGAAACGATACCGGGATTTCACAGCATTTTGTTGGGTTATTTTACAGTAAAATACTCTTTTCAAATCATCCTTTGAGATAACCCAGTACATTACTGTAAAACTTGAATTGCACTTGAACTGCGCTGCATTGTGGGATCAAGAAGAGACAGGTGGATACAGCACACGATAGAAGAGCTCGAAGGTACACTCACAGAAATGGCATAGTTTATTACATCTATTTTATTTAAAGTCATTTTCTCAAAATGTATTCATTAAAATTCCTTAGAATGAGCATGTCTATTAATTCTTAAATATATTAAACATAATCAATTAAAATATACTATAATGTTTTAAATATGGCTAGCTGTGAAACAAGCAAGATTGAGTGTCGAGAGTGTATCAATGTCCATATCAATGTCCATTCAAAAGCCTGATGGCCCTTGGAAAAAAACTGTTGTGTAGTCTTTGTGTGCGAGATCGAATGCTTCCTGGGCAAGAGGATTAGGGTCAAAACCCTCTGTGCTGAGGGATGTGTGTGTGAGGGTGGGAGTGCATTAGGGGTGGAACGGTACACTTTAGTCACGGTTCGGTTCATACATCACGGTTCGGTACGAGTTCGGTACAACGGAGGGAAAAGCAAAACAAACCAGGTTCCGATACGAGTGAATGATGGCACATTGAAGATGACATGTAAATTCCGATTGCGTCAGTGATTTTTTTGGCCCTATTTGTATGTGTATCTAATGGCTGGTTAATCACTGTAGGGAGGAGAAGTTGGACAGGTTTTTTCTTGTCTCGTTCCAGTGATTGGCACACCTGGGTAATGGCGTTGGATATTTGTAGTCATTTAGCACAAGCCAGATGCGTTATATGCGTTAGCATGTTAGATGTATTTCCACTCACATACCCCACAACCAGTGACGTGCGGTGATGTCAGTAAGATGCTAGGCACTGAGTTATGAAATCCAGATTACCAAATTTTTTGTTAGGCTAATATGTCAAAACAGTAAACACAGTAAACAGTACAAGCAGTAGCCTACATCCGCTGACTATTAGCACAGCCACATAGCCAATCTTTTATTCCATACCAGTCCTTTTGAAAATATCTAAAAAATGTTGTCCCTTTTGCTGAAGTAGTCCATCTAAGTCTGGCGTAGACCTCCCTCTTGCTATTAACGATTTTTTTTTTAATAAAATTGAGTTTGGAGAAATTCTTCAACTCCGTGATATCGGCAGACACCGTTGCAGTCATTTTTACTTGAATTTTGCGGGGATTACGCTTACAATGTATCTGGTGTAATGACGTTAGCTGCGCAAATGTCCAGTTATATCTCAATTTTAATTGGTCCATGTTTGATACATAACGTAGGTGATTACTGGCATAACATATTTCCATGCAAAGGCACAGCAGATTTGTGCTTTTCAACGTACATGTTGAAGAATACAGGATCGAAGTGCGCAAGTGAGTTTTTCGCTTGTCGTCCGCAGTGAACGGACAGTAAAAGCACTGCTTCTTCTACAATGTTTTTTGTATTTGATTATGCGTAACTGCTACATTTGTCATCGTAACGTCTAAACAATTGTAATAACACACATATTGCATATATAAATCACAAGAATAAACTGTAAAAATAAAAATACAGTTTATTAAATAAAATGATTTAATAAACATTTTTACGTTTGAATTTTGGCAGGGTAGGCAAGTGCCTAGATTGCCTACCCAGACTGCACGTCACTGCCCACAACTGCTGAACAACGACGACACACAGTGCTTGTCTTATCCACCACTCTCTCGCCTGTACTACTGTAACTAAATGGGACACCAAAGTTTTCCCAAACAGTTAGCTGAGTGGCCCTGAACTGATCATATAAATACATTTAAAAACTTTTTTTTCTGTGACCAACATTTTCAAAATGGCAATCGCTGTGACCAAAATTAAAAAACAATTTTTTACCAGATAGTTTTCCAATCCTTGTTATCTATTATTATTGATCAACTCTGTAGTTGTAAATTATTTAGTGGGTAGAACACACTCAGTATGGTTAGTCTCTCTTCGATAACAAAACAATTCATGTTGGTGTTTTTTAACTAGCATGAAACTAAAGTAAATGAACATTTACTTCTAAGGTTTTAAGGTTTTACTTGTAACAAATAGTTTTAAAAAGTCAAAAATGTTTGACTTGTAATGAACAGAGCATTTGGGATGTGAAAACGTCTTCAAAGAAAAGATGATATGTGTTTGCCAACTCAATTTCAATCTCCTGGACCCAGACTTGGAAAAACCCCTGATGTAGATGAAGTTGAACTAGACCCTGTCACATCATCTGTATGAGCCTGGGTTAGGGTTAGAGCTACAGCATAACAAGCCCTCTCTACCTCTCTCTCCCTTTACCTCTCTCTTTCCCTTGAACCCTCTCTCTTTCTCTCTCCACCTCTCTCTTTCTTTGCTTCCATTTAGCCTTTCCATTCATCTCACCATCTTCTTAGTCCTGCATTCCTCCACCCACTAATCTCACCTTCCCGGCCTCCACCTCCATCACTGTTACAGTTTATCAGTCTGTCTTTGGGTGATAAGTTGTTTAGGGATGGACTGGTTCTAAATGGTCATTAAGCAGCTTACCCTCTTTGACCTTTGACCTCTGTAGCCTCCTGACCCTACTTGTTAGGATTGTCCAGTGGAGGATTAGGAGGGGGCCCAGACTGAAAGACATCCTGTCTGTTTTACACTGAACACAAATGGATGTGAAATCACTCGCATGTCCTTCAATTCTCTAACAAGAGGCTTCACACACACATGCATCCTCACAGACAGACACACACTCAAAAACACACACAAGCACACACACCGACCCACACAATGACACACACTATACACACACACACACTGTCTCATTGACAGTTGGGGACAGTTGTTCAGAAGTGATCTGATTGGATTTTGGCTTTTGGATTGGATCAAATCTTGAAAATGGGTTGTTCAAAATAAAAAAAGGATTCTAAAATTGGATTAGATCACGTAATCCAGTCTTGGTTTTGATATGTATCAAACCTTCAATATGTGTTGTTCAAAACTTTTTTGTAGGATTGGGATACCTTTGATCCCAAAAATAAAGATCATTCTGATCCCAGCAGAAGGGTGGATTCAAGGTGGATTTCAGGAACAAAATGTAATACAACTTGGAATTGGTAAAATAAAACTGTATTTGTATCATGTAATTCATATACATTTATTTATATGTAAGAGCAGAAGTACAGATTCTTCTGGCAGAGGAACAAATCACTCTTTCCTAACTCCAGCAAACCAAAGCCCGACTTGAGATCCACCTCCTAAAAGTAAAGTAAAAAAAAACTGGTCTCTCCACTACCGAAGACTAAGGCCGAATCCCAATTCTCTGTTTTACCCCTACCCCTTAGTTTACCCATAGCCCTTGTCCTATGAAATGAGACGCCACTTGGTTACGGTTACGTCATCTAGCACGTGTCGATGTCTCCATAGCAAGTAGTGTTATGCACTAATATCAAATGAAATTTGCTGCTAACGGAGTTTAGTTAAAACTGTAGATATGCAAGGAGTCATTCAAGGCAAGTAAGCTCCCAAAAACACTTGGTTTTGAGGGGTGTATATCCTTACGCCTTATCCAGTGGTGTAGTGGTAAAAATAGAGGGTAAACTATGAATTTTATTATTTATTTATCTTATTTTTTATTATTTATTTACAGGGTCGTCAAGCCCCCCCCCCCGAGACGAGCTTTCACTTCTGTTTCAACCCCCCCCCCCCCCCCCCCCGCGCGCATTGACCGGACCGTGAGACACACGCATTTCAGCCCCTTCACAGGCTTGACAACCATGTTTATTTATTCATTTTTACGTTTCACTAGGCCTATTTGGATGGAACCGGTAAGGTTGGCTTGTATCTGCATCATCGTAATTAAAAGAACGTTAATATTAGTAGGCTAGCCGTTTGTCCCTGTCTTAATGCTATGTTGTGCAAACCAAAACAACGTTTACAAACGTGAATTGATAACTCTGTACTTGAGGCCTTTTGCGGGCATCTGTGGGAGTGGGAGCACTCGATGGTCTCTTCAAAAATCTCCTGATATCCATGGCTAATTAATCCATTCCGAACAGGTAAACTAATCCACAACGTGTGTGTACATAGCGTACTTCGTGGATCCTGATTGGTGTCGCCGCCGCAACGCATTGATTGGAGGGTCACAGACCCTACAGCGCAGATGAAATGATTCAGACTACAGCGTTTATATGTTAAACAATATGAAATTTAGTCTTTGGTGTTTTAAAATTACACCAAATTTATTTCAGATTATTCCAACAGCAGAATACGAGGCACAGGGAACTTAGATGTGCGTAAACGCACATAAACTCTATTTAGAGGTGGAAAACGCAATTTCTGCAATTTAGAGGTGGATAAACGCTATTTCTGAATTTCGGGAGGTGCGTAAATGGCGTTTATGTGCGTTTAGCCCCCATTACATCCCTGGCCTTATCCCTCAATCAAAAAGAGTATTGGGAAACCCCTTACTCTCACATGAATGCGCAAAACTAAGGGCTAGGGGTAAGACAGAGTATTGAGATTCATCCTAACTTTTAAAGTTCTTTAATTTTGTTAACTTTTGGACAATTAGCCTTTTTCTGATTTTGAAACACATGCTCAAAATATTCACATTGTATTTGTGAAGAATTCATATTTATTTGTTTTCAATAGTTTGTTGGTCAGATGATGGCTCTGACTGTTTGGATTGACTTTTTCTGTCTCTTCAAATTAAAACACTTAATAGTGACCCCATAATGGCTATTTAACCTGTTCTTTACTTGGGTAGCCTACTACATTAGCCTACATTGTTATAAGTAGTCCCATTTACAACACTGGGAATCCAAATTTGGTAATCTTGAAAAGTTTGTATCTGGATCAGGGTGATCCAATCCAATGTTGTGTAGCGGGGTTTGCTCGTTTAAGATTAGAAATACTTAATTTATAATAAAGTATGTAGCACTTGGGGGCACCACCTCTTATTTGTTAAAGGGACAGAGGAAACCTTATTGAATAATAACCTTCCTTAATAATCTGTCTAATCTTAAGTAGTGAATTCTATGAAAGTAGAGCAGATCAGATAACGTGAGGGATAACGCGAGTATTATAAACAATGATTTATTTAAGGAAATGTAATTATAATGAACAAATACCAGAGAAGTTATATGTTAGTTGAGAGGGAGTCGAGTTGAATTGTATACAGTAGGTCCTAAACTATGATGAGGGTTGGTACAAGATGGTAGGTTGAGAGTGTGTGGGGAGGGGGAAGGGAGAGAGAGATAGGCTTCTGGAGAACAATGGGAGAGTATGTTAACTAATCCTAACGGAAGTTAGGTTAAATCATTTGCAAACTAAAATCAAACGTAACAAATTAAATCACAATATGCCAATGTTCCCAAGTAAGAAATGCAGAAATATCGCAGTTACTGTTGTCAGTTTGAAGAAGAAGAGTTAAAGTTCCGTTTGTCGTTGTCAAACGGTTAGAGCAAAGGAATCTTTCGTTAAAGTTCCTGGTGGTCCAGTGAGTGTGCAGGTTGAGAGGAATAGGTTAGAGAGTGATGCGTTCACCTCAGTTTAATCCTACGAACAAGCGGGGGTGATTGTACGTTTGGGGGTTTTATACTCCAAAGAACAGGGGGGGTCCCCGTGAAGGTGACCTCTTTCATTGGTCAGTTACTCCCCACCTGGGCGTCGTCTTGAGATCTGCCCCATCTACGTCAGATCACTGAATGGCTCCTCCTGCTGTACTGTTATTGTAGCTTACATCAGGTAGCTTACATCAGGTAGCTAGCTAGCAGGCTTCAGGATGTCTCCCACCACCCGCAACTGCATCTTCCCTGGATGCAAGAACTCCAGCTGCGCTGCAACGCCATTTAAGTTCCCTGTTGATAATGAAAGGAAAAATAGGTTGATAGATTTTGTGAAGAGCCTCGCTCATGGAAAGCTTCGGATAAACTCCAACAGCCGCCTCTGCGCCATTGACCATTTCACGGCGGACAGTTTTAACATGGACCAGAGACAGACGGTGTTCACCTGGACCATCCACCGCCGCCAGCAGTTCATCACTCAGTTCTGTGTGCTTGTTATAATTATACTAGATAACTTTTCCAGAGGTATCTCTGCTATAATTAGTGCAAACCGCTAACTTGATATTAGGCTACGCGGTGTAGAATGATGGTATTTTGGTGAAATGGTAGCTAATGTGCTAGAAGTAGTTGGAGAGCTCACTGTCTGCTGTAAATGTTTACTCCTGTGTTACAGCTCAGGGGAATATTTCATTTATATGCATCTGTATGTTTCACTCATTGAACAAATACATTCTAATTCTATACTGTTTTGTTCGGCTTGACGTAGCGTCCATTATCTGGGTTGTAGATAGCTTACTTGAGAGAGGCGGCGCCTTCCAGTGAGGGGGCCGAGCTTCAGCTCCTTCAGGCGACACGCCCCCACAGTCTCGAACAGAGAAGACTGCTGATTTTCTTACGATTTCAAACCTAATTGAACATACTTGTCGTTTTTTTTTTTTTCATTCGAATTTGGATGGGTAGTTAATAACACATTATTCTGTGGTGTGGTGAACTTGAAACTCGTTTTTAATTCCACTTTACAGGATCTTAAAAATTTACAGTATTGTAACACTATTGCGTTTTAATAATAACATTTCATGATTTTGCATCTCTGACTGGTTTTATTTAACAATTGAAGAGAATATAATGAAATGATTTGTGGTTTAAAAGCTAGCCTGGTCTTATTTAAAACACTTTACAATAGGCATCAGCAATAGGCCCGGGTCCGGATCGGACCCAGGCGGTTCCCTATCCGGACCCGGACCTATAACCGATATATTATTATCGAAATAATTCATTTTGACGGAACGTTTCCATTTTAACTGGCACATCTTTTTGTTCCAACTAAATGTGGGTTCTATCTTACTTGTCCAATACAAAGGTCCAATCAGGAGCTTTAATAACTGTAATCACCATGACAACTCACTCACTGAAAGTTGGCCACAACCTCTTTTCATGTTCCTGTTAAATTTGCCTGAAAACGCCTAAACAGCATACCCAAAGTAAATTGGAAGCTGTTCTTGAACCATTTGGAGTACATGCATGTAAATGATCTCTTTTGAAAGCTGACACTCTGAAGTTATGTCCCCTGTTGTCAGGACCCCTGTCAGTCCTTCTAGTGTTGAGTAATAGAAGCTTGAACACAAGGAAAGTGAAAATGTGTATTTCCGCCTAGATTTTGTTTTGAAAACAGAGGCCTGAAGAGGCCTAGAGGTGGTAGGTATTATCTGGAAGACTAAATTGGACCACAGGTTGAAGCCTTACCCAATTCAAATCAAAAGTCAAACATAATACCACAATATATTCATATTTGACACATGTTTTTATAAGAGTACATCCAGGAATTTTCTAAAAGGGTCTTTTGGAGACTCCAAAATGACCCTTTGTAACCAAGGTCAAATAAAAAGGTATTATTTTTCATAATTGTTATCTCTAATGAAAGGTGGTACTTAGAACTATCATATATAATAGCTAAATCCCTAATTAGTAATACTGAAACACAAAAACTGAAGCATGAACACATTGGAGTGCTTTATCTGATTCCAAGGATTGGCGCACAAAGAACACTGATTCTGTCAACCATATTGCGCAATCGACTGTTATTTTGAAGGCTCCACAGACGCATACAAATGAGGTATTGGCATTTTCAGCTAGCTGTCAGCTACAAGGCTAACGAGCTAATTTCAGAGCCAGTCGAAGCCAGTTCGAGAAATTTGTTTAGAACGAGTGTGGGGGGGCGGGGGGGGCAGGGGGGGGGGGGGGGGCAGGACGCACAGACCTAGTTGGCTTTAGAGGGCTGTCAACGGGGTATGGAAGCTCCTATTGGGTCGAACAAGGTGTCAATCAAAAGGGGAGGGTTCAACGGACATTTTGATACCTTCATATTGTAAATACTCCGTTGCTAACCAGAGAAAATAACACTTTTATGTGAACAAGTTGTTTCTTCCGTCGGCTAACTTGCATAATGAAACAAAGGATAATGGCTATTCATGAACGTAAAACATTGTATTTGGACGAATTACTTTACATGGTTAGATACTTTGAACCCTTGGGACTTACGCAGATCAAGTTTTGATGGCATGATTTGCACACCTGGACCTATTTGAACAACTTAGGGTGAGTATAACTTTTTTCTTTGGCATTGTTGAAGGAATGTTCACCGGAAAAAGACGTTGACTTTGCTTGCTATTGCGACTTGATCTTGAATTGGTTTATTTCAATGGAAGCACAAGAATCGTAGCTTTCCAACGATGTATAACATGTGTAGCGTCTAAAAAATATATTTGTTAGAATTTAGTGCGTCGTAACTGAGGGAGGGGGAGGCAGCATTTTTGTCTCGCGGGCGAAACAGGAGCGTAAACAGGTTATGGAAATAATTCATTTTGACGGAACGTTTCCATTTTAACTGGCACATCTTTTTGTTCCAACTAAATGTGGGTTCTATCTTACTTGTCCAATACAAAGGTCCAATCAGGAGCTTTAATAACTGTAATCACCATGACAACTCACTCACTGAAAGTTGGCCACAACCTCTGTGGGTCAGGTTGTGTGTGTCATTCGCAACAACGCAGGCTAATCGATTTGATAACAGTCCCTGTTTCTTCCTTAGCGAAAAACATGGCGTGCTCTAAACCCAGCGAAAAGTTGATTCCAAAAAGACCTAATTTCAGACAAGTATGCATTTGTGCTGCCGGTGGGGAGCACAAAACCTGTGTTTAATGCCCTTGTCAACAGTGGTAGCTAATGTGAAACGTCACTATCATGGCCGTGGAAACTAGGAGTGCTGTAGCACACCCTGACAGCACCATAGAGTCCTAACACGTGGCTTGTCTATGTCAAGGAGAGGTTAGAGTCCTCTTCAAAAGGGTGAGAGTCCCTACACGTTTGTCTTTGTCAAGGAGAGGTTAGAGTCCTCTCCAAGGGTTAGAGTCCCTGAACACGTCAAGAGGGAGGTTAGAGTCCTCTCCAAGGGTTAGAGTCCCTGAACACGTCAAGAGGGAGGTTAGAGTCCTCTCCAAGGGTTAGAGTCCCTGAACACGTCTTTGTCAAGAGGGAGGTTAGAGTCCTCTCCAAGGGTTAGAGTCCCTGAACACGTCAAGAGGGAGGTTAGAGTCCTCTCCAAGGGTTTGAGTCCCTGAACACGTTGTCTTTGTCAAGAGGGAGGGTAGAGTCCTCTCCAAGGGTTAGAGTCCCTGAACACGTCAAGAGGGAGGTTAGAGTCCTCTCCAAGGGTTAGAGTCCCTGAACACTCTATTTGTGTGGAGTCAGATTGAGTTTAATAAAAATAGAGAGGAGTGTGGTGTGTCTTTTCTTTGTCCTCTCCGGTACAAGAGGGTTACAGTCCCTGAACGAGTCATATTTGTGTGGAGTCAGATTGTCCCTCCATCCATCCATCATCTTCCGCTTGTCCGGGGGTCGGGTCGCGGGGGCAGCAACCTAAGCAGGGAGGCCCAGACTTTCCTCTCCCCGGCCACTTCCACCAGCTCTTCCTGGGGGACCCCGAGGCGTTCCCAGGCCAGCCGAGAGACATAGTCCCTCCAGCGTGTCCTGGGTCTTCCCCGGGGCCTCTTCCCAGTGGGACGTGCCCAGAACACCTCACCAGGGAGGCGTCCAGGAGGCATCCTTATCAGATGCCTGAGCCACCTCAACTGGCCCCTCTCGACGCGGAGGAGCAGCGGTTCTACTCTGAGCCCCTCCCGGATGACCGAGCTTCTCACCTTATCTCTAAGGGAGAGCCCGGACACCCTGCGGAGAAAACTCATTTCGGCCGCTTGTATTCGCGATCTCGTTCTTTCGGTCACTACCCACAGTTCGTGACCATAGGTGAGGGTAGGAACGTAGATCGACTGGTAAATAGAGAGCTTCGCCTTTCGACTCAGCTCCTTTTGATTGTGTCAGATTGTGTTGAATAAAAATAGAGAGGAGTGTGGTGTGTTTTTTTTCTTTGAACAAGAAGTTACAGAAATCCCGAGGAGAGATGGAAAAAGGTGGGGGCTAAAAGAGTCCCGTTACGTTGAGATCTTACAAAGGTTATCCAAGAGGGTATACCCCTGGTTTATAAATTGGTTCTAATACAATTGGAAGAGTTATACTAGAGAAAATTAAGTGAATAGACGGTAAACGCTAACCAGCTGTGTTGGTCAAAGAATGGTTTGAGGAAATGTCTGTGAAAAATTATGAGGAAGCGATTAGAAAGTTACATAAAAGATTGGTTTAGAGAGGATCATGGAAGGTTATGAAATGAAACGAGAACGTTTTGTGGATGTGAAGAGGTGATTGGTTTAAACACTGATGTTTTGAAGAGGAAACTATGAATATACTTTGAGGGTATATGGGATAACATTTTAAGTCAAAATAGTAAAATCTAGGGTTTTTAAGAGTTTTGATAAAGGTATTAGATGTAATTTGGTTAGAAATGAGAAAAAGAAAATAACAAAATGTATTTTTATTTGGAGTATAACTGTAATTTGGTTTTAAGTTGTATTTGAGAGTTTTATCAGAGCCTGGCATACTAATTGGGATAAACAGTTAGGTTGTATTAATAAATGGTATTTCAATCAGGAGAGACCTGGGATGAGTGAAAGATGTTTATTACAGACTAATAAATGTACTAAGGTGTTTGGAGCTTGAACCCCACGGGGAATTATATGGATCAACGGGCGCCTGCCCAACGCCCGAAGAAGAATCCCCCACGGAGTCCAGACACTGGTGGCGGTGGCGGCAGCCGACGACCAATCGAGCCGAAGACTGAGACAGGAACCGGGCGGCGATGGGGTGGTGGAGGGTCGCGCACTTGATAGCATGGACAAACTACAGAGGGAGAGAATCATATTTAAAGGCACGGATCATGTGACACCATTAATTGATAGCGGGAGCGCTAATCGACCTGAACCCTAGTGACCGCCCGTCCAGGGAAACGGGGGAAAGGTAGGGCGTTCTTAGCGGGGGGAGTGAGAAGTGTACACTACGATTAAACCCGAGTGCAGAGATCGGTCTTGCCTGACTGAACTTGCGCAAGCTTCATTTCAATCAGGAGAGACCTGGGATGAGTGAAAGATGTTTATTACAGACTAATAAATGTACTAAGGTGTTTGGAGCTTGAACCCCACGGGGAATTATATGGATCAACGGGCGCCTGCCCAACGCCCGAAGAAGAATCCCCCAAAAGTAAAAGGTAGGAATGTAAGACCAGAACAAAAAGAAAACATACTCACCAACAGGAAGGAACCATGAACCGCTGGGGAATAAGCAACACAAACACGACACGGAAAGCGACAGACGTAGGAGCACCGCACCGATCGGAGCGACCGTGATCAGTGCGAGAGCGTACAGAAGGACCTAGGCTAAAAGCATACATACCCGGGCCGGAACCTGCAGGAGATGGCAAGCCATGCACGGACAGATCCGTAGACATGTTCCTATACCGAGAACCCAAAGGAAAGAGAAGCAATGATTGTAGGCGGTAGCCTCCTGGCCAGAGGCCGATGCCCTAGTGCATGAATGAGTTATGTGCTAGAGGGCCGACCCCCTCCTGCTGTCGGTGTTTGCCTAGGCTGGCTGAGGCCCGACGCCCTCAGGAGTGAACGTGATAGCCTTTTCGGCTTTGGTCGGCTAGAGGCCGAAGCCCTGGGTCTATGTGGACAGCCTGTGCCGGCTGGAGGACCGACGTCCCCGCGTACATGACCTAAGTAGGCTAGAGGGCCGACGCCCTTGAGTCTATGTGAACAGCCTGTGCCGGCTGGAGGACAGCGTCCCCGTGTACGTGACCTATGTAGGCTAGAGGGCCGACGCCCTTGAGTCTATGTGACAACCTGTGCGCTGGCTGGGGGACCGGCGTCCCCGCGTACGTGAGTCTAAGTGTGCTATAGGGCTGACGCCCTTGAGTCTATGTGAACAGCCTGTGCCGGCTGGAGGACCGACGTCCCCGCATACTGATGACCCTATGTAGGCTACCGGGCCGAAACCCTTGAGTGTGTGAGCAGCCTTTGCCGGCTGGAGTGCACGTGAGCCTTTGTAGTAGGAGGACCGACGCCCTCGTGACTTGTGCTAGCAAGAGAGGCAGGAACCAGGGACCCTCTGTTTGCATACAGAACCGAGTCGCTGTATCCGCAGGCAACGTAGCATCGAGCCTGTAAACACGAGACAGTTTAACGAGAGACACAGTAACAACACCGACCACCAGTTGTTTGCAAGTACTCACAGAGAGCCGTTAGGGCCGTAGCGATCTTTGGGCCTCGATGATGGCAGCAGAATCTGGACGAACGTACGAAGAGTACGCTGATGAAGACCAGCGGCCCAGCTGCTGCAGAGACGCAGTGGACACCCCTTGCAAAGCAGCGGACGTTGCAGCGCCTATTCTAAATGAATGGCCTGAATACCGTCCAGGGGGAAGGTTGCATTTGGCTACGACCTGCGCTAGATGGTGGCTGAACCAGGATTGGGACATAGGATTATTGCTAGGGGTTAAGAAGAGGGGGGAAAGTGGATCGGAAGGGCACCTCCTCTTTACGTACCTAAGCATGGATAAGAAAGGACAGAAAGGACCACCCGTGTTAGCAATGCTGATTGAGCAAGAGCCTCCGGTTTTGGAATGTTTGAGAAGCAGAATGAAGAAATCAGGGTGAAACGTTAAGTCAGAAAAACACACATCAGTGGTAGGATTGAACACGTTTGCCCGAGTAGTGAATTCCCCGCACCGTAAGAACCCATAGAAAGCCATTAAAAACGTGCAATCCAAGAGGGAATCGATGTAGGGGGAAAAGCAACCGCGTCTGAGCACCGAGAGCATGGCGTGCAGAATAGACAGAGTGAATGGGAGTCTATCGTCCACCTTAGCGGGGAAAGCTTTGCCTATGCCTTTGAACAGGAGTTTGACTGCTGGATTCGTGAAAAGGCTGGGGAACGAAGGATCATGGCATCTGGCATTGAATTGAATACCCGCAACCAGACCTTTAATATAGCGTGGCTGGAAGTGGCGAACATCAGTGCAGTGACACACAAAAGCACACACCACATTTACACACACGGGTACCAGCGGGACAGACAAAGACAGACAGAACATAGCGTACGTTCTCCAAGCGAAATCGTACGATCTAAGGGTAGAAGCAGCCAACCCCTTCCTCATATAACCCTTGGCTATCTCTAAATATGCCTGCAAGGAGTGCTCTTCTAATCTAGGACCAGTGACGCGAGGGGGGGGACGGCCAAGGGCCACTGGCTGGCGTACGGGCACAGATCCCTGAACACCTGAAAATTGAAACGGGACAGGGAATCAGCTATGACATTATCGTGGCCCGGCACGTGACGTGCTGTGAGGATGAAATTATGAGTTACGGAGAGCCAAGTGATGCGTCTCATGAATGACATTATGTGTGGGCAATTAGAGCGCCCCTTATTTATGATGCTCACCACAGCCTGATTATCGCACAACACAGCTATGCGCTTACGACGCCACGACTGGCCCCACAGGTAACAAGCGACCACGACGGGGTAGATTTCGTACAGGGCGGAAGAGGCACCGGGCGCAGCGAAGTCATGGGGCCACGGGCTGGCGAACCACTGCTCCTGATAGAACCCCCCAAAACCAACGGACGGCGCGGCGTCGGTGAAAAACCGCAGAGAGTCCGAAGACCGAACGACGTCGTCGTAAAAGAACGACACGCCGTTCCAACCCTCGAGCAATTGCAGCCAGAACGATAAGTCGGACCGGCAACCATCGTCCAAGCACACCGGATCGAGCAAACCAGACACGGAAGACGCCAGGACGAGCAATCGGGAGATGAATGAGCGGCCCTGGGGAATCACGCGCATGGCGAAATTGAAGTGCCCGAGGAGAGACAGCAGCTGCCGCTTGGACATGACCGAAGACGCCACAAGCGACCGGGCCATGCTGCAAGCTCGCTCGAGCTTCTCAACAGGCAGGGAAGCCTTCATCTCCACCGTGTCCAGCGTAATGCCCAGAAACTCCAGACGAGTGGCCGGCCCGAGAGTTTTCTCGTCGGAAAGGGGGACGCCCAGTCCGCGGAACAGATTTTTCAACAGCAGCAGGGAAGCGCCGGACGCATCGGACGGAGGATCCACCAAGAGAAAATCATCTAAAAGGTGGAGCAACGCGGGGACCCGGACCCGGTTTAACAGGATCCAACAAAGGGCCTCGGAAACCCGGTTGAAGATGGAGGGGCTGCTCCTGCTCCCGAACGGGAGACGCACGGCGAAATAGAACCGGTTATCCCATTTCATCCCGAGCAGGTGCCACTGGGACGGGTGAACGGGGACGATCTTAAACGCGTCAGTGATGTCTGCTTTGGAAAGCCAGGCACCGGGCCCAGCCAGCTTTATAAGCTTAATGGCGTGGTCCACGGTGGCATAGTGAAGCGAAAAAGGCTCGAGGGGAATAAGCCTGTTAATGCCGGGAATCGGACCGGAGCGAGGAGCAGAAAGGTCCAGGATAAGACGTTTCTTACCGGAATACTTCCGCGTAGCGACGCCGAGGGGACTACTGCGAAACAGTGGAAAAGGGGACGAGTCGAACGGTCCTATGACGTAGCGTTTATCGCACTCTCTGGCCAGCAGCTGGGAAACGACAGCAGGCTCCCGCACCGCTGACTGGAGATTGCTCAAAACAAGGGAAGACGACAACGGACATGAAACCCCCACCCTGAATCCCTGAGTCAGCCCCGTGAGTAGGTGATCAACGAACACGGAATCGGGATGCGACGAGAGTTCGAAAGCCAGTGCAGACACATTTATTGGAGTGGATGGGTGCTCGGCCGTTAGTTCGGACCACCACGACGCCCTCGCTGAGGGCGGCCCCGACGTGGACACACCGACCACGGATGGGCTTCCTGACAGCCGCTTGCGGCCACGAACGTCCACGTTCGCCTTCCCGATGGCAGCACCAAGCCCGCGAGCGCGAGGCTGGGAGCCGGGATCCCCCGGGAGAAACGGAACCAGTGGACAGAGAGGAGCTGCATGCCCCAAGCCGCCGCACGTACCGCAAGACACGGCCTGGGAGCCCCCGACCAGCATCACCAACAGCTCGGTATCCAGCACGGACCAGTCCAGCAACAGGTTCGAGCGGGAAACGTAGCGAGCAGCCTTGCTCGAAAATTCTTTATGATACTGGTAGAACAGGTTCCTCCCGTAGCGCAGATTCAGGTCCCCAATCAGAGCCATGTAGCCGTCTAGTTCCTGCCGTCTAAGGGGAAACACGGAGCACACCACATCGCGGAAGATCCCGAAAGCCACCAGAAACTCCCCGATAGACAGGTCCCTTGCCAACCTGGGGTCAGCAGAACGGAGCACCGTGCTATACTGATCGCTGGTGGAGACGCTCGCGTCACACTCGGGCGAGGGGAGGATCAGACGTATCAAATTGATATTCCTGCCTTGCAGGATGTGGGATCTTAAGCGGGGGGTAATGTCAGCCCCCGAAGGGATGTAAGGCCTACCTGCAGACAAAACAGCTACAGCGGAAGCCAGGGTGTGCAATGGCTCCTCCATGGGCACGAGGGGCGCCGAGGCTGGGAGCGGCGCAGCCACGGGAGCGGAACCCCCGGCGTTCTCCAGAGACCGCAGGCGGGCATCGATGGATTGGAGGGAAGACGCCAGGACCAGAAGGGTGGACGAGAGGGCTTCCCCGGGCCTATCCGAACCGGGAGCAGGCAGAGGAGCGACGGCAGGGCCGGTAGATGGCCCAGCGTCCGAATCAAGCACCTCCGGACGGCGCGACTTCCTTATACGCTTCCGACCTTGAGCAGCGGAGGAGACAGGGGGAACCTCGGGCGACGGGACTCGGCAAGGAGACACGCAGTCCACCCCTACGGCCAGGGCGCGGAGCTGGGAAAGCCCCAACCCGGGCGCTGGAAGGACGCCCACGGCGCGCAGACCCGCCTCCAACGCAGACCCGTCGGAGCCCCGACGAGCAGCGAGCCGGGAACTGCGTCGAGCAGCAGGGGAGGCGGAACCCGGAACAGGGACGACCTCCTCGAACAACTCCAACTCGGAATCTGACATAGCCTCCAAAACCAAAACAGGTAAGGTCCAGCCAACACGACACAGCAATAGCACTCGCGCACTTGATAGCATGGACAAACTACAGAGGGAGAGAATCATATTTAAAGGCACGGATCATGTGACACCATTAATTGATAGCGGGAGCGCTAATCGACCTGAACCCTAGTGACCGCCCGTCCAGGGAAACGGGGGGAAGGTAGGGCGTTCTTAGCGGGGGGAGTGAGAAGTGTACACTACGATTAAACCCGAGTGCAGAGATCGGTCTTGCCTGACTGAACTTGCGCAAGCTTCATTAGTGCATGAAGAGGGTTATTATAACATTCAGTTCTGAAATAATTTGGGAAGACTCAAGTCTGATAAATTGTGGTTATGATGGTTTGAGCTAATTGGCTCGTTTTGAACTGCAGCAAAACGAGTAATGAAGTTCTACCTATCTGACCTTTATAGAAAATATATTTGGGAAAAATGTTTGGTTAATAGCTACATTAAGCACATTATTTGGTCGATATTTCATTTAAGAAGCATACGGATTCTGGTTTGGCATAATGAAATTTGCTTTTATCATATCTTTGATAAAAAGAGGTGTGATTTGGTAAAATTGAGAATCTAAAACAATATAGGTCTTAAACTTAACTGTTTTAAAAGACTGAAAAGGTTTTTTGGAGTGAAAGAAATTAGAAAAGGTTTTTTGGAGTGAAAGAAATTAGACTAACAGTTGATTTTCTGAAGAAGGGAACAAAGAAACAGATTTTCATTTGTCATTTATAGGCATGACTAATAGGAGTTGAATATCAAATGATGATGTATTGTCTTATTAGATGCTGTTACATGTGTTTGCTCAACAATAAGAAAACTGAAGGGTCAATATTGCCTGGTAATTATAGATATGTTTACAGTGGATTGAAGTCTTTCCCAGTCCTATACCAGATGCATAACAACATTTGAATTGAATTATGGAAGATCATAATTCCACAACTTAAACTTAATGCTCACGAGAAAAGAGATGCCTTCTGCTAAATTCTGTTCCAGGTGAAGCAGTAAACCAAAGACTGGAGGAGTCAAACGAGGAGATTGGGTATTGATTAAAGTTATCAATGAAAGGAGGGATCTTATGACAACTTTAAAATATCCTGTCTAATTTCTGGTTTTTCTATTTGTTTCGAATTTATTTAATTTTATTACAATTCTAAAAGCTTGGCTAAAGTTGTATGTATGTGGTGAAGGGGGCCTGTGAGCATGTCCAGGTCTGCCGTGGATACATGGATGTTGAATGTCCACTCTGTGAAGTGACGGTGGGTTTTCCCCTATAACATCATTAGGGTTTTCCCACTGTGTCCAGTGTGTCCTCACCACTTGGCCATAACGCTGCATAGTCTCATCATTATTGTTGAATTGTATGTCAACATTGTGTAATCAGTAATGGGATATTTTTAAATTTGTGTTTGTTGTCACACCCTAAAAGGGTGTGAAAGGAGGGATTTATTTGAACTTTAAAAATATCCACTTTAAATCCTTAAATGGGTTCTTGATTTCAATATCTGTGTTTAATCATTAGTGTTCGACTATTTGCATCTCATTTGACTGAGTTACTGCTTGATCATGGGAGATAAGGTGATGCTGGGACTGTAACTTTTCTGCTTCAGGACGAGTCAGACTGGCGGGTCTGACTACCTTTGGATATACAACCCCTGTTCTAAGGCCCCATTCCCCTGGAGACCCTGTCCCCCCCCCTTCTCACTGGATGATCTACCCCTTGCCCTTGGAGACCCTGCCCCATCTGCCCCTATGCCTCATCAGACCTATGAGTGGTCTGCCCCCCCCTTCCCCTTGAAGACCCTTCCCCAATACATCATCAGATGTTCGGGGAAGCCTGTTGTACATTTATGGACAGGACCATTCAAGGTCATCGAGAGAACCTTGCACGCCCTAAGGGTGCTGGGGAAAGGAAGTACGTGGTACCACTGGAGCATGTGTTGTGCTGCTCCAGAATCCAGTCATACGTTGCAGGAGTTGGTGGAGAAGGGCCAGTGAACCTTTTGCTATTGCTACGAATGTGAGAGTCCGGAAAAGAGGGTTACGACTAGGTCAAGAGTGATACTGCTTGACCACACTAGAATTGTACTGGACTAAGAAGGTTTCCGCTATTTTACTTAAGAGTGTGCTATATCAATATCAACATGATTGTTGTTCTATCCCGTGTATCAGGTCCCTGTGCAACTGGATCATTGTCTCGGCTGTGGAGAACCCAAAGACGGGGTTCCAAATACCGTTGCTGGGGCTGGCTGACCAGGACGAGGAGGCGGTGGTTGGTCCGGGCTATGTTGATTGATCTCTGGTGTTTTCAGAGATCAAAAGAGGGATTAAAGAATATATTGTGCTTAGTAAAGTTATGCATTGTGCTTATTAAAGTTCTGTCTTATGATCTGAGAAGTGTGCTCAGGCTTAAACATGGTGTCTCACACAGGGTGTGGGAAGCAGGCAGTTCTTTGTGTCTCTATCTCTTCATTTTCAGAAACAACCTTGAAACTGGGTGGAAATGGCACCCGAGCAGGTGGGACGCGTAGGCAAGAACAACTCCCTGATGCACGAGAGAACAAGCTCAACCCTTTTTTGATACTTGTGTTTCAATTGCATTGTATATGATATGCTGGGGCAGGGAAAGATAGCCAGTTGGACTTCGTGAACCAGCCCAAACTCTGTTGCGGGTAGGGAAACTTAGACAACCCTAGAGCTCTGTACTTGTTGATTTCCAACTTCTGCATTAAAGCTGATATTATCGGACCTCTGCGACTCCAGACCACTCTTTCTAGAACACAGATTTGTGTCATTGAATACTATCATTACATATTGGAATAGACACAAAGAATTTCAATCCTTCAGTCAGGTTGTGTGTGTCATTCGCAACAACGCAGGCTAATCGATTTGCTAACAGTCCCTGTTTCTTCCTTAGCGAAAAACATGGCGTGCTCTAAACCCAGCGAAAAGTTGATTCCAAAAAGACAAAATTTCAGACAAGTATGCATTTGTGCTGCCGGTGGGGAGCACACAACCTGTGTTTAATGCCCTTGTCAACAGTGGTAGCTAATGTGAAACGTCACTATCATGGCCGTGGGAACTAGGAGTGCTGTAGCACACCCTGACAGCACGAGAATTTCCAATAATATGACTTGAAAATTCACCAATGCGGTAGGCCCAGCCCCCCAGTAGCGGACTGGCCATCGGGAGCACCGGGAGAAGAATAACCATGGAAAACCAGGCTAGGAAACGTAAGGGTGGGGCTGAAAAATAAAGAGACAAAAAGACATCACCTTCACTAGACAAGGTTTTACCAATTGAAAAACGTCTATGTTCATTTTACATAAAGCTCAAAAAACTATTTTGCGCTCAATTAAGGCAAAAATTGTCTCACACAGAACTCTTGAGGTAAGGGCCAGAAAAATAAACCATAATTGTTCCGGACCCTGGACTGAATAAAAATTTGGTTAGTGGACCTTTTGGGTTTCTAATTGAGTACCCCTGGTGTAGACTGTAAAAAGAATGGACGACGGACGCGTCACCGCTTCCTCCCACTGTACAAAAATGAAGCCAAAATATCTCGGATACAGGTGCTGCCATCTTGCTCTGGTGATGTCATTTGTCAACTTTTCAGAGCTGTTATACCCTCCATTCTCTTTACAGTCAATGGTTTAGAAGCTGCCAGTTTGTAAGTCAACATCAGGGTTTAGGCTTTAAGGTGTTGGGGGAAGAAAATATGACATTTTTGTCAAACTTTATGCACGGGCACAGGATGTCCAACATGACCCTCCCTTAAAATCATAATTAGCCTCCAAAAGAAACAAACAAAATAGAAAGAACCAATACAATTCTAAAGATAAATAATGAACAGGGTTAAGGAGTAAGGGTAAGGAGGGTTAAGTAAGGAGGGTTAGGAGGGATGAGAGCCAAGTTCGGTCTCAGCTGGAGCCCCCTAGAGGTTGGGGTTAGGGGCCCTGATGGAGAAAGGTTAGGGTTAGGTGTGGTAAGGTTAGGGTTGGTTAGGGTTAGGTGTGGTAGGTTTAGGGTAAGGGTTAGGTGTGGTAAGGTTAGGGTAAGGTTAGGGTTAGGTGTGGTAGGTTTAGGGTAAGGTGTGGTAGGGTTAGGGTAAGGTTAGGTGTGGTAGGTTTAGGGTAAGGTTAGGGTTAGGTGTGGTAGGTTAGGGTTAGGTGTGGTAGGGTTAGGGTAAGGTTAGGTGTTGTAGGTTAGGGTTAGGTGTGGTAGGGTTATGGTTAGGTGTGTTAGGGTAAGGTTAGGGTTAGGTGTTGTAGGTTAGGGTTAGGTGTGGTAGGGTTAGGGTAAGGTTAGGTGTGGTAGGGTTAGGTGTGGTAGGGTTAGGGTAAGGTTAGGGTTAGGTGTTGTAAGTTAGGGTTAGGTGTGGTAGGGTTAGGGTAAGGTTAGGGTTAGGTGTTGTAGGTTAGGGTTAGGTGTGGTAGGGTTAGGGTAAGGTTAGGTGTGGTAGGGTTAGGGTAAGGGTTAGGGTTAGGTGTGGTAGGTTTAGGGTAAGGTTAGGGTTAGGTGTGGTAGGGTTAGGTGTGGTAGGTTTAGGGTAAGGTTAGGGTTAGGTGTGGTAGGTTAGGGTTAGGTGTGGTAGGTTTAGGGTAAGGTTAGGGTTAGGTGTGGTAGTTTAGGGTTAGGTGTGGTAAGTTTAGGGTAAGGTTAGGGTTAGGTGTGGTAGGTTTAGGGTAAGGTTAGGGTTAGGTGTGGTAGGTTAGGGTTAGGTGTGGTAGGTTTAGGGTAAGGTTAGGGTTAGGTGTGGTAGGTTAGGGTTAGGTGTGGTAGGTTAGGGTTAGGTGTGGTAGGTTTAGGGTAAGGTTAGGGTTAGGTGTGGTAGGTTTAGGGTAAGGTTAGGGTTAGGTGTGGTAGGTTTAGGGTAAGGTTAGTCAAACTGTCCCTGAATGTTTCAGCCGTCGTTTTGGCATCAGATGGCCCATGTTTAAATTTTGTCACTGTTAATTTTCTTATACTATGTATTTTTACTGGGCTGCTGGTGGGCTGCCCTTCTGTCACCAGTCCGGCCAGGGTGAAGTCATGGTCCTAAGAGACAGTTAGAGGGGAGAGGTTCTATCATTCTTCCAAGTTTGTAGGGTGGAGAGAGCAACATGTGCATTTGAATGTGCATGGTTTCTGGTTTGTGTGTGTGCGTCTCTATGTGTTGGTGGTCTTAGATGTGTGTGGTCTTGGGTGTGTGCGTGTATTAGAGGGGAGAGAGGAAAGACACCCAGATCATTGACTGTGGAAAGGCTGTCATGGTTTCAAAAGGAGTTTCCCAGGGTGACCTCTTACACAACAGTGGTGTACAGTGCTGAACTTACATAAGCCACTTCCTGTCTGTATAAACGTGTTTTCAGGAGGGTTGACGTCATTCTGTCACTCAGCAGAATCTCTGTTGAGCACCTAAATAGGCCCCCATAGAAGATTAGCATGAAAACAAAGTACATACAATTAACAGAAGAGATCCCACTCAGGGAGTTGTGGTTAGGGGGAGGGGGTTAGGAGGAGGAGAGGGGGAGTGAGAGGGTTAGGGGAAGCAGAGGAGGAGGGTGGGAGTGTTGGGGGGAGGAGAGGGGGAGGAGAAGGCAAGGATGCAAACTTGTTACCTTTTGGCAGGATAGGAGGGTTATGAGGAGGATTAGGGTCAGGACAACAGTAGCGCATGCTCCCTTGCCCCCCCCCCCCGTCATCACTTCACACACACACTGCCCTTTCTCCTCCTGCCTGCCCTGATATTTTAATCATACATCCCCCTTACTTACACACATACACACACACTCTCTCACACACGTACACACATGTATGTCAAGCCTATAGATATGTTAACGACCCAATCACTAATGAATACAAGCTGTGAGGCAGACTGCAGCCCAGGAGTGTGAGGGAAGCACAGGGCTACTAGGCCTGCAGCCAGACACACTAATAAACTGTGCACACACTCACTGCAGGACGTAAGAGCACACGCCAGGCTTCCTTAAGTTGCTGTGTGTGTGTATAATGAGGTGTTAACTCTCCGGTTAAGTTCTTTCTTGTGGAACTGAGGATTGCTCTCACACTCACCCTCCACCTCAGAGAAGGAGAGGATCGAGAGGAGTGGAGGAGAGATAGAGGGAGGAGAGGGGGTGACTCATGCTGTCTGCAGGGGTCAGCTGAACAGTTTAAGCTGAAAGACGAGGTTAAACACACATGCACTGGCTCTAAAGCTCTGGCTCAAAAGCCATCAACAAACAAACTCCAAGATGTTTCCTCTCAGATTCCTCCAGAAACAACGCTTACCTCTGGATGACGAGGGTCCATCCCTCCTTCCCCTCCCCATCCTCCTCCTCTCCTCATCCCCACCCCCTTTCCTCCTCTCCTCCACCACCATATTTTCCTCTCCCTCTCCACCTTCTCCTACTGTTTTCTTCTCCTCCCACTCTCCCTCCCCCATATGAACAAACATGCACGCACACATACACACACACATGCTCATACACGCACACACACATATACACATTATTTTTTTTTTTTAACATTCTTTTTATTTCAGTTCAGTACGGACATGACTTCATGAACATATCTGGGATTTTTTTACATTGAAGGTAGTAACTGACATACAATAAAAGTACAATAGACAAAAAAAGAAGAGAAAACAATAATAAGACAAGACAAAACACTTAAAATTAAAGGGAGGGGGAGGACCACTGAATAAAAGCTGTTATTACTTTATGGTAAACCAATTGCAACCCTATGCTGTGGAATATACTGTATGTCTTGAACACGTACGCATTTGTACATAAATGAAGGAGTTTCCCTCAACATATCATGATTAAGAATTGTATTGAAATTCTGCAGAAATCATAGAAACCTATATGTAACTCAACACAAAGACATCTGTACTAGGATACCAGCTGTGTAAGCAGTTTGAGGAGTGTGTGTGTGTATGTGTGCATGTTTGTGTAGGGTTTTGTATGTCTCTGTGGTTGTGTATGTGTTTGATCAAATGTGCATGTGTGCACTGTAACAAATTGCTATAATTTCTACAGTAAAAATCTACAGTGATTTATTGTTCTGACATTTTACAAGGTTTAACTATATTGCATATCGCTGTATATCACTCTGGATAAGAGCGTCTGCTAAATCAGTATTTCCTCCATGTTGATTTTGCCGTGGCGGCCCGAATTTCTGCCGCCATGGTATCAGAAATAGGGCTGTACAAAATTGTAGGCCGTCTAGTATCAGCAGTGATTGTTAGAGTGCATGTTGGACTATAGCACGGACAGGCGCTTTTGCATGTGTGCATCCTTGACAACTGTAAGTCGTACAGGGCTCTCAAGTGTCACGCATTGAGCGTGTCAGTCACTCATTTCGGTCTTTTGTCACGCACTCCCGCCACACATTGTATTTCTCACGCAAAAAAACTATTTATAATATATTTAATATGCCGCAGCGCTCAATCGATCAAAAAACAGAAAGGGGCTACACAAAAGCCAATCAGAAAATAGTACTGTTGTATCTGGGTAAGATTTAACGCAACAACCAATGAAAAAACGCATATCCTGGAATTGTTCACTTGATTCTGCTACAACATCTTTAGAAAGTTTCGTTCACCCACAGAGGAAACCACTGGAGCTCGAGCATCACTTTGAGCACAGAGTAGGGTAAGTCATGATCTCCTGTTTTAATGTTACAACAAATTCACAACTTGTTTGACAAAAACAATGACAACTTGACTGCTGTTAGAAAATGTTTCACAGATAATTAGCATCAGTTTTTCATGTGTCTGTAACTTAGCCAACAGTTTTACAGCCTGTTCACTGACAACACCTGCTCAGTATTCTAGGCCTAGTCATATTTTCGTTATCACACGATGACTGACATATTGTCACATTATAAACATCTCTCCAAATAGGCTTAATAATTTTATTAGCACTAAATACATTTAAGTGTATTGCATAGTTGATGTTATAAGTCACTTTTAAAATCATGTCATATTTTATAATTATATCCTGGCCATGGATGCATTAATCACTGCATCTGTCTTTCAAAGATGTTAGGGTTAGGGTAAAAAGATGTCAGGGTTAGGGTCAGGGTAAAAAGGGTTAAGGTTAGGGTAAAAAGGGTTAGGGTAAAAAGGGTCAGGGTAAAGGGTTAGGGTTAGTTAGGGTAAAAAGTCATTAGGGGGGGATGTCACTCTTGCCTGTCTTCAAAACTTGAGAGCGCTGCGAGTCGTATAACTTATGTTGTCAGTTCATTTAAGCCTGTTATTGTATTAGTCTATAGTTCTTGCTAATTTAAATTAAGTTAACTGGTGATTTTCGTTGTTTGTATTCTTCCCCTGCTAGCTAAATTGCACATGTCTGTTGATTCGATAGCGATTGCTGCCTTTGCTCACGTTTGGATTTTAAGTGCATTATTATGCTGAAGTAGTTTTAATTAATAAATAGTGGATTTATAGTTATTATTTGCTACAGAATGCTTAGTCTATCAAGATTAAATGAAGCAGACAGTGTACATGCTTTTCGCAGACCTGCCCCCACTGCTAAAAAAAATCCTAGAGGAAAAACTTATGTTGCAACCTCACATAGTTGAAACAGTTGCATAAAAACAAACAAATTGGGCAATCCTGTGTTAAAATGGTCCTAACATATATCTACCAACGATGTCACTGGCAGTATGTTAGCTGGAATCGCAATTCAGACATTACCTTCTGCAAACCGAAAAAATGCCCCTCAAAAACGTAAATAAGCTTGAAATGTACTTCTGGAAAACTGGCTAGTCACAAGAATAGTATGACGCCATGAACCTCCCCAGATCAAGATTCTTGTGACGTCATACTGTAAAGAAATACCTAAGGTAATTTCAATTGTTTATACTTGTTTAATGGAATCCAAACAACACTCAACATTATATATAAAAGCTAAATGGGAGAAAGAGCTAGATGAGGAAATCTCTCCTGAGATTTGGTATGAAATGTGGGAATGTCACGAGACCACCACACAATCTCATAAATGGAGAGAATTTGCCTGGAAAAATCTGATCTGTTACTTTATCACCCCCTTAATTACAAGTAAACAGTTGTCAACTCCGCAAACATGCTGGAGACAAAGTGGTGACATGTCGTCAAATCATATACATATTTTTTGGAGCTGCAAGAAAATAGAACCTTTTTGGAAAGAGGTACATGAAGTTGTATGGCAGACTCTGGGATTCCCTTTACATGTACAGTCTTATACCTAGGAAATTTAAAAGAGTGTGTAGCTAGAGATTACCTATATCTGGTGAAAATTCGAGCAGGAAGACAATCACAAAAAATGGGCTGAAAGCAGACCTGCCACACTGTAAGCATGGCTGAAAGCAGACCTGCCACGCTGTAAGCATGGCAGACCTGCCACACTGTAAGCAGACTGTAAGCATGGCTGAAAGCAGACCTGCCACACTGTAAGCATGGCAGACCTGCCACACTGTAAGCATGGCTGAAAGCAGACCTGCCACACTGTAAGCATGGCAGACCTGCCACACTGTAAGCATGGCAGACCTGCCACACTGTAAGCATGGCAGACCTGCCACACTGTAAGCATGGCTGAAAGCAGACCTGCCACACTGTAAGCATGGCAGACCTGCCACACTGTAAGCATGGCAGACCTGCCACACTGTAAGCATGGCTGAAAGCAGACCTGCCACACTGTAAGCATGGCAGACCTGCCACACTGTAAGCATGGCTGAAAGCAGACCTGCCACACTGTAAGCATGGCAGACCTGCCACACTGTAAGCATGGCTGAAAGCAGACCTGCCACACTGTAAGCATGGCTGAAAGCAGACCTGCCACACTGTAAGCATGGCTGAAAGCAGACCTGCCACACTGTAAGCATGGCTGAAAGCAGACCTGCCACACTGTAAGCATGGCAGACCTGCCACACTGTAAGCATGGCTGAAAGCAGACCTGCCACACTGTAAGCATGGCAGACCTGCCACACTGTAAGCATGGTAGACCTGCCACACTGTAAGCATGGCTGAAAGCAGACCTGCCACACTGTAAGCATGGCTGAAAGCAGACCTGCCACACTGTAAGCATGGCTGAAAGCAGACCTGCCACACTGTAAGCATGGCAGACCTGCCACACTGTAAGCATGGCTGAAAGCAGACCTGCCACACTGTAAGCATGGCAGACCTGCCACACTGTAAGCATGGCAGACCTGCCACACTGTAAGCATGGCTGAAAGCAGACCTGCCACACTGTAAGCATGGCAGACCTGCCACACTGTAAGCATGGCAGACCTGCCACACTGTAAGCATGGCTGAAAGCAGACCTGCCACACTGTAAGCATGGCAGACCTGCCACACTGTAAGCATGGCTGAAAGCAGACCTGCCACACTGTAAGCATGGCTGAAAGCAGACCTGCCACACTGTAAGCATGGCAGACCTGCCACACTGTAAGCATGGCAGACCTGCCACACTGTAAGCATGGCAGACCTGCCACACTGTAAGCATGGCTGAAAGCAGACCTGCCACACTGTAAGCATGGCTGAAAGCAGACCTGCCACACTGTAAGCATGGCAGACCTGCCACACTGTAAGCAGACTGTAAGCATGGCTGAAAGCAGACCTGCCACACTGTAAGCATGGCAGACCTGCCACACTGTAAGCATGGCTGAAAGCAGACCTGCCACACTGTAAGCATGGCAGACCTGCCACACTGTAAGCATGGCAGACCTGCCACACTGTAAGCATGGCAGACCTGCCACACTGTAAGCATGGCTGAAAGCAGACCTGCCACACTGTAAGCATGGCTGAAAGCAGACCTGCCACACTGTAAGCATGGCAGACCTGCCACACTGTAAGCATGGCTGAAAGCAGACCTGCCACACTGTAAGCATGGCAGACCTGCCACACTGTAAGCAGACTGTAAGCATGGCTGAAAGCAGACCTGCCACACTGTAAGCATGGCAGACCTGCCACACTGTAAGCATGGCTGAAAGCAGACCTGCCACACTGTAAGAATGGCAGACCTGCCACACTGTAAGCATGGCAGACCTGCCACACTGTAAGCATGGCAGACCTGCCACACTGTAAGCATGGCTGAAAGCAGACCTGCCACACTGTAAGCATGGCAGACCTGCCACACTGTAAGCATGGCAGACCTGCCACACTGTAAGCATGGCTGAAAGCAGACCTGCCACACTGTAAGCATGGCTGAAAGCAGACCTGCCACACTGTAAGCATGGCAGACCTGCCACACTGTAAGCATGGCAGACCTGCCACACTGTAAGCATGGCTGAAAGCAGACCTGCCACACTGTAAGCATGGCAGACCTGCCACACTGTAAGCATGGCTGAAAGCAGACCTGCCACACTGTAAGCATGGCAGACCTGCCACACTGTAAGCATGGCTGAAAGCAGACCTGCCACACTGTAAGCATGGCAGACCTGCCACACTGTAAGCATGGCAGACCTGCCACACTGTAAGCATGGCTGAAAGCAGACCTGCCACACTGTAAGCATGGCTGAAAGCAGACCTGCCACACTGTAAGCATGGCTGAAAGCAGACCTGCCACACTGTAAGCATGGCAGACCTGCCACACTGTAAGCATGGCTGAAAGCAGACCTACCACACTGTAAGCATGGCAGACCTGCCACACTGTAAGCATGGCAGACCTGCCACACTGTAAGCATGGCTGAAAGCAGACCTGCCACACTGTAAGCATGGCTGAAAGCAGACCTGCCACACTGTAAGCATGGCTGAAAGCAGACCTGCCACACTGTAAGCATGGCAGACCTGCCACACTGTAAGCATGGCAGACCTGCATGGCTGAAAGCAGACCTGCCACACTGTAAGCATGGCAGACCTGCCACACTGTAAGCATGGCAGACCTGCCACACTGTAAGCATGGCAGACCTGCCACACTGTAAGCATGGCTGAAAGCAGACCTGCCACACTGTAAGCATGGCTGAAAGCAGACCTGCCACACTGTAAGCATGGCAGACCTGCCACACTGTAAGCATGGCTGAAAGCAGACCTGCCACACTGTAAGCATGGCAGACCTG
Source organism: Osmerus eperlanus (assembly GCF_963692335.1). NCBI lineage: Eukaryota > Metazoa > Chordata > Actinopteri > Osmeriformes > Osmeridae > Osmerus > Osmerus eperlanus. The sequence goes on from NC_085024.1 coordinate 244,360, forward strand.
CCACACTGTAAGCAGACTGTAAGCATGGCTGAAAGCAGACCTGCCACACTGTAAGCATGGCAGACCTGCCACACTGTAAGCATGGCTGAAAGCAGACCTGCCACACTGTAAGCATGGCAGACCTGCCACACTGTAAGCATGGCAGACCTGCCACACTGTAAGCATGGCAGACCTGCCACACTGTAAGCATGGCAGACCTGCCACACTGTAAGCATGGCTGAAAGCAGACCTGCCACACTGTAAGCATGGCTGAAAGCAGACCTGCCACACTGTAAGCATGGCAGACCTGCCACACTGTAAGCATGGCTGAAAGCAGACCTGCCACACTGTAAGCATGGCAGACCTGCCACACTGTAAGCAGACTGTAAGCATGGCTGAAAGCAGACCTGCCACACTGTAAGCATGGCAGACCTGCCACACTGTAAGCATGGCTGAAAGCAGACCTGCCACACTGTAAGCATGGCAGACCTGCCACACTGTAAGCATGGCAGACCTGCCACACTGTAAGCATGGCAGACCTGCCACACTGTAAGCATGGCAGACCTGCCACACTGTAAGCATGGCTGAAAGCAGACCTGCCACACTGTAAGCATGGCTGAAAGCAGACCTGCCACACTGTAAGCATGGCTGAAAGCAGACCTGCCACACTGTAAGCATGGCTGAAAGCAGACCTGCCACACTGTAAGCATGGCAGACCTGCCACACTGTAAGCATGGCAGACCTGCCACACTGTAAGCATGGCTGAAAGCAGACCTGCCACACTGTAAGCATGGCAGACCTGCCACACTGTAAGCAGACTGTAAGCATGGCTGAAAGCAGACCTGCCACACTGTAAGCATGGCAGACCTGCCACACTGTAAGCATGGCTGAAAGCAGACCTGCCACACTGTAAGCATGGCAGACCTGCCACACTGTAAGCATGGCAGACCTGCCACACTGTAAGCATGGCAGACCTGCCACACTGTAAGCATGGCTGAAAGCAGACCTGCCACACTGTAAGCATGGCAGACCTGCCACACTGTAAGCATGGCAGACCTGCCACACTGTAAGCATGGCAGACCTGCCACACTGTAAGCATGGCAGACCTGCCACACTGTAAGCATGGCAGACCTGCCACACTGTAAGCATGGCTGAAAGCAGACCTGCCACACTGTAAGCATGGCTGAAAGCAGACCTGCCACACTGTAAGCATGGCAGACCTGCCACACTGTAAGCATGGCAGACCTGCCACACTGTAAGCATGGCAGACCTGCCACACTGTAAGCATGGCAGACCTGCCACACTGTAAGCATGGCAGACCTGCCACACTGTAAGCATGGCAGACCTGCCACACTGTAAGCATGGCTGAAAGCAGACCTGCCACACTGTAAGCATGGCAGACCTGCCACACTGTAAGCATGGCTGAAAGCAGACCTGCCACACTGTAAGCATGGCTGAAAGCAGACCTGCCACACTGTAAGCATGGCAGACCTGCCACACTGTAAGCATGGCTGAAAGCAGACCTGCCACACTGTAAGCATGGCAGACCTGCCACACTGTAAGCATGGCTGAAAGCAGACCTGCCACACTGTAAGCATGGCAGACCTGCCACACTGTAAGCATGGCAGACCTGCCACACTGTAAGCATGGCTGAAAGCAGACCTGCCACACTGTAAGCATGGCAGACCTGCCACACTGTAAGCATGGCAGACCTGCCACACTGTAAGCATGGCTGAAAGCAGACCTGCCACACTGTAAGCATGGCTGAAAGCAGACCTGCCACACTGTAAGCATGGCTGAAAGCAGACCTGCCACACTGTAAGCATGGCTGAAAGCAGACCTGCCACACTGTAAGCATGGCTGAAAGCAGACCTGCCACACTGTAAGCATGGCAGACCTGCCACACTGTAAGCATGGCTGAAAGCAGACCTGCCACACTGTAAGCATGGCTGAAAGCAGACCTGCCACACTGTAAGCATGGCTGAAAGCAGACCTGCCACACTGTAAGCATGGCAGACCTGCCACACTGTAAGCATGGCAGACCTGCCACACTGTAAGCATGGCTGAAAGCAGACCTGCCACACTGTAAGCATGGCAGACCTGCCACACTGTAAGCATGGCTGAAAGCAGACATGCCACACTGTAAGCATGGCTGAAAGCAGACCTGCCACACTGTAAGCATGGCAGACCTGCCACACTGTAAGCATGGCAGACCTGCCACACTGTAAGCATGGCAGACCTGCCACACTGTAAGCATGGCAGACCTGCCACACTGTAAGCATGGCTGAAAGCAGACCTGCCACACTGTAAGCATGGCTGAAAGCAGACCTGCCACACTGTAAGCATGGCAGACCTGCCACACTGTAAGCAGACTGTAAGCATGGCTGAAAGCAGACCTGCCACACTGTAAGCATGGCAGACCTGCCACACTGTAAGCATGGCTGAAAGCAGACCTGCCACACTGTAAGCATGGCAGACCTGCCACACTGTAAGCATGGCAGACCTGCCACACTGTAAGCATGGCTGAAAGCAGACCTGCCACACTGTAAGCATGGCAGACCTGCCACACTGTAAGCATGGCTGAAAGCAGACATGCCACACTGTAAGCATGGCTGAAAGCAGACCTGCCACACTGTAAGCATGGCAGACCTGCCACACTGTAAGCATGGCAGACCTGCCACACTGTAAGCATGGCAGACCTGCCACACTGTAAGCATGGCAGACCTGCCACACTGTAAGCATGGCTGAAAGCAGACCTGCCACACTGTAAGCATGGCAGACCTGCCACACTGTAAGCATGGCTGAATGCAGACCTGCCACACTGTAAGCATGGCTGAAAGCAGACCTGCCACACTGTAAGCATGGCTGAAAGCAGACCTGCCACACTGTAAGCATGGCAGACCTGCCACACTGTAAGCATGGCTGAAAGCAGACCTGCCACACTGTAAGCATGGCTGAAAGCAGACCTGCCACACTGTAAGCATGGCTGAAAGCAGACCTGCCACACTGTAAGCATGGCAGACCTGCCACACTGTAAGCATGGCTGAAAGCAGACCTGCCACACTGTAAGCATGGCTGAAAGCAGACCTGCCACACTGTAAGCATGGCTGAAAGCAGACCTGCCACACTGTAAGCATGGCTGAAAGCAGACCTGCCACACTGTAAGCATGGCTGAAAGCAGACCTGCCACACTGTAAGCATGGCTGAAAGCAGACCTGCCACACTGTAAGCATGGCTGAAAGCAGACCTGGGCTATCTATAATCAAGGACATCCAGGGGATGGAAAAGTTAACATACAAACTGAAATTGAAAGAAGAGTTATATTAGAGTTACATTAGCAGTCGGTTCCCTAAACCCACCTTTCCTACCCGCTCACCCTCCATGACTGACCCAACTAAATGTCTAAACTCTTATTCTCCCCTGTCTGAGGCAGAGATCACTGACCTCATTTTCTCTCATCGCCCCACCTCCTGTCCCCTTGATCCTATCCCCTCCCCTCTCTTTCAAACCATCTCCCCCTCCATCATAACTTTTCTTCTCCATGTCCTAAACTCCTCTCTTACCTCTGGCACCTTCCCCTCTGCCTTCAAACAGGCTAGAGTTACCCCTCTACTCAAAAAACCCTCCCTTAACCCTGCTGTTCTCCAGAACTACAGACCGGTATCACTGTTACCCTTCCTTTCGAAAACAATTGAACGTGCTGTATCTAACCAACTGTCTAACTTTCTCTCTCAGAACAACCTGCTTGACCCCAACCAATCAGGCTTCAAGACTGGCCACTCCACAGAGACTGCCCTCCTTTCAGTCACCACTGCCCTCCAGTCTGCCAGAGCGGCTTCCAGGTCATCCGTCATCATTCTGCTGGACCTTTCTGCAGCGTTTGATACGGTTAACCACCAGATCCTGCTCGCCAGACTTTCTGAGATGGGCATCACTGGCACTGCACTCCAGTGGATCTCATCCTACCTGTCGGGAAGATCCTACCAGGTCTCCTGGGGAGGCAAACTGTCAGGCCCTCGCCAGCTCTCCACTGGTGTCCCACAGGGCTCCGTCCTTGGACCCCTCCTCTTCTCTCTGTACACCACCTCACTTGGACCAATCATCACCTCCCATGGCTTCTCCTACCACTGCTACGCTGACGCAGCTGTACCTGTCGTTCCCCCCGACCGATCCGGGGATCTCAGCTAGGATTGAGGCCTGCCTCACAGACATCTCCGCCTGGATGACCGAGCACCACCTCCAGCTGAACCTCGCCAAAACAGAACTTCTCATCATCCCGGCTAAACCCTCCATCTCCCACGATCTCTCAATCACCCTGGGATCTGCGACGGTGACCCCTTCATCCTCTGCCAGGAACCTTGGGGTTACCATGGACGACGAGCTCTCCCTCACGGCCCACATTGCAGCGGTATCCCGGTCGTGTAGATTCACCCTCTACAACATCCGGAAGATCAGGAGATACCTGTCTGAGCACTCCACCCAGTGTTAGTCCAAGCACTTGTCCTCTCCAAGTTGGACTATTGCAACTCACTGCTCGCTGGTCTCCCAGCATGTGCAACCCGCCCTCTTCAGAGGATTCAGAACGCAGCGGCCCGCCTGGTCTACAATCTACCCAGACGCTCCCATGTTACCCCGCTCCTCATCTCTCTCCACTGGCTACCTATCATGGCCCGTATCAGATTCAAGACCCTGGTATTGACCTTCCGAGCAGTGAACGGGAGTGCACCCGTCTACATCAAGTCTCTCCTGCAGCCTTACACCCCCACCCGTCACCTACGGTCTTCTTCAGACAACCGCCTGGTGGTCTCACCGCTCAAGACCGCCCGGTCCCAACACAAGCTCTTCTCCTGTCTGGCCCCCCAGTGGTGGAATCAACTCCCCACCTCCATCAGAGACACTGACTGTCTCTCCACCTTCAAGAAAAGGGTCAAGACGCACTTGTTCCGGGAGTACAACGGTACTTAGGAATGGTTCGCTTGACCCGATGTTAGTTTCCTCAAGGATCACAATGACTCTTGCTTAGAGACTTGTTGCTCTTGTGGTTAGTGGTAACTGACTTAAATTTTTGTACTCGCTGTGATATATTGTTTTTATTATTGTTGCTTGCTTTTTTCCACAGGTACACTTGCACTTATAGCAGTTCATGTTGTTTAATTGTAACTTGTTTACATGCTCTTATGGTTCTTCCCTTTGGCACTTATTTTGGTTGTTCACAATGTGTGCTTCATGTTTTGGCTACTCGCAATGTTTTTGTGGCTATCTCGTTGTTATGATCAGTGACCTATGCACTTTGTAAAGCTCTCTCTTGGAAGTCGCTTTGGATAAAAGCGTCTGCTAAATGAATAAATGTAAATGTAAAAGGGGTAAAGGAGAAGTGAGGGGGAGAGGAAGAAATGGAGAGTAGAGGGTGAGGAGGAGAGGATTGATATGGAAAAATTCTAGCGGCACTGTGTAGATTTAAATAGTCAAGAGATGGCGGTTACAATAAATTTATTTTGCTTGTACAAATCAAGATTTAACAAAGTACTTTGTGATCAGTCATAACGAAGGAGGTGCTAGCCACAGGTCGTTCGCCAGAGTGATACAGAACAACCCCAAAACCCTGCCTTATATAAACTTTAGATCAAATGGTTTTTCTGAACTCTGTGATTGGTCAGCACTGCTCAGTGACAGTTAAGACAATATAACCCCCCAGGTCAAGTGACCAAAGTCTTTTGATGTCACGGCTCTTTCTCTAAATGAGGACAGTAAAGATACCCTTAATGAAACACAAACAGGACACAGGACACAATCTCCTTGGCCAAAAGGTCAGGGCTGCTAGATCAACTGAATCCATCTATCCATCTCCCTTTAGGCCACAGAACTCAAACATCCCCCAACCTCTGTGCCCCTAGCTTCTCAATCAGGCATCATAAACCAATACCATAAATACCTTAAGACCAACTGCAACATCCATTTGTTTAAACACAACCTCAGTCTATTAAAAATACATTCTTAGTAACTATATCAAAAAATGCCATTACAGGATATGGAGAGTAAATGGGAGAGGAGGAGAGGGAGTTAGTCGAAGCGACCAACAACGTTATCTTGTTCGGGAATCAAGCTAATCATTTATTGGTAGTTGTAAATATGTAATTGTTCAAAAGCCAATGCCACCTTAAACCTAGTCGTTCAGTACTAGTTTTACATTCATAATATAGGGTCCAAGGACGCGTCTAAACAATGAAGGCCTCAACAGCACGACGAAAGCTGAATCCATCGAAAGATGCAGCACATCATGTGTCCCACGAACATGTGCTGTGGGGATGTCATTGGTGTCCTGACTAGTGATATTTGAAAGTCTTGGGCTAGTTCTATATCACGTTGACAGCATAGAATCAATTTTTACTGTATTATTTTTATCAAGGTCGTTAATACGCATTTTATATTAATATCAATGTCTGTTTTCTTGCTTTTAGCTCATCAATGGTGCAGAGACTATAGAGGTTCCTTTACAGCAGACACTAAATGGAACCAAAGAATCTGATTATTTCGCTGGTATGTAGGAATTATGCTATAAATATCAATGTTATTCAGGCTACATGTCTGAATGACAGAACCTTATACATGGTAACCCCTCTGACATCTACTCTTAAGAGATTTTAACCTTCAGAGAGATTATTTTTCTTGTTTATCATCGCTTTAATGTGGACACTCACAACGTCCCCACAGCACACCTCCAGTCAGTGTTTGACTTTGCACACATCTGAGACAACTAAGCCAAGCTGTTTGCGTCCGCACATCTTGAGTAAAACAGGCTTTGTGGGGACATCTCAAACACAATGTTATAGTTCCTTGTGGGGACCAGTTGTCTCTGTGTTGCCAAGTCCAACACTGACTAAAGGTGTGCTGTGGGGACGTCGTGAATGTCCAGAATAGAGTGATATTTGAAAGTCTTGGCAGGGTTGAGGAACTCCAAAGTTGAACTTCATATATTACATAGACTGTATAACATCAGTGTTTACTGTATTATTTTATCCAGGTCATTTAATATGCATGTAATATGAATACCAATGTCTGTTGTCCTGCTTTCAGCTCATCAATAGTGATCAGACTCTGCAGACACACAATGAAACCAGTGGTGGCTCAGTTCAATCAGGAGAGACCTGGGATGAGTGAAAGATGTTTATTACAGACTAATAAATGTACTATGGTGTTTGGAGCTTGAACCCCACAGGGAATTATATAGATATAGGCGCCTGCCCAACGCCCGAAGAAGAATCCCCACGGAGTCCAGACACTGGTGGCAGTGGCGGCAGCCGACGACCAATCGAGCCGAAGACTGAGACAGGAACCGGGCGGCGACGGGGTGGTGGAGGGTCGCGCACTTGATAGCATGGACAAACTACACAGGGAGAGAATCATATTTAAAGGCACGGATCATGTGACACCATTAATTGATAGCGAGAGCGCTAATCGACCTGAACCCTAGTGACCGCCCGACCAGGGAACGGGGGGAAATTAGGGCGTTCTTAGCGGGGGGAGTGAGAAGTGTACACTACGATTAAGCCCGAGTGCAGAGATCGGTCTTGCCTGACTGAACTTGCGCAAGCTTCATATGTTCCTCTGTCTTCTAGATATGAGGTAAGAAACTAAGTGAATTAATTGGTAGGTATTAAACAATCAACTGAATGGGGGGCACTATGGGTTACCCCAAACAGGGTTTGGAGTTTGTGATATCAGCAAATGTTAAACTGATTGTGATGACTCGGCTATTTATAAAAGGTGTCATTTGAATAGTGTTCTATCTCGTTTCCCAACATCGTATTCGTATAAGTATAACATATTTTAGAGTTCTTTCCCCTGGAACAGATTTCATGTTCCAACCAAGGGGGGCTGGCGCTGTCTTAGTGTCTAGGGCTGCATCAAATACCCTTTTTTGCTCTGCTAAATTGCTGCACTAGTCCACACTTGACCGGTGGGGATTTCATTCTAATATGAGTGTAACCGTTAGCTGCTCCTGGCATTCTCTAATCCCTGCTTTCCTCTCTCTGTCCCCCCCCACACACACACACACACATCCCCTGTGGTGTGGGGGGTTTGAGCTGTCAGCACCTGCCTGGTCGTCGGTCTGCCAACGCTGGACCTGGTCACAACGTCAGAAAACGTCACTGTTGACAGGCCCATCCTTACATCTGAAGCCACTGGAGCACAAGAAAAACCCTGTTTAAGGGTTTAAGGTTGCCTTATGCTAAGATGGCAAGGCGTCTAGAAAGTGCACACAAAAATACAATGGATGTGGCTAAAGCCCTAAGCCTTCCAAAGAGTTGCCAAGAGAGAAAGAAACAGCTTAATTATATCCGCAACAAAGGAAACTACGCTCACAATGCTGGTGTTATGGAGTCAGGAAAGGGGGACCTAGTTCCATCTAAATGACCAGTTAAAGAATCAAAGGGAGAGGACTTCATGCACTGCGCTTACTGCCAAGGACTTTTTACAAGAAAAGTCCTGTGGCGGCATTTGCGTTGTTGTACACTTAAACCTGTATCAGACAAACCCAAACCAGGAAAGAACCGTGTTCAGTCCATGTGTGCATACACAGGGCCAGTGCCTTCACACATAAGTAAACAACTGTGGAGAGTTATCAGTGCCATGACTACTAACACAGTCATGGATACAATAAAAAATGACCACATCATTATTGAAGTTAGGCAGCACTTGTTAAACAAAGGTGGGACGTCAGCCAGGAATCAACAGATTGTACGAGAGAAGATGCGAGAAATGGGAAGCCTGTTTCAGAATGTCAGGAACGTCACCACCTTGAAAACAATGAAATACCTCATAAATCCAAAGAAATACATGGAGACAGTCAAAGCTGTCCAGGTTACATGTGGGTATGACAGTAAAACAGATGCGTTCTTTACTCCATCACTACCAAATAAACTTGGGAATTCTCTGGTTAAAGTAAGCAAACTCTTAAAAGTTCAGGGTTTAATCTCAAATGACAAAGATCTTGTTAGGGATGCCAGTGAGTTTCAAGACGTCCATAAGGAAAAGTGGAATGAGATGATTTCAGCTACAGCGTTGAGGAACATCAGGGAAGCAAAGTGGAACAAACCCTCTCTCATGCCCTTTACTGAAGACATCCCAAAAATGCATGCACATCTCAATGAAGTGCTTCAATTCATTCACCAAAAGTCCATCTACAAACGACTGGATGCAAAGGTGTGTCTGACCCAGATCATTCTCTTTAACCGGCGCAGGGAAGGAGAGGTGTTGTGCATGCCTCTATCGGCATTATCATCAAGAGACGCCTCTGATCCACATGAGGATTTGGACTGGGCACTCTCTGAAGTGGAAAAAAAACTGCCGACAGTTCGCAAGGATTGTCATCGGGAAAAAATGGTCGGCTAGTTCCAATGTTTCTTACTCCAAAAATGCTAAGTGCTTTAGAACTGCTTTTTAAGCATTGAGAGGCTTGTGGGGTTCTAAAAGAGAATAGTTACATGTTTGCAAGACCAACAGCTATGACACATTTCTGAGGTTCAGACTGCATCCGTAGCTATGCAGGGGAGTGTGGTGCAAAGTCTCCCAAGTCATTGACATCTACCAGACTGAGAAAGCATGCTGCAACCCTTTCAACGGTGCTGAACATGACAGACACAGAGATGGACAAGCTGGCCAACGTTCTTGGCCATGACATGAATCCATCGCGAGTTCTATCGACTACCTGAGAAGACCCTGCAACTCGCCAAGATCAGTAAACTTCTTATGGCTCTAGAGCAAGGAAGATTAGCTGAATTTCATGGCAAAAACTTGGATGAAATTGCGATAGATCCAGACGGTGGGTTGTTTTATTAGGCTTTTTTGATAGATTTTTCTGTGTCTACCGTCTGTTACTTTTTGTTTGATCACATCGAGAAGATGTATTTTGTATGACTTCAACAGAAAAAGTTCAGGGGTCTCATTTATAAAAAAAACAAAACAAAAGCGTTTTGTTATGAACAGTAATCTATTAAAGTCTGGACTGATAACAATGACGTGGAGTGTAGCGATTGCGCGGGAGCTTAACGACTGTATTTCCAGTTTTTGACATATGATGATATGCACAGTATTAAATAAATATATTTTGTTATACACTGTATTCTGCAGTTATTTAAAGGTAGGATATGTGATATCTGCATTCCATGCAGTCGGGCATTTCCCCCTCCTGCACTCCGGTAGTGGACAATATGATGGTGAGACAGCGCTGAATTTTTATTTAAAATTTGAGTTGGATTGTACAAGGTGTTTATGGAACAATTATCACTCAGTACAAACGCAAATAACACTGCTGGATTTAATCTTCATGATAATGATGAAATGGAGTGAAAAAAACGTGTGTGAGGAAAACAAAATATATAAATATTACGAGTAATGTTATTCACACATTCACTTTCTGCAGTCTGACTACAGTACGGTCATCTGCGTCGCCAATTTCAACTGTTTCCAAAATGTGCGTAGGCCTACGGGAGGGTCAGAGTTTGCATGGAGGACCGTCAAGTTTGTTTTTTATAAATCACAACCTTTGCGTGGAAAGTGGCGTACGCACAAAACGGGGCTGAAAATGTGCGTACGCCACTTTCCACGCAAAGGTTGTGATTTTTATAAAGCTTTATAAATGAGACCCCAGGACAGTAAGGAGGATAATCCCTCAGACAGCAGGGAAACTGTTCATCTGCACTTCAGTCAAGACACACGCAGGCTGTCTGTAGGCAGGCTGTCTGTATTCTGTGATTGATTTCACCATTTATTCATACACATGACAAATGGTTTAACATTGGCGGAATGGATGTACATGGGGAAGCGCTCCCTGCCTTCACTGCAGCATGCATGACATGAGGCAGGGAGCAACAAGTTAAATCCCCCACGGGGAGAACAGACAGACCACATGGGGGAGAAGGGGACGGTGGTGGGTGGCAGCAGCGCAGAACACAACGGTAATCGAGGACGCGTGTGCGTGCGACTTTATAGCGCCGCCTATCAAGCTAAGCCTGTGGGCTGAGAACACGCCGATGGGTGATATGGCGCGCATATAGTGCATATCATTGGGTGCATACGGTCTTACTGATTGGGAATGGAAATCTACTGTGATCAGTGGCGGATGAGAAGCCCCCGCACTCTAAGGGCCCCGCCCTGCATAGCAAAAAACAGACTAGGCCTATATACAAATATATAAAAACAAGGAAAACACTTTGAGGGCGCTCATTGAGAGCTGTTTCATTGAGAGTTTCAACTGCCAGGTAAAGGAATTCCGTAATGTAGGCAACGTAACAGATCTTCATCCACTTCCATGGGCTAAATAGTCTCAAAATGAGTGATGTGTCGTTCGTGAACGATTCGTTCATTTTGAACGAATCCTTACAAGGACTCGGGAGTAACGAGTCCTCTCAAAGAGTGATTCGTTCATTTTCTCGTGGCCGCGCATCGGGACTGTTGCATAGGCTCGTCCAAGTAAACAGAAATGATTCGTTCATTTCCCGACTCGGTCTTCGGGTACGAGTCTTTGGATCATTTTTCACGTGACCTGCATAGGCTCTGTACTGGTAGCTAGAGGAAACGAACGATTCGTTCATTTCCCGACTCTGTCTTTCTACGAGTCTTTGGATCATTTGACGTGACCTGCATAGGCTCTGTACTGGAGGAAACAAACGATTCGTTAATTTCCCGACTCGGTCTTTCTACGAATCTTTGGATCCTTTTTTCACGTGACCCGCATTGTATTTTTTAGTAGAGGAAACAGTTTCCTCATTCCCTTTCGCGTGGCCGCTGTTTTAGTAAGACGTGAATGACTCAAGTCATCATACTGACTGGTTTTGTTATTTTCACTTTACACTTACAGTTTAGTGCAGTGTAATTGTTTGCCGTGATAATTAAATGCTTGTGTGATAATAAATGACCAAATCATCAAACTGTCATGATACATTATTTTAATGCAGGAATTTCTTTTAAAATAGTATCTGCTGGTGCACATGTCATGCACTAACCTACATGAGAATACGATACGTATTTGCAGTGGACGGATAGCCCCCCCCCCCCACTCCCGCGTTGAAATGAACGAATGACTCGAAAAAAGATTCGTTCATTTTACTGAACGAGATTCAAAGAACCGAATCAGTAAAATGATCCGAACTTCCCATCACTACTCAAAATCCCTGAATCTGGCAACAATGGCTTTTGCGTATCTTACGTGCCTATTGCGCCTCATTACGTTCTGCTAGATGACGGTAGAGACATGAGTAAATAAAGAAAATATGCAAGCGGTGCTCAAAAGCGCAGCAATAAACTGTTGTCTGAACAAGCTTGAGCAAAACACCCGAAGATTAAACACTTATTTAGACCAGCCAGAGAAGAAGCTATTATCAACATGTCCACAGACGAAACACTACCGCAGCCGCAGGTAGCTAGCAGCAGCATGTCTTCACCAGCAACCAACAATAAATATACTTGCTTAGCCTACTTATTGGCAAGAATAAATGTTTTTCTTTCCTCCATTGATTGTGTGTTATTTCATAGTGGCGATGCTATCCTTGGTTAGCCTGGTCCTAACCAGACCCTTGTACATTTCATTTGTACACAGGGTCTTGGATCGCTCCATTGACAAGTGTTAACTTCCTTGAAGGCGGGTACTCAGATGTTTAAAACTATTGGATCTGCCCAGAGCCACTCTGATCTGCCATAACCAATCGCTAGCGTTCGCCTTAGCTAGCTCCTTCACCACTACTGTAACGGAGCTAACTGCCATAGCTGGAAAATCAAACTTTTCCTGAACCCCGTGGGGAGGAGGGCCACAACATCATGGCCACCAAAAAAAGATTATTCTTGCTCCGGCTTTAACTTTTGGATATTCGGCAGCGACTCCGCCGCCATTACTGAACTACAACTCAAACTAGCGAACGACATCAACGTCATCGTTCTCAGCCACTCCATCTGTTTGCTGATTGGACCTACAAAAATATTGTTTCCAAAAACCGACTAATACATCGAAATCCCAGACCTAGTACAGAAGCAAAATCAAAATTGAGCGGAAGTACGTAGGAGGGCAGAGCCAGGCTAATCCTTGAGTAAGGATAAGTAAGTCAGGGAGGGAGGGAGTCAGGTGGCTGAGCGGTTAGAGAATCGGGCTAGTAATCAGAAGGTCGCTGGTTCTATTCCCGGCCGTGTCAAATGACGTTGTGTCCTTGGGCAAGGCACTTCACCCTACTTGCCTCGGGGGGAATCTCCCTGTATTTACTGTAAGTCTCTCTGGATAAGAGCGTCTGCTAAATGACTAAATGTAAATGTAAACTATCAGCACCAAAGAACCGGTTTTGAATAATGACAAATGTGATTTTTTTTAACATTTTCAACAACAAAAAAATCGGAGAGTGTGGATGTTCTTTATGTTCGTATGCTTCATGTTTTGGTTACCCGCAATGCTTTTGGGGCTATCTCGTTGTTTATAATCATTGACCGATGCACTTTTGTAAAGCTCTTTCTTGGAAGTAGTTATGGATGAAAGCGTCTGCTAAATGAATACATGTACATGTTCTGCACTGTAATTGCCTGATGCAGGTTTGATAAATACTACGCAAAATGAGGAAGCATAGCGGGTGCTATTACCGAACTCGCATAAACAGACGCAGCGTAAACTGCGCATGTGTTAGTAAAGGCCGCAGTATGCTTCTCCGACTCCGTTGACAGATGGGCGGGTTTACGGTTACGGACTGATACGGACGGATAGACTGCGTTTATGGTTTCTCCGTAGGCTGTGGGTGCTGAAAACTATTTACCGCCAGTAGAGTAGGTGGCGCGACGTTTTTTCGTCGTATGTCGTCGTCGAGTGTTTATTTACCTAGGTTATCGAGAAGTCTGAGAAAATTCACAAATGAGCCGTTTCATCAATAAAATACGCACATTTTCAGCAACTACACTGCCCATTTCTCGTCACATTTTAATTCAGATTCTGATTTACATGTACTGTTTAGCTGAAATATGAATTGTAAAAACTTACAGCAATGGCGGACGAACAAGGATTCTGTTCGTCCTGTTTATCAGGGCAACCCCGCCTCTGACGCAAGCGGTTCTTTATACTGACCAATCACAGCCAAGGGGGTATCCGTAACTATCCGAAATTACGACGGATAGTTAGAAAATTCAGGAGGTGCACGTCGAGCTCTCAAGTATGGTGGCCCTGAAGTGCAAATCACACCCACTAACATGAGTGCATCCCCCCAAATACGAATCAACTTCCCCCAAATAGGATGACGTGCTCACCTCCCCCCAATACAAGGACACGCTCCCCCAAATGGGAAATGACATTACATTAACTCAAAAACACATTACATTAACTCAAAACGGAAAGGGTAGGTACAACACTTCGTCGCTGAATGGATGCAGTAACTAACAAGAAATTGATCGACAGAAGTACAAAATGCAATAGCCCGACAGAGTTACGTGCAGGACATTTGTTTGGCTATCGAAGCATGTAGCAAATAGTAGGCTACTTATGCAAAAGTATATATTGCGTGTTAAACGTAAAAATCGATAGCCAAACAATTATCCTGGTCCACGTAACTCTGTCATTGTGGCATTTCGTTCTTCTGTTGTGGACTATTAGTTTTTTTTTCTGAAAAGTCCTGCTTCCTTCAACTGTGTTTTTAGCGTGCGCATAGGCTACTTATTTTAATGTTGTGAAACGTTAACAGCATATCTAAGATTATTTCATAGGAATGTCCCTGATTAAAATAAAGTGTAGTGCAAGTCATGACTCTGAATTGTTAACACAATGTTTCTTTTATTCCAACCAAAACGATCAACTTCATGGTAATGACAGAGTTACGTGGACCAGGATGGTTGTTTCGCTATCGATTTTGACGTTTAACATGCAATTTATACTTTTGCATAAGTAGCCTACTGGCTACATGCTTCGATAGCCAAACAAATGTCCTGGTGCACATAACTCTGTCAGGCTATTGCATTTTGTACTTCTGTCGATCAATTTATTGTTAGTTACTGCATCCATTCAGCAACGAAGTGTAGTACCAACCCTTTCCGTTTTGAGTTAATGTAATGTGTTTTTGAGTTAATGTAATGTCGTTTCCCATTTGGGGGAGCATGTCCTTGTATTGGGGGGAGGTGAGCACGTCATCCTATTAGGGGGGAGTTGACTCGTGTTTGGGGGGAGTGTTTTCATTTGGGGGATGCACTCATGTTAGTGGGTGTGATTTGCACTTCAGGGCCACCGTACTCCAGGGCTCTCCGAGGGCGTTCCCATGTGTCCGTTTTTTTGGAAAACGGAGAAGAATATATCGGCCTTAAATGAGGGCCTGAATCGGTTGGCACTTTGTTCTTTGTGATGGCAGTCTGTTGAACATGTATTACTAATCGTCATTATCAACTTACATAGTTAATGCACTAATTATATTTTATTTTTTCATTTCTGCCACAAAATATCTTCCATAATTAATTGTGTGTATTGTCAGCATTGTATTACACATGTACAGTACATATCTTTCTTATTTTGGGGACTATCAGCAAAGGAGACACTTCCTACAACTGAGAGGGATGAAAGGCCCCCACCTCCCAAGAAACTCAAACCACAATCATCAGATGATCTGATACCTTCATAATTCAGTACTGTGAGGCCATCCTCCAAAGGTGAACTTTTTAACCCTCTTTTTTGTATGTCAGTAATGATTGTCTATTCCTTTTTGAAGATGTACTGTAGTAATCAGTGTATGAATTAAACTAATGGTTAAACTAATTGCCAAATGTTGTAATAGCAGCCACATAGGAATTATGAAGAAACGAAGAAAACCTTTTGAATCATTGACCACCTTACATCTATTTGTGATTTTGTCACAAGAATTCCATCAGTTAACGTCCTCTGTCAAGCCAAAATTTGCTGCTGGTAGAGTGATTGATTAATTGATTACACAACCATGGCTGCCGGAATTTGTTTTCTGTACAGTACGTTATACTCTGCAGTACAAATACATAAGTGGACAACACCAGACAATCCACATATCATGACAGACAATACAGGCAACATGTAATTTAAAAACATGACAGACATTGTCAAGTGTAAATACTTGTATTGTAGATGTTGGAATTCACAGTATAATGATCAGAATCAGAATTGGATTTACACCACACACTCTTTCTAATGCTTTCAAATACTAATGTGTTTTTCTGCCCACTTCAAGGTAAAGCTACCCAGAAGAAGACACCTTGGCAGCAGACAGAGGTGCAGGTGGTGGAAAGGCACATGCATAGTTTTATCACATCTCGTATTGTACCAGCTAAGAGTGACTGTGAGAAGTGTTAAAGGGCTGAACCAGAAGCTCTCAAGAACCGTGACTGGTAAAACCTGAAGTTCTATGTTAACAACCGCATTACAGCCTACAAAAGAATATGGCAACGTAAGTAACGTAGTGGTATGGCAGTTTTTGTTTACATCAGCAAACGTATTACATGTCTATACAACCTTTTAAAAAATCAGTTGAAATGTTATGTTATATGTAGTGCTGTCAGTTAAACGTGTTATTAACGGCGTTAACGCAAGCCCATTTTAACGGCGTTAATTTTTTTATCGCAAGATTTATGTTCTTTTTGGCCTAGCAAAATTTGTATTTGTTTTTCACATGCTGTTGCAACGACTACTGACGTTAGAAAACTACAACACCACACCGGATCTAGCTAGACCGGAAACAAAACAACAGGCACACCGCACACACTTGTTTGGGCTTGCGAGCCGGCTAACGCTGCGTTCACACTGCAGCGGAGCGGGCGGCGCGGGGCGTCGGCTTCCAATTCATTTTCAATGAAACCAGGCGTTGACGCTCGCGTAGGGCATTGTGGGAAGGCGAGCGGAGCGAAGCGTTGCAAGTTGGATTTTCTCAACTTTATGTAAATGAGGAGCGTGAAAACGCTAGCGTTGGCCAATCGGATTGGTTTCTTGTTTCTTGTAACGTGTTCGTCATGGTCAACATTTCTAGGTTTGACAATTTCAAGATGGAGGAGAAACTTTTCGTATGTGTCTGCACACCCAGTTCTGTTCACAAAGTTACTAATGTGACGAGCCTGAATTTAAAGAATACATTAAACTAATAATGCATGGTGCATGGTTGCCGATGTCGTCATTGTTCCTAGTGTGTTTTTATAGCCTACTTTTAAATTTAGTCTCGTCACATTACGTGACTGTTCTGTGCCACTGCTAGCTCGCTAGCCCAGCCTACAAACGACTGGTTGAGTGACCGGTGGCGTAACATGTATTCTACTGTCATCTTGCACAAGTAAAATCTTGCACTTACATAAATGTTGTGTACAAGTGGTATTTTGATCGATATTGTGAGTACATGAACCCAAATCTGCACGCTTGGCCATGACTACAACAGTGACCTTAGAGAACTACAACTCTGTATTAACTTGTCTAACACGCCCCCGAGCGTGGTGTACTGTGGGAAGGCAAGCGCTGCAGAGCGTTAAAAAACGCTGCAGTGTGAACGCAGCGTTAAGAGTAGTAGGCTAACGTTACGTTTAGAGTGGATAGCGAGCGCGAGACGCCGAAATGAATGCCAATAAGATTATGAATGGAAAGGTTACTTTTAAAAAGTTGCCAAATGGTTCCATTGACAAGACCAAATTGATCTGTGTGTTTTGACGTTGTGAACTGAGCAATCATCGCAGCACGTCCAGTCTGAAATGCCACCTGATGGCCAAGCACACAGCTGATGCAAATTCTCCGCCCCCTCGTCAAAGCCAGGCAATGTTGTTTTCAATTTAAAAAAAACATTTGCAATAACTAAGCGATCCAATCCACTTTTTCATGTTGATAAGAGCATTAAAATGAGAAAAAAAATTATGGGACAAAAAGAAATCAAGGGACATTTAGAATAGATAAAAATGGCGATTAATTGAGCACACCCAACCTTTGTTCTCTCACATATATATTTATTATTATTTATTTTCGCCCCCCTAAAACTCAGTCAATATTTGGCCTACATACACAACGGCGGTGTCAAAAGGTTCGTCTTGGTAGCGATTGCGTTGCTTCTATTGGAATTTACGTTCCGTTGCATGGTTTGGGCTTAAGTTAAGTTTTTGTGGCGAAAAGTGAAGCTAACGGTGGCTAATTTGCTAGCCACAGTCACTGACGTTACTAACGTCACTACGTCACGAAAACACGCGTGACTACCTGTAGCAGAACATTCGTTTCGCATCTGTTAACTTGGGGGATAGCTAGGCTAACTATAGCTTTACTGCAAGGCAGCTGCAGGAACGCCACAAGCAAAGAGGCCAGGGTGATAACTATTTACTCATTTTACTTTGTGATATGACACACAATTGTGATGTGTAATGTACAATATTAGCTGATATTATTAAGGAAGTAAGCCCACATCTACTTTCGGAAACGGTAGTCTACTATTTCACTGAAATATTAGCATCATGACATTAGCCTCTGTTGCCCGGGCAACACATACTACAGTGGTCTATGATGTATCTGTTTTCAATCGTTAAAATAAACATTCCTCACATATACATTTTCGTTGTAGGATTTATTATGACATTAGATTACAAGTAAACGATTTGTGGGTGAAATTATCATTACCTGTGGTTTCAATACAGTGTATCACTGCAACGCTGTAGCCTACGCGAGACACACGACAAAAACATCTAACATACACAGCTGTTTAGGAAGTCAAACGGCGACAGAACATGTTCGGCACTCCCCTTACTTAAATCAAAAGTCTATCTAACTACTAACCTGAACTTCATTGCCACAGCCTAAACTTTGTCAATTTGTTCATGAAAATAATTAATTTCAGCCTAAACCGTACAACGGAACGTTTAATCGAATTCAACCAACGCAATCGCTACCAAGACGAACACAGCAGTAGTCTAGTACTGTACCGTAGTAGTACAATTTACCGGGGCAGCTTCTCCACACAGGGCTATATCACATTTTGCGTTGTTACCTTACAATGATCGCTACCAGTGAGCTTTTTATGAATGAGCGATTTTCCACTTAATAAATGTCAAGCTTATTTACGTTTTGGGGGGCATATTTTCACTTAGCAGATGGTACTGTTTGAATCGCGATTCCATCTTCTACTGCCGGGTAACGTCGTAGAATAATCTTCAAAGGGGGTTCTTTATTAATGAATGAATGCAATGAGTAGGCTAAATGCATGAAAATATCACGAGAAGGGAAAAACTTAAAAGGACGTTTAAGTCATAGAGATTAGGTCAATTTGTACACCGGTCTGCCAAATTTATTCGTTTTGATTCAACGATGAGGCTGCCTCTTGCAGGGGAAATGAGAAGATCCATTTCATTCTACACTTCACTCGTATTTTCAGTTGTAAATGAGCAGCAAAAAAAAATGCTTTTAAATCTATGTAATCTTTATAAATAATAAGTATGCATTTTTATATAAAATACAGAAATATCAGTTGTAAAAATGTCATTAAAAAACGGACCCCTGTCCAACCGACACAAGCAAGCACACCCTACAATTTCCCGAGAAATTGTACCCTCTCTAGTTGCGATTAATTGCACTAGTTATATGTTCTGAAGTTACTTTTTGAAGTTACTATTTGATTAGTGTTTAAAGGATAATCCAGTGGCTCACATACTGTGACTGGCAGAACCTGAAATTAATTTATAACTACATTTTGGCCTACAAAAACAAATAAAAGGTTTATTGCAATGTTAATGGAAGTGTCATGTCTTGAAATTCAATTAGTAGTTAAGTGTAGTTTTATTATGATGGTACTAGTGTCAGGGGATTTAGTAGTAAGACGATTAACAGTTGTTGACTGTGGTAATGACTTGGGTCAGATGGCTGAGCGGTTAGGGAGTTGGGCTTTTAATCAGAAGGTTGTTGGTTCGATTCCCGGCCGTGCAAAATGACGTTGTGTCCTTGGGCAAGGCACTTCACCCTACTTGCCTCGGGGAGAATGTCCCTGTACTTACTGTAAGTCGCTCTGGATAAGAGTGTCTGCTAAATGACTAAATGTAAATGTAATAATGGATGACAAAAATGGACAGTGGATAATAGTGTAAAGTAGAAGAATTTAAAGATTGGACTTGTGTTGCAAATATGGGTTGGGTTAGGGTTAGTATATAATAATTATTCACTTATCTTTCAATCCCCGTACTTGGGAATAGCCGTTCACTACTTTACCCATAAATATTAACGCATCATGTTAACTCAATCACACTGATATTTCTTTCAAACCAAGGAATATCTGTAGAACATAAAATCTGCTTTGTTCTGAAGATAACTACATGCACAGTGCTTAACATCTGTGCGGTGCTTTGTCTCATTTTACATCTACATAATACATGAACACCTAAGCTGTTTCAATATCTAAACTTTCATTGATGTAATTTGCGCTCTTCCCTCCATGATGTTAGCGATAGGCTGGGGTGTGGAGGGGAGTGCAATGGGGCTGGGTTATTCAGTAAGTGATTAGCTCAAAACAGGTTGTAGAGTGACATGAAATTGTATTAATATAATAAAGCATAAAGATTGATAAGTAATCCCAGGAACACAACAGACAACATGACCAAAGTATTGGAAGGGTTAGACGGACAACACCAAGCATCCTGTCAAATCAAAAAATAAAACTGACCCGCTAAACTCTCTGCTGACTGAACGTCACTGTTATACCAAGGTTTATGGTTGAGATAGAGCAAATAGTTCATACTGGAGTGCAATTATCCACACATGATCCATCAAATGCCAGTGACTTATTCAGCATATTCATCTACACTCAAGGCTAAATCCTGAAACCTATACCAGTCTCTCTCCACACCTCTCTTCTGTACATGTCAGTTGCAGTCTTGAACTTAATGTGTATTATTTCATTATAGTAACGTGTCCCCACTAATCAAATGAGTATTTGTGTGAATTACGCAAATTATATGTAAATTTGGTCCCCATCAGCCATGTTCACTCGTGCCCATAAACCATGGTAAGATCAGAGATTGTCACCAACTTGAGAATTTTGAACGCGTGTATTTTAACGCGTGTAAAGGCTTACAAGGTTGTGGTTAGTTTACCTGATTTTTCTCATACCTCTAGTACCTTTAGAAAGGGTGGTCCCCACAAGTGATGTTCAAAACGGTGGTCCGCATCAGACATAAAAAACGGTATGTGTGTGGTGTATATGTGTATGTGGTGTGTGTGTGTGTATGTGGTGTGTCTGGTGTGTGTGTGTGTGTAGGGACACATACTTATCTGCTCACAGACATGCACCATCAGACCGTATAAATCAGCACACCAGTATCTATGACGCATACAGTATATCTCTAGATTGTTGCTAATGTACGAACAAACAACTGGAATCAGATTTGTAAAGACAGATCATTTCTAACCAAAAGACAAACAAAGCCGGATGCTGCCAGCCTTACCCCACACACACCCCACACACACACCCCACACACACACCCCACACACACCACACACACCCCACACACACACATCACACACCACACACACACCCTCTATGTAGCTGGGCTCTGCTTCCTGGCTTTGATCAAATAATATCTGTTCTTGTGTGTGGTGTGTGTGAACAGTTCATTTGGTGAAGATCCTGCCTGTCATCTCCTTTTAACACAGGCCACCTGATTGTCCACTAGTTTACAACATGCTTCTGTGTCTGGTAGCTGAGATGTTACTTTACACTGTGTCTGGTAGCTGAGATGTTACTGTGTCTGGTAGCTGAGATGTGGTTAATTTACACTATGTCTGGTAGCTGAGATGTGGTTACTTTAAACTGTGTCTGGTAGCTGAGATGGTACTTTACACTGTGTCTGGTAGCTGAGATGTTACTTTACACTGTGCCTGGTAGCTGAGATAAAGACACTTGTTATTCTTCTTAAAGCAAAGCTTTGTAAACTGACAGCTTTGCCATGCACCCCTCACCCTCCTCACCCCCTTCAGGGTTACAGCTACAACCACCCTTCTCACCCCCTTCAGGATAGGTTACAGCACCCCCCACCCTTCTCACCCCCTTCAGGATAGGTTACAGCACTCCTCACCCCCTTCAGGATAGGTTACAGCACCCTCCTCACCCCCTTCAGGATAGGTTACAGCACCCCACACCCTCCTCACCCCCTTCAGGATAGGTTACAGCTCCTCCACCCTCCTCACCCCCTTCAGGATAGGTTACAGCTCCTCCACCCTCCTCACCCCCTTCAGGATAGGTTACAGCACCCCCCACCCTCCTCACCCCCTTCAGGATAGGTTACATCACCCCCCACCCTCCTCACCCCCTTCAGGATAGGTTACACCACCCCCCACCCTCCTCACCCCCTTCATAATAGGTTACAGCACCCTCCTCACCCCCTTTAGGATAGGTTACAGCACCCCCCACCTTCCTCACCCCTTCCTCTCTACCAGTACTTTATTATTTGCTCTTTCATCCTCCTCCCTTTCTCCATCCTCACCCTCTCTCCCCTCAGCCTTTCCCTCTTTCCCCTCGCTCTTTCCCCTCTCCTTTTCTCCCCTCTCCCTGTCTACCCTCACCCTCTCTCCCCTCAACCTCTCCCTCTTTCTCATCACCCTTTCTACCCTCTCCCTTTCTCCCCGCTCCCTCTCTCCCCTCAACTCTCCCCCTCTTTCCCTTCACCCTCTTTCCCCTTTCCCTCTCTCCCCTCTCCCTCTATCCCCTCTCTCCCCTCACCCTCTATCCCCTTTCCCTCTTTCCCTTCACCTTCACCCTCTCTCCCTCTTTCTCTTTACCCTCTCCCTCTCTACCCTCACCCTCTCTCCCCTCAACCTCTCCCTCTTTCTCATCACCCTCTCTCCCTCTCTCCCCCCGCTCCCTTTCTCCCCACTCCCTCTCTCCCCTCAACTCACCCTCTTTCCCTTCACCCCCTCTCCCTCTTTCCCCTTTCCCTCTCTCCCCTTTCCCTCTATCCCCTCTCTCCTCTCACCCTCTATCCCCTCTCCCTCTTTCCCTTCACCCTCTCTCCCCTCACCCTCTATCCCCTCTCCCTCTTTCCCTTCACCCTCTCTCCCCTCACCCTCTATCCCCTCTCCCTCTTTCCCTTCACCCTTTCTCCTCTCACCCTCTATCCCCTCTCCCTCTTTCCCTTCACACTCTATCCCCTCTCCCTCTTTCCCTTCACCATTTCTCCTCTCACCCTCTATCCCCTCTCCCTCTTTCACTTCACCCTCTATCCCCTCTCCCTCTTTCCCTTCACCCTTTCTCCTCTCACCCTCTATCCCCTCTCCCTCTTTCCCTTCACACTCTATCCCCTCTCCCTCTTTCCCTTCACCATTTCTCCTCTCACCCTCTATCCCCTCTCCCTCTTTCACTTCACCCTCTATCCCCTCTCCCTCTTTCCCTTCACCCTTTCTCCTCTCACCCTCTATCCCCTCTCCCTCTTTCCCTTCACCCTCTCTCCCCTCACCCTCTCCCTCTTTCCCTTCACCCTCTCTCCCCTCACCCTCTCTCCCCTCTTTCCCTTCACCCTCTCTCCCCTCACCCTCTATCCCCTCCCTCTTTCCCTTCACCCTCTCTCCCCTCTCCCTCTTTCCCTTCACCCTTTCTCCTCTCACCCTCTATCCCCTCTCCCTTCACCCTCTCTCCCCTCACCCTCAATCCCCTCTCCCTCTTTCCCTTCACCCTCTCTCCCCTCACCCTCTATCCCTTCACCCTCTCTCCCCTCACCCTCTATCCCCTCTCCCTCTTTCCCTTCACCCTCTCTCCCCTCACCCTCTATCCCCTCTCCCTCTTTCCCTTCACCCTCTCTCCCCTCACCCTCTATCCCCTCTCCATCTTTCCCTTCACCCTCTATCCCCTCTCCCTCTTTCCCTTCACCCTTTCTCCCCTCTCCCTCTTTCCCCTCACCCTCTATCCCCTCTCCCTCTTTCCCTTCACCCTCTCTCCCCTCACTCTCTATCCCCTCTCCCTCTTTCCCTTCACCCTCTCTCCCCTCACCCTCTATCCCCTCTCCCTCTTTCCCTTCACCCTCTCTCCCCTCACCCTCTTTCCCTTCACCCTCTCTCCCCTCACCCTCTATCCCCTCTCCCTCTTTCCCTTCACCCTCTATCCCCTCTCCCTCTTTCCCTTCACCCTTTCTCCTCTCACCCTCTATCCCCTCTCCCTCTTTCCCTTCACCCTCTCTCCCCTCACTCTCTATCCCCTCTCCCTCTTTCACTTCACCCTCTATCCCCTCTCCCTCTTTCCCTTCACCCTTTCTCCTCTCACCCTCTATCCCCTCTCCCTCTTTCCCTTCACCCTCTCTCCCCTCACCCTCTTTCCCTTCACCCTCTCTCCCCTCACCCTCTATCCCCTCTCCCTCTTTCCCTTCACCCTCTCTCCCCTCTCCCTCTTTCCCTTCACCCTTTCTCCTCTCACCCTCTATCCCCTCTCCCTCTTTCCCTTCACCCTCTCTCCCCTCACCCTCTATCCCCTCTCCCTCTTTCCCTTCACCCTCTTTCCCTTCACCCTCTATCCTCTTTCCCTTCACCCTTTCTTCTCTCACCCTCTATCCCCTCTCCCTCTTTCCCTTCACCCTCTCTCCCCTCACCCTCTATCCCCTCTCCATCTTTCCCTTCACCCTCTCTCCCCTCACTCTCTATCCCCTCTCCCTCTTTCCCTTCACCCTCTCTCCCCTCACCCTCTATCCCCTCTCCCTCTTTCCCTTCACCCTCTCTCCCCTCACCCTCTTTCCCTTCACCCTCTCTCCCCTCACCCTCTATCCCCTCTCCCTCTTTCCCTTCACCCTCTATCCCCTCTCCCTCTTTCCCTTCACCCTTTCTCCTCTCACCCTCTATCCCCTCTCCCTCTTTCCCTTCACCCTCTCTCCCCTCACTCTCTATCCCCTCTCCCTCTTTCACTTCACCCTCTATCCCCTCTCCCTCTTTCCCTTCACCCTTTCTCCTCTCACCCTCTATCCCCTCTCCCTCTTTCCCTTCACCCTCTCTCCCCTCAACCTCTTTCCCTTCACCCTCTCTCCCCTCTCCCTCTTTCCCTTCACCCTCTCTCCCCTCACCCTCTATCCCCTCCCTCTTTCCCTTCACCCTCTCTCCCCTCTCCCTCTTTCCCTTCACCCTTTCTCCTCTCACCCTCTATCCCCTCTCCCTCTTTCCCTTCACCCTCTCTCCCCTCACCCTCTATCCCCTCTCCCTCTTTCCCTTCACCCTCTATCCCCTCTCCCTCTTTCCCTTCACCCTTTCTCCTCTCACCCTCTATCCCCTCTCCCTTCACCCTCTCTCCCCTCACCCTCTATCCCCTCTCCCTCTTTCCCTTCACCCTCTATCCCCTCTCCCTCTTTCCCTTCACCCTTTCTCCTCTCACCCTCTATCCCCTCTCCCTCTTTCCCTTCACCCTCTCTCCCCTCACCCTCTATCCCCTCTCCCTCTTTCCCTTCACCCTCTCTCCCCTCACCCTCTATCCCCTCTCCCTCTTTCCCTTCACCCTCTCTCCCCTCACCCTATCCCCTCTCCCTCTTTCCCTTCACCCTCTCTCCCCCCGCTCCCTCTCTCCCCTCAACTCCCCCCCTCACCCTCTCTCCCCTCACTCTCTATCCCCTCTCCCTCTTACCTCTTTCTCCTCTCCTGTCCTCTCCCTCTCCTCCTCTCTCTCCTGTCATCATGGAAGGGTCTGCTCATGCTTCTGTAGTGATTCCACTGACCGTGGGGTCCTGACTAAATATTTTCAGAGAACTATGTGAGGTGTTAAGGGCACACACTAATCCCTCTGTGTGCAAGGGTAGTTAGTGGAGCTGAGGTTGGGGTAGTGGTCAAGATTTGACCTTCAGGCTGACAGATTTGGCGATGCAGTGTCATCCCAGTCTGCCTGTCTCGCTGGCTTTGCTATCTGGGGCTTCAGACACAATAGAAGTAAAGTCAGACTTCCAACCATATCCACAGATAAGAGGAGCAGAAACCTTGACCAGGAACAGATCTGAGACTGGACCAGACAAGACGGCATGTTCTGCATCCCACACAGTTGCCCACAGAAGCACCGTACACACACCGCTTTACTTTGCATGGCATTGTGGGATGGAAGTTAATTTATTAACCATGCTTCATGTTACATGCTAAGAGTCACTTGCACCAAGACAGACATAAGAGGATGATGATGCATTTTGGATTTTATTATTTGGAATTAGTTAATTAGCTATGTACACTAACGTGATATCTGTTTTTAAATATGTGTTTTGTTTTACTACAAAGTAATGTTGGATATGACTCCATAGTGTCCTCTACAGGTGAAATAATTCAGTGTCCTGCAGCAACCTTCTACACCAGGAGTGGGGAACCTTTTTTCTATAGACCTGGGAGTCAGGTGGCTGAGCGGTGAGGGAGTCGGACTAGTAATCCGAAGGTTGCCAGTTCGATTCCCGGTCATGCCAACTGACGTTGTGTCCTTGGGCAAGGCACTTCACCCTACTTGCCTCGGGGGAATGTCCCTGTACTTACTGTAAGTCATGTCACAAAGTTAATCATTTTAAAGTTTTACAGTCAATTCTACATCTAAAAAGTCGAGCAAGGCAGCTTTCAAGAGATATGGGAATTCTGCTTTTAGCCAGCTGGTCCGATTATTTTTGTGATTTGTGTAAAACTGGCAATCTGAGTGAGACTGCGTCCCTGTTACACTGTTAGACTCAGTCAGACTCGTCGCTCACTGGCAGTGTGCACAATGTTGTATTTCACTCCATTCTACACCAGAAACGTCAGAGAGGACTGCCTATCGTAGATACGAGCCTGCTGAAGATAGCCAGCATCTCGGATTTCTTTAACCAAGCCTGATTCATTCATAATTTGCCTGAGAAAGCGACCTCCGTTAGCCAGGATAGTTTTGCCCGATCACTTGGTCAGGCTATTTAAAGGTATCGGGGTCAAGTGACTTTTGTGAATTGACAAGTGAAACGTAAATGTACTTGTCCAAAGGACAAGTGCCTCAAAAAGTTAATGTCAAGCCCTGTAATCCAGTGGACAGATATATATGATGACCTGATCCACACTCCAAGTGTATTATACCCGGGAGAAGTTCGTCTTTTGCAACCGACATGCGCAGTTGAGCCTGCTTGACAGTCGTGTGACGTAGGGTGCAAATTGGTCTATAGATATAGATATTTATATTTCCATTCGATAACGATAATTAAGACGATATACCACAGATCCGTAGTAGTAGCAAAATATGTCTCTTCCTCAACTTTTTCCCTACAATAAAGTTAAGGCAGCGTGGTGTGAGAGAAATGTTTGCGGCCAGGGAGCACGTAACTGGGGTCCAGTAACTTAAGCTTTTTAAAACCTTGCTTTTTATCAATACCTTGGCGCAAACTCAAACTTTCTGCATGTTCCAACAAATGATTTTGCTTCAGGTGGTAAAAAAGGTTTCTTATATACTGGTATTATAATTGACCTATCGCTAAGCCCCGCCCCTCGAATGCAAACGGGCCAATGGCAGTTTAGTAACAGCTGCACTCGGACATCTTCAGTTTACAACTCCATAGAGTAGCATTAGGAAAAGGGATTCTTCTCTTGTTTTATCGGGTTTGTTGTAATTTAAGTTAAAAAAACAATGGTCAAACGATGTGCATGGGGTAGATGCAACACTGATACGAGGTATCATGAGAGGATGGGCAATGGGGTATATTTTATCCCATTTCCCAAACCAACACAGGGCCAAATGTCTCCGATGGATAAACCTCAACTCAACGTAACGAAGATAAACAAGGATGTCATCACATTATTGTCATTGACAGTACCGGCTTACTTTCACCACTGATGTTATGCTAGGCTTAGACAAGTTATCTCTGGTTAAAACTAGCTAATGTTAACGTTATTACGTATAACGTTTAGCTATTCACTAGCTAGACAGTTAGGGTAATGCTAGTAAATAAATTAATAAACGTAGGTTTACATCTCAGTGCCTCTCCAGATTAGTTAAATTAACTGAAGCTAAATTAATTTAATCTTACCCTGCGGTGGTCTGGGATGTTGTTATCCTGAATCGTGATGACCGTGAGATGAAGCTTCTCCCTCTTACATTGAGATCTATAAATTCTCGCCTCCAATTTAAGTTTGTCATCCACCATATCTACTTTTAAATTCTGTACGTATTGCATAATGAAGTCCCTTTTGTCGGCTAAAACTCTAGTCAGCTGCGATAGCTTGTCTGAGTTAGCAACAGTATCTAAGGGGGGCGGGGCTTAGCGATAGGTGAATTGGACCACTACGCTGTTCTTATTCTTCCAGAGACGTTCTAAGAAGTCCGCAAACGATTTACAGACCTAGCAAGCGGTTGCTTTGGAGATGTTGACAACATGGCGTCTGCTCCAGATTCGTCGTGGACTATTAGACAGGTCTGCAAACGCTTTGTCGCTCGATTTGTGAAAATGTTTGTTGACAAACGTTTTCACAAATCTCTGTTTACAAAGGCATGTGTATATGTAACGCAGAGTTAGTCAAAATTAAATAAATAAATAGGTAAATACATACATTTATTCATTTAGCAGACGCTTTAATCCAAAGCGACTTCCAAGAGAGAGCTTTACAAAGTGCATAGGTCACTGATCATAACAACAAGATAGCCACAAAACATTGCGAGTAGCCAAAACACGAAGCACACATTGTGAACAACCAAAGTAAGTGCCAAAGGGAAGAACCATACGAGCATGTAGTTAAACAAGTTACAATTAAACAACATGAACCGCTGTGGAAAAAAAACAAGCAACAATAATAAAAACAATATATCACAGCGAGTACAAACATTTGAAATCAGTTACCACTAACCACAAGAGCAACAAGTCTCTGAGCAAGAGTCATTGTGATCCTTGAGGAAACTAACATCGGGTCAAGCGAACCATTCCTAAGTACCGTTGTACTCCTGGAACAAGTGCGTCTCGAGCCTTTTCGAGCCAGACAGGAGAAGAGCTTGTGTTGGGACCGGGCGGTCTTGAGCGGTGGGACCACCAGGGGGTTGTCTGAAGAAGACCGTAGGTGACGGGTGGGGGTGTAAGGCTGCAGGAGAGACTTGATGTAGACGGGTGCAGTCCCGTTCACTGCTCAGAAGGTCAATACCAGGGTCTTGAATCTGATACGGGCCATGAGGGGTAGCCAGTGGAGAGAGATGAGGAGCGGGGTAACATGGGAGCGTCTGGGTAGATTGTAGACCAGGCGGGCCGCTGCGTTCTGAATCCTCTGAAGAGGGCGGGTTGCACATGCTGGGAGACCAGCGAGCAGCGAGTTGCAATAGTCCAACTTGGAGAGGACAAGTGCTTGGACTAGCAGCTGGGTGGAGTGCTCAGACAGGTATCTCCTGATCTTCCGGATGTTGTAGAGGGTGAATCTACACGACCGGGATACCGCTGCAATGTGGGCCGTGAGGGAGAGCTCGTCGTCCATGGTAACCCCAAGGTTCCTGGCAGAGGATGAAGGGGTCACCGTCGCAGATCCCAGGGTGATTGAGAGATCGTGGGAGATGGAGGGTTTAGCCGGGATGATGAGAAGTTCTGTTTTGGCGAGGTTCAGCTGGAGGTGGTGCTCGGTCATCCAGGCGGAGATGTCTGTGAGGCAGGCCTCAATCCTAGCTGAGATCCCCGGATCGGTCGGGGGGAACGACAGGTACAGCTGCGTCAGCGTAGCAGTGGTAGGAGAAGCCATGGGAGGTGATGATTGGTCCAAGTGAGGTGGTGTACAGAGAGAAGAGGAGGGGTCCAAGGACGGAGCCCTGTGGGACACCAGTGGAGAGCTGGCGAGGGCCTGACAGTTTGCCTCCCCAGGAGACCTGGTAGGATCTTCCCGACAGGTAGGATGAGATCCACTGGAGTGCAGTGCCAGTGATGCCCATCTCAGAAAGTCTGGCGAGCAGGATCTGGTGGTTAACCGTATCAAACGCTGCAGAAAGGTCCAGCAGAATGATGACGGATGACCTGGAAGCCGCTCTGGCAGACTGGAGGGCAGTGGTGACTGAAAGGAGGGCAGTCTCTGTGGAGTGGCCAGTCTTGAAGCCTGATTGGTTGGGGTCAAGCAGGTTGTTCTGAGAGAGAAAGTTAGACAGTTGGTTAGATACAGCACGTTCAATTGTTTTTGAAAGGAAGGGTAACAGTGATACCGGTCTGTAGTTCTGGAGGACGGCAGGGTTAAGGGAGGGTTTTTTGAGTAGAGGGGTAACTCTAGCCTGTTTGAAGGCAGAGGGGAAGGTGCCAGAGGTAAGAGAGGAGTTTAGGACATGGAGAAGAAAAGTTATGATGGAGGGGGAGATGGTTTGAAAGAGAGGGGAGGGGATAGGATCAAGGGGACAGGAGGTGGGGCGATGAGAGAGAATGAGGTCAGAGATCTCTGCCTCAGACAGGGGAGAAAAAGAGTTTAGACATTTAGTTGGGTCAGTCATGGAGGGTGAGAGGGTAGGAAAGGTGGGTTTAGGGAACCGACTGCTAATGTTGGCGACTTTTTTCTCAAAGAAGGAGGAGAAGTCGTCTGCTGTCGGGGTGGAGGGAGGGGGTGGGGGAGGTGGGTTAAGAAGGGTGGAGAAGGTAGAAAAAAGTTTGTGGGGGTTTGAAGCAGAGTTAATTTTGTTCAGAAAGTAGAGGGTTTTAGCACCAGTTATGTGAGAAGAGAAGGATTTGAGGAGGGAGTGATACTTATCAAGGTCCAGACCGCCTTTGGACTTGCGCCATCTCCTCTCAGCTGCCTGAAGGGTGGACCGTTCTTCACGAATAACATCCGTAAGCCACGGGCAGGAGGGAGAAGATCGTGCAGGCCTGGTTGACAGGGGACAGAGAGAGCCAAGTGATGCAGTTAAAGTGGTTAACAAGGTGTCGGTGGCAGTGTTAGTGGGGTGGGACGAGAACTCGTCAATGGGGGGGAGGGAGGATGTTACAATAGAGGAGAAATGGGAGGGGGATAGGGAGCGGAGGTTGCGCCGGAAAGTTACAAGAAAGTTACAAGGGCTACAAGCAAACGAGATACATAAATAAATATGGCTATTAAATAAATTCTGAAATTAAACAAAGATGGCAATACATATATAAATATAGCATTAGATAATTATATAGCTGAATCCATTTACCAACATCAATAAATAAATACATTTATTTATTTCAAAATGACGTTTTTGTAAAGACAACATTTATTTATTTCATGGGACATTTTTTTCCTAATACCACATTTATTTACTTTTTGAGACTTTTACACACCACATTTATTTCCACATATATTTCCACACCACATTTATTTTTGTGCTGTATTTATTTCCGATCTCACATGCAAACGAGAGGGGCGTGGTTATCTTCAGACCAATGCAGCTCCACCCAAGATCGAAGGCAGATAGGGACACCTAGATTCGGTAGATGATGGAAGACATTACTGGTGTCAGAAATCGCATGCTGGCCTTATAGATCAAATTGATCAGCATGAATTGTCAGGATGTATTATTTTGGCACACATTGTAGATTTTGTAGGGGTACTTGGGCGGATAAGTGCTAAGTCTTAAATGGTTTGAGACTTATCAAGCACCGTGTTTGTGTGCAAGACGGCAATTGTAGAAAGCCACAACAAGAATCTACCTTTAGGGTTTTTTATTTCAGATTTTTTTCATAGCCATATTTATTTATGTATGTATTTATCTATTTATTTACCTATTTATTTATTTATTTAAATTTGACTAACTCGGCATTTCATATTTGTAGACCTGTCGAGTAGTCCACATTTGCAGTTTTTCGTATCACCAGACTTGGTACTGTAGCCACCTGTTTGCTACTACACAATTTGCACCAAACATTGCTCTGATCTTTGTCGGATTTCAAAAAGTCAAACCATTTCCAAATAATTAAAGAAGACGAACCCTTTTTATCAATAATTTTTTCATTGGAAGTTGCTCCCTCGCCATGGCTATCGCTGTCACTGTTTTTGCCAATTCACTCATTTTCCACGGTTAACATTAGCTACTCCACTCTAGGTGCTCTGTATATTTCAGTGAGCGTAGGCCACCATTTCTCCGCAAATTCCTGCTGCATCGCAGAAATTAAATGGACTGCTGTTCTTAATTATTCTCTATCGACATTATCGATATTATTGAAAATGAATTAATGTTATGATATCTTTATTGAGGGAAGTCATTACTTTTTTTATCAATTTATCGCCCAGTCCCAAGGGATCGTAGTATTTTTTATATTGCTACCATTTTTGAGACTGCTTATCGATCCGAGTGTTAATCAGACGCGGAACCAGACGTTGTAAACATTCGGGGCTTAGCTCAAACCCAGAGCCATAGAAAAAGATCTATCACCTGCTAATGGACACCCCTGCAGCCAATCAGAATCGAGCATTCATCCAGACCATGTCAACAAGTTTACATTTCCTATAAAAACGGGACAACAGGATGACTGGGTTTCTGCTGTAAAGAATAGCTTAGTGCTTTAAAAAGGTGGTTTGGGGTGCCATAACTTGTCATGGAAGGGAATTTCCGATCATGCCCTAGCATCAGTGGCGATGTGTGTGTGTCGTCCATCCCTTCATCAATTGGGAAAGCACCCAATAGAGACTCTCCATGCTGATTTCTATCGAAATATATTAAAGGAGACATGACATGCTGTTTTTGGATGCTTTTATATAGGCCTTAGTGGTCCCCTAATACTGTATCAGAAGTCTCTTTCCCGAAATTCAGCCTTGGTGCAGAATTACAGCCACTACTAGCAGTCCCACAAGGAGCTTTCCTCAAAACGCGCTGTTTTGGTGTCTGTAGCTTTAAATGCTAATGAGGAGCGGAGGGGCGGCACCATGCGCTAATGTTTACAATGGATGTATCACAATGGCTGTAGCCCCGTTGCTGTAAGATGCCTCGAATTTGCCCATTCTCATCTGATAACCCTGGTTTGCAGAGGTACACAGTCAGTCATTTCAATGAGGGGAAAGGCGGATATCGCGCGCGCCATAACACCAACAGCAGAACGGTTATCCAAATAACAAAGAAGTGTACAACACTCACGTTACAGCATGTGTATTCACACACATACTTGATGCTATATACCTTTCCATTAGCGACAGTAACTCAGCTGTTAGCTGCAGAGCTAAAGTTACAGCCACATTCTAAGGGTAGCAAGCTAGGTAACCATATACAGTAAAGCTACAAAATGATATAGCGTTAGTTAACTTACTTGTCCGAGGTTAGTAGCTGGACAAAGGAGTGTTAGTACTGATCCAGAATTTAATTTCAGCAAGGCCAGTTTTGTATTAGCTCAAGTTGAGGAAACAGTCGTGGCTGAAGTGTTTGGCGCAGACATACAAAACAAATGCGCCTACAACAGAAGTTGTGTAGGCGCATTTCCAGAGAAAATAAAATTAAGATACTGGTCTTCAGAGGCTCGGATGAAGGAACTGTAAAAAGATTTTTGTTTTCCTTTGTACATCCAAACCGAGCAAATGTAATGCTTCGTTCGTTTGCAAGCCATGATGTCTCTCTAGGATAAAAACACTTGCACGGTCGTAGCTCAGTTTCTTATTGGCGGGCCAGATTCTCTGGGCGGGCAAAGCAGAGAGAGGGGAGGTAACCTTCCTCCTTGTGACGTAACAAAGAGGAGATTTTCAAACAGAGCAATTGAGCTTTCATTTTCTGAAAGGCGGAGAAGAACACCCAGGGCTTGGTTTACACCGATCGAAAATTCTAGCCACTGGGGGACCAAAGGCAGGCTAGGGGAACTCATATTAATGTTAAATAACGTCCTAAAGTGAAGTTTTCATGTCATGTCACCTTTAAATATCCAAAGAAAAACCCCCACAAACGCATGTCGTGCAGAATTAGGCTGATTCCCACTAACATTAGAAATCCAGAAAAGATCAAAAAGAAATTACACACATTTAAAATCCAGTCCTGAGGAAACTACTAAAGTCCATGAAGGTAACCCTGAGAGGAGCCCCCTGTGCCAGCTGGTTATGAGACTAACAAACCAGTTACCACCTGGCACACCTCCTTCCCCTTTACTAACACCAAACAGAATAAAACTAATCACATCAGAAAACTAAAACTCCTACCTAGAACACTGGGAAAAAGAAACCAAGACACAAAACAAATTATATTTGCTATCGGGGCCTAAACAGAAAATATGAAATGGCTGAATATCTATATATTGTCAAGGACATAAAGCAAAGACAGCTGCTCACAAAATACCGAATGAGTGACCACACCCTTGCAATCAAAAAAGTAAGACATCAAAAAACATGGTTACCTAAAGAGTACAGAATCTGTGGGCACTGTACATCAGGGGAAATTGAAACATAAAGATATTTCCTACTTTAATGTTACAAATATAAAAGTATAAGAGATCAATATCTGGACAAATGTAACCAGTTAATTGAAAACTACACAGAACTTGACATAAATGAGAAATTAAGGATATCTCTGGGCGAAGGGCCTACTGCAAGCCTTGCCGCTAGATACAGTATGTATCTCAATGTCACAACCTGAGGGACAGTGAATCAACCTTGTATGACTGTTAAAACCTTTCTGTCTCCTGTCATCTTAACATGCATTTATCTGTTACTTTTCTACAGTCCCCAACTTACAATGCTACTGTTGTTTTTCCATATTATTATTGTTAGACTCCTTGTTAATTGTTATGATATATATGTTAAAATGTCCATTCAATATGGACTGCTTTGGCAATACTGCTCAACCCGAACTGTCATGCCAATAAAGCATACTGAACTGACGGGGGTAAACAGAGAGAGACAGGGGGTAAACACAGAGAGAGAGACGGGGTAAACAGAGAGAGAGACAGGGGGTAAACAGAGAGAGAGACAGGGGGGTAAACAGAGAGAGAGACAGGGGGTAAACAGAGAGAGACGGGGTAAACAGAGAGAGATAGACGGGGGTAAACAGAGAGAGAGAGACGGGGGGAAACAGAGAGAGAGACAGGGGGGTAAACAGAGAGAGAGAGACAGGGGTAAACAGAGAGAGACAGGGGGGTAAACAGAGAGAGAGAGAGGGGGGGTAAACAGAGAGAGAGAGAGACAGGGGGGTAAACAGAGAGAGAGACAGGGGGGTAAACAGAGAGAGAGAGACAGGGGGGTACACAGAGAGAGAGACAGGTGTAAACAGAGAGAGAGAAAGAGAGAGAGGGATGGGGGTAAACAGAGAGAAAGACAGGTGTAAACAGAGAGAGAGACAGGGGGGTAAACAGAGAGAGAGAGACGGGGTAAACAGAGAGAGAGACAGGGGGTAAACAGAGAGAGAGAGATGGGTTAAACAGAGAGAGAGACAGGAGGGTAAACAGAGAGAGAGACAGGGGGGTAAACAAAGAGAGAGACAGGGGGGTAAACAGACAGAGAGACAGGGGGGTAAACAGAGAGAGAGAGACAGGGGGGTAAACAGAGAGAGAGAGACAGGGGGTAAACAGAGAGAGAGAGACAGGGGGGTAAACAGAGAGAGAGACGGGGGGTAAACAGAGAGAGAGACAGGGGGGTACACAGAGAGAGAGAGAGGTGTAAACAGAGAGGGAGAAAGAGAGAGAGGGATGGGGGTAAACAGAGAGAAAGACAGGTGTAAACAGAGAGAGAGAAAGAGAGAGGGATGGGGGTAAACAGAGAGAAAGACAGGTGTAAACAGAGAGAGAGAAAAAGAGAGAGGGATGGGGATAAACAGAGAGAGGGGGAGATACTTTTATAGGACAGTATTGTACAGTATTTTTAAGTATTTCTTATACTGCAGAATCAGTGTCTTAATTCTTCCCAGTCCTGAATGACCACCAGCGTCTCTTCTCGCAGCTTCTCTTCTCTACTTACATTACTTCTTTTTTTGGCAGAACTTCGCACTATCCCTTTCTTCATGTATTCCCAACGCAGACGTCTCTATTTGAAATGATAAGTCATAAACCTTACTGTGATTCACGTTTATCCAGACTAGTCTCTACTAATTCAAGGACAGTATCTTAGGCTACTAGATCTTTAGTTTTACAATAACTGTGTATGATAACTTTGGAACTCTATAGTAACACCCCCTGGCATTCGTCCAACCAATGAGGACAACGCTCGGTCGGTCCACCGATTCATTCCCAAACCCGATAGCTCGCGCTCCTGCAACAGTATACCCGTAACACCAGCGAGGAACGGAGGTAACGGAAACAGTCTCTCTATTCCTCAGCTGAATGTTAGAAAACTCGAAGAGTAACACACGGACGCTGTGGTGAAATACAAAACGAGGGTGCGCAAGATCAGTCTGAAAGTATCTGTTGCGTTCAAAGAAGGATTGATAACGAAACCATTTGTACCGGGCAGACACGGTGCCGCTCTCACCCTGCTGCGATCTCCGAGGCTATCGTCGGTTCCGCACGGTGAACAGCATGCGCAAAGTTCCACTAAGAAATTGAGAAAGTTCTCAGCAGCGTAGTCTCTGGTTAACGCCGATTTGGAATTATTTACCCGTTTGGGAAGGATCTAGTATAGCGAAATAACCCTGGAAACGAACTTCGGATGATCACAATTGGATGTTACATTTATGTGGGGTTTTCTGTGAGTCCTTGGATACAGTTAAAATAAAGTAATGTTAACGGAATCCTTCCAAGTCACGCATCAATGTGTGTGGACGACATGGATTTGATTTAGCTACAAACGAGATTACAAACAAGATAGCCTACTCGTTTTTGTGTTTGTAGGTAATCAGTCTACTGTGAATACCCAGAACTAAACGACAGCTGCGATTGTAAAACAACCTTTGGAATTACAACCATGAACTTTGTTGTCAGTTTGGTACACATACTTTTGGCAGCAGTTATCCACTTCTCCCCTGTAAAGGTGAGTTCTCGTGTCGAGCTTCTGTACATGTTTCATTATTGCGCTGGTTTTTCTTGACGCGCGCGCCGGTCGGGTCGCTTCTTGTGGAAACCTCAAAACTACGAGCATATTCATGTGGTTCTTACTGTAATGCGCAAAAATACAACTTTAAATACAATTACATATGTGGTGCTTAATAATTGTGAGTAACCGCTATTATTATTATTGTTGTAATATATGTGGAGGTTATTTGCTTTCCGTTTGTAATGTTAGGGAAACCTAACAATTGGAGCTCCTCGACCGAGGCTAGCTTTCGCTGGGCTGCGAGGGAAACACGAGTGTTTACAGCCAGGACTCAAAGTCAAATTGCATCATTAATGTCACTAGCACTAGGCTATAAAACCGACACACACTTAACATGTCTATTTCTACTTTCAACTTTTTTCTTTTAATAAAAAAAGAAGAAGAATATTTGTATGTTTAAACTGTCCCAGTCACACTCCTGTTCAGGACAATCCCGAAAATCTGGAAAATCGAACAATATCATAGGCTGCTGTCATTCCCAACGGCCCATACACTGTAACTGTATTGCTAGCACTATTTGGGCTCCAACGCAATATTCCATAGCTATTGCACCAGTCCGTGCAATGTGACCGTAGGGCGCGACACCGAGGCATCTGCCGTGACTCCGCACTTGCCTGTTATAGGTGGAAAACCTTAAATGTGACATCTGTCATGAAATACGTCAGATTCACTGGAGAGTGCTGGCTTTTAACACGTCATTCTATGCTTTATTTTAAAACATACGGAATTGTCATGTATTCATATCTAGACCCAGGAATAGCCTATGCTAGTTTAAGCATAACATGTGCACTGACATTTACATATGAAACTGTTAAGTTATTGCTCTAACAGCTGTGTATGGTTATTTTACAGACGGCTCACATACCCAAGGAAGGGGAGAGGAGTAAAAATGACGGTGAGTTTACAACTTAATCTCTCGTTTGTGCATTAACGGCGTTGGCGGTTGATGCACAAGAGCCACCTAGCGGCCGTCGGAGGAAATGTTGTTTCTACAGCAGAGCCTCTCACTTCCTACAGTAAAAACGGATGTTTATATTTACGTGTTTATATTAAGTTATATTATCGAAGTTGCCTATGTGATTCCATTACATAGGCCTATTATTATGGGATGGGAGCCACTTTCCATAGAGAGGAAGTCAGAGTAAATGGGCAATGCTATCAAACCTGGGAGTTTGAAGTCACCAGTGAACTGTGCTAGACTCCAACGCTGTGTGTCGGTCGAAGGCAAAGCCACAACAGGAAACAGTTGTATAATGTTGTACTTTTCCTGTCAGTAAGTCAGTTTGAAGATAGACAGAAGACTGGATCAGTGTGTCCCACAGCTAGCCTTCACCCAAGGTCGTAGCAAGCTGATGTTTGTTGGTTGGCTGCGACTCAGAGTCCTGGCTAGCTCTGACCAAGGCTGGGAGGACGGCAGGCTTGGAGGTAGGCAGGCAGACAGGCTTGGAGGCAGACAGGCTTGGAGGCAGGCAGGCAGACAGGCTGGGAGGCAGGCAGGCCAAGTCACCGAGAAGCTAGTAGAGGTTGGATGTTGGAGGCCAACACAAGAGGATAGTAGAGGCTGGAGGTTAGAGGCTGGGTGTTGGAGGCCACCACTAGAGGATAGTAGAGGCTGGAGGTTAGAGGCTGGGTGTTGGAGGCCACCACTAGAGGATAGTAGAGGCTGGAGGTTAGAGGCTGGGTGTTGGAGGCCAACACTAGAGGATAGTAGAGGCTGGAGGTTAGAGGCTGGGTGTTGGAGGCCAACACTAGAGGATAGTAGAGGCTGGAGGTTAGAGGCTGGGTGTTGGAGGCCAACACTAGAGGATAGTAGAGGCTGGAGGTTAGAGGCTGGATGTTGGAGGCCAATACTAGAGGATACTAGAGGCTGTGGGGCTTCAGCTCAGCCAGGATGTTGTTGTAGTGCTAGGCAAGCTCAGGGGTGGGCTTCCAGGGATCACAGGTCACAGGTCAACCATGGCACCGCCTGTCCTGAGGTCATGACCCCGGGTTCAGGAGACAGCCGGGGGTTACCTGGATACAGCAGGGTAGAGCTAGGATTATTCTGAGATGTAGAGAAGTATTTTAGAATGTTTTACTGGGTTGACATGGACATAAACATGTTTATTGATATGATGATAGGGTTTACAATCACTATTACCTGTGTAATACTAAGTATAGAGGGGTTGTGGCTGTGTGGGACACCATGGGTGGTCTCTGGACTGGACAGAGTTGATTTTGTTGTTGTTCTGGAGGAACATGAGAAACTGTGTTTATCACAGTGGGGCTCTTTGTGGTGCCTGAATCCCAGGTTTGTACCTCGCTGCTCCACTTACCCGGACGGAGCCCTCATGGAACTTCTAGGCTGGACCTTTTTATCACAACAAAGGAGCAAAAGTGCTCTCTTCCTCCACCTGACAGAGCCCAGGAGGGATGGAGGACAGGTTTAGAGGGAAGGAGAGGAGGGATTTACATTTTACATTTATGCATTTAGCAGACGCTTTTATCCAAAGCAACTTCCAAGAGAGAGCTTAACAAAAGAGCATAGGTCACTGATCATAACAACGAGATAGCCCCAACATTGCGAGCAGCCAAAACATGAAGTATACATTGTGAAAAAACAAATAAGTGCCAAAGGGAAGAACCATAAGAACATGCAGTTAAACAAGTGACAATTAAACAACATGAAACTCAAAAAGTGCAAGAGTGTACCTGTAGAAAAACAATCAACAGTAAAATATTTCACATCGAGTACAAGAATTTAAAACCGTTACAACTAACCAACAAGAGCAACAAGTCTCTCAATACGAGTCATTGTGATCCTGGAGGAAACTAACATCAGGTCCAGCCAAGCATTCCTAAGTGCCGTTGTACTCCCGGAACAAGTGCGTCTTGAGCCTTTTCTTGAAGGCGGGGAGACAGTCAGTGTCCCTGATGGAGGTGGGGAGTTGATTCCACCATTGGGGGGCCAGACAGGAACAGAGCTTGTGTTGGGACTGGGCGCTCTTGAGCGGTGGGACCACCAGACGGTTGTCAGAAGAAGACCGTAGGTGGCGGGAGGGGGGTGTAAGGCTGGAGGAGAGACTTGATGTAGTCGGGTACAGTCCCGTTCACTGCTCGGAAGGTCAGTACCAGAGTCTTGAATCTGATACGGGCCGTAATGGGAAGCCAGTGGAGGGAGATGAGGAGCGGGGTAACATGGGAGCGTCTGGGTAAATTGAAGACCAGACGGGCCGCCGCGTCTGGTGGATGGTGGTTTAGAGAAAGGAGAGGAGGGATCGAGGTTTAGAGGAAGGAGAGGAGGGATGGTGGTTTAGAGGAAGGAGAGGAGTGATGGTGGTTTAGAGGAAGGAGAGGAGGGATGGAGGTTTAGAGGAAGCAGAGGAGGGATGCAGGTTTAGAGGAGGGATGGAGGTTTAGAGGAAGGATGGAGGTTTAGAGGAAGGAGAGGAGGGATGGAGGTTTAGAGGAAGGAGAGGAGGGATGCAGGTTTAGAGGAGGGATGGAGGTTTAGAGGAAGCAGAGGAGGGATGGAGGTTTAGAGGAAGGAGAGAGGGGATGCAGGTTTAGAAGAGGGATGGAGGTTTAGAGGAAGCAGAGGAGGGATGGAGGTTTAGAGGAAGCAGAGGAGGGATGGAGGTTTAGAGGAAGGAGAGGAGGGATGGATGTTTAGAGGAGGGATGGAGGTTTAGAGGAAGCAGAGGAGGGATGGAGGTTTAGAGGAAGCAGAGGAGGGATGGAGGTTTAGAGGAAGGAGAGGAGGGATGGAGGTTTAGAGGAAGGAGAGGAGGGATGGAGGTTTAGAGGAAGGAGAGGAGGGATGGAGGTTTAGAGGAGGGATGGAGGTTTAGAGGAAGCAGAGGAGGGATGGAGGTTTAGAGGAAGGATGGAGGTTTAGAGGAAGCAGAGGAGGGATGGAGGTTTAGAGGAGGGATGGGGGTTTAGAGGAAGGAGAGGAGGGATGGATGTTTAGAGGAGGGATGGAGGTTTAGAGGAGGGATGGAGGTTTAGAGGAGGGATGGAGGTTTAGAGGAGGGATGGATGTTTAGAGGAAGGAGAGGAGGGATGGATGTTTAGAGGAAGGAGAGGAGGGATGGAGGTTTAGAGGAAGGAGAGGAGGGATGGAGGTTTAGAGGAAGGAGAGGAGGGATGGAGGTTTAGAGGAGGGATGGAGGTTTAGAGGAGAGATGGAGGTTTAGAGGAAGGAGAGAAGGGATGGTGGTTTAGAGGAGGGATGGAGTAGAATAGACAGAGAAGACAGGTGAGAGCTGAATAGGGAATGAGGGAAGTGGTGATTTATCCAGGACAGTTTCTCTTAGTTTGCAAGAAAAGTATGCTAATCAGTATCTTCTTATTGTATTTTAATATAGCTAATGATACGCTAGAATATCTAACTGACTATGTTACTATGATGGTGATGAAGATGATGACATCAGCGGGAATGATGCTGATGATGGTGGTAATGATTATGATGAGGATGAAGATGATGGGGGCGATGAAGATGGTGATGGTGGGGGTAATGATGATGAAGATGGTGATGATAGTGATGATGAAAATGATGGTGGTGATGAGGGTGATGATGATGGTGGTTGTGATGATGGTGGTGGTGATGATGATGATGGTGGTGATGGTGGTGATGGTGATGATGGTGATGATGATGATGGTGGTGATGGTGATGATGATGATGGTTATGATAATGATGAAGGTGATGATGGTGGTGGTGATGATGATGATGGTGGTGATGATGATGATGGTTATGATAATGATGAAGGTGATGATGGTGGTGGTGATGATGATGGTGGTGATGATGATGATGGTGATGATGATGGTGGTGGTGATGATGATGGTGGTGATGATGATGATGGTGGTGGTGATGATGGTGGTGGTGATGATGATGGTGGTGGTGATGATGGTGGTGGTGATGATGATGGTTGTGGTGATGGTGGTGATGAAGGTGATGATGATGATGGTGGTGATGATGGTGGTGGTGATGATGATGGTGGTGATGATGGTTATGATAATGATGAAGGTGATGATGGTGATGGTGGTGATGGTGATGATGGTGGTGATGGTGA
Source organism: Osmerus eperlanus (assembly GCF_963692335.1). Lineage (NCBI taxonomy): Eukaryota > Metazoa > Chordata > Actinopteri > Osmeriformes > Osmeridae > Osmerus > Osmerus eperlanus. Next base: position 286,216 of record NC_085024.1, read on the forward strand.
TGATGGTTATGATAATGATGAAGGTGATGATGATGGTGAAGATGAAGGTGATGATGATGGTGATGATGAAGGTGATGATGATGGTGGTGATGAAGGTGATGATGATGACTGTGATGAAACATGGCCAGGCTGACCCGACCCCTCTCCCTTGCAGTGGTGCAGTTCATAGAGGTGTACAACAAGAGTGTGTGTCGGACGCGGGAGGTGCTGGTGGACATCTTCCAGGAGTACCCTGAGGAGATCGAGCACACCTTCATCCCATCCTGCGTGGCGCTGCAGCGATGCGCCGGCTGCTGCACGGACGAGGCGCTCGAGTGTGTTGCTACGGAAACACGCAACGTCACCTTGGAGGTAAGCTGCGGACTGAAGAACCAAACTCATTCTTCTCCTTCTCTCTCTTTCTGTCTCTCTCCCACTGTCTCTCTTTTTCTTTTACCATCATTTTATCTTTGAACTCCTTTTCTCTATGGAGGTCCATGTGTCTGAATTCAGCTCTGCCACACTGCACCCCACGCCTCTCTCTGTATGGCTCCCTCTCTTTCTCTGTATTTCTCTCTCTGTCTTTCTCCCCTCAGTCTTTCTCCCCCTGTCTCTCCCTCTTTCTCTCTCTTTATTTTTCTGTATTGTTCTTCCTGTCTCTCTCCCCCTCTCTCTCTCCACACCGCTCTGGCATGCTGCTATGTTGTTTACCCAGCGTGTTGTTTACTCCTGTGTTGGTGTGGTCAGAGCCCAATCCTGGACGGGCCTGGACCAGGGCTGGGAAACACACAGGAATGTAGGGCAACATCTGGCTGTGCGGTCACCGAGCGGTCAACCTGTGGTCAAACACTGGTCCTCAGGACATCAGGGCCCTCAGAGGAAGTCATGTTGAAGAGAAGGAATCAGAGTTTCATGAATGTGTTTCATGGTATCAGCAGTGACCCTTCAGCTATGGCAACATCATCTAAATTACCTGAATTAGCTCCCTTTTAGAAACAAACTATCATGAAACCAAATGATCACACAATTCGTCATTTCTTTAATTCAACCAGATATGTAGACATCAATCCCAAATGTAGGGTCTTGCCATCCGCTGTAACACAGACACTCACCCACAGCTAGGCCATGTTGGAGTCCATGAGCAATGTACTTACACACACAGGGTCAGGGTGGAGGTTAGGGTCAGGGTGGAGGTGTCCTCCATGCTGTCAGGGTGGAGGGGGTAATCAACACACATGTCTCATCCTTCATATTTGCAACCTAAATTGGGGTAGGAAGAGGGAGATGAGGGGGAGAGGAGGGAGAGAGAGAAGAGGAAGAAAGGAGGTAGAGTGGAAGGAGAAAGGAGGGAGAGAGAGAGAGGAGAGAGAGAGAGAGGAGGGAGAGAGAGAGAGAGAAGAGGGAGATAGAGAGGAGAGAGAGAGAGAGAGAGGAGGGAAAGAGAGGAGAGAGAGAGGAGGGAAAGAGAGAGAGAGGAGGGAGAGAGAGGAGGGAGAGAAGAGGAAGAAAGTAGGTAGAGTGGAGGGAGAAAGGAGGGAGATAGGAGGGGGAGAGAAAGAGGAGGGGGAGAGGAGGGAGAAAGGAGGGAGAAAGGAGGGAGAGAGAGGAGGGGAGAGAAGGGGAAAGAATGGAGAGAGGAGGGAGAGATGAGAGAATAGGGAAAAAGGAGGGAGAAAGGAGGGAGAGTGGAGGGTAGAGGAGGGAGAGAGGAAGGAGATTCAGAAGTCTGAACTAGTCTTCAATCTGAAGGTTTCTTGTGTTCCTCCACAGGTGATCCGTGTCAGGCAGAGAGTCTCTCAGCACCAGTTCCAGATGAGTTTCACGGAACACAGAAAGTGTGAGTGCAGGTAAGACGTTCCTCCATCAATCAACCATGTTAGTTTCTGTGTTTCAGAGACATCATAGTCCATCACACTTCTGCTTCACATATAAACACAACAAAAATATTTACATTTAGTCATTTAGCAGACGCTCTTATCCAGAGCGACTTACAGGGACATTCCCCCGAGGCAAGTAGGGTGAAGTGCCTTGCCCAAGGACACAACGTCAGTTTGCATGACCGGGAATCGAACTGGCAACCTTCGTATTACCAGCCCGATTCCCTAACCGCTCAGCCACCTGACTCTCTCACCAGTTGGCATGACCGGGAATCGAACTGGCAACCTTCGGATTACCAGCCCGATTCCCTAACCGCTCAGCCACCTGACTCCCATGTTTACATCCCATGTATTCCCAAGAAATACATCCCATGTATTTCTTCTCACTAGGTTTGTTTCTCTTTCTCATTTTAGACCAAAGCCAGAAGTTAAAACAAAGAAGTAAGTCTCTTCGCTTGTTTGTCTTGTGGGATGAGGGAGGGACTTTTCGCCTCAGTCAAACGCTGCAAAAGCAAATCATTCTGCCCCATAACATCCAAACGTGGATGAACCTCCTCATCACCCAGCCAATCTCCAACATAGAGCTAAACCTGAAGCCTCCAGTGTTGCTGTTTCCCCAGTGCTGGATGAGAAACCCTAACCCAGCAAGCTGCAGCCTGATGAGCTCTTTGTGGACAGTTTTAGACAGACAAACATTTGTGGTCCTAATGCTAAGAAGAGCTTTAAAGTTGCTGTTATGTGTTTCTGCGTCTCTATCTTTCTGTCTCTCTCACTGTCTACTCTGTACCTGTCTGTCTCTCTCACTCATTCTGTCTGTGTCTACTCTGTACCTGGCTGTCTCTCTGCCTAGGAGAGCATATTGTTCTAGGAGGCTGAGAGGAGGGGACAAGAAGCCTCTTTCTACTTTGAGAGATGTTCAGTATGTCTATATATATGCTGGATCTATAATATTTTATTAAAAATATACTGAATCTATAATGTTATATTATATATATATATACCTGCAGCTCATCTCTCAGCCGTGAGAGAGGGAGATGGGTAGGGATGGAGGGAGGAAAGGGAGGGAGAGGCCTTAACGGTGCGTGTCCAATACAGCGACGCAAATCGCTTTGTGTCGCTTGCCTTCCTACAGTGCACCATGCTCGGGGGCGTGTCAGACTGGTGAATGCAGAGTTGTAGTTCTGTAAGGTTACTGTTGTAGTTTGTATAATGTCATGGTCAAGTGTGGAGAGTTGGGTTTACATAGGGTTAGGGTTAGTATAATAGGCTCATAATATCGATAAAAATATAACTTTTACACACAGGAAGCAAAAATCCGATACGCTGGCTAGATGTAGCATGATGTTATCTACTGTACACACTAGTTCTGGCTCTTTTTTGCTGTATTTTATTCAGAGTGAAAGACTAAATGTTACAGTATGCGACCGGACGCCACTAACAGTACTAATGATAATCTCAAAATATCAATCAAAATACAACTGGTGTACACATGATGCAAGAAATACAATACGCTGGCTAGATGTAGCATGAACTGCCGCCTGCGCTCCCAGCTGCTCCAGCCTGATCCCCCACCACACTTCCATCTAATCATAGTAACAGGTGTCATTACGGTAACCAGCAGTTTAAATTGTGGATGAGCCTGGAGGCAAACAGGCTGGGGGGATAGGGACTGGGAGAGGCAGGGGAGACTGTAAGTGTGTGTGTGTGTGTGTGTGTGTGCATACATGTGTGTATATGAAAATGTTAATTTTTGTTGGTGTGTATGTGTATGTCATTACGGTGTTTCCCACAGAATTGGATTATATTTGTGGTGGTAGGCAGGGGCGGAGCCAGACATTGTACACAGAGTGCGCTCGCAAATTTCTTTAGCATCAATTTGAGCACTAAATAGTTTTTTTTTGTTATTAGTTCTTTATGTAATATGAACATTACGTTGGACTCATATTAATTGAATGTATCAGTTTTACATTTATGCATTTAGCAGACCCTTTTATCCAAAGCGACTTCCAAGAGAGAGCTTCACAAAAGAGCATATGTCACTGATCATAACAACGAGATTGTTGTTATGCCCCAAACATTGCGGGTAGCCAAGCATACATTGTGAAAACCAAATATGTCCCAAAGGGAATAACCATAAGAGCATTTAGTTAAACAAGTTACAATTAAACAACATGAACCTCAAAAGTGCAAGGGTGTACCTGTGGAAAAAAGCAAGCAACAAAAATATATTTCACAGCGAGTACAATAGTTATAAGTCAGTTACAACTAACTAAGGGCAACAAGTCTCTCAATAAGAGTCATTGTGATCCTGGAGGAAACATCAGGTCCAGCAAATCATTCCTAAGTAGCGTTGTACTCCCGGATCGTCTTTAGCCTTTTCTTGAAGTTGGGGAGACAGTGTCTCAACTTTGGACACATTTTGACAAATTTGTGCAGATAATTATGATACTAAGGCCCAATCCCAATGTCCCCCCTAACCCTGAACCCCATACTTGACGTCACCTCATAAGCGATTGAGTGCGAGTGGGCTCAAATTGCTATAAATTGGAATGCGACAGCACTTTGCTGCATTTTTGGGGGGCTTCCAGGCTTCCCCTGGTAACCCTCGTGTTTCAAGTCACAACGCTGTGAATTGTGGTCAGTTCTCTTAGTCCTCATTTTTGTGCAGACTTTGGCTAACAAAAAGGGTGCATAAAAGGCTCAAAATTACACAAAATTTGATGTTTGAACACAGCCAGGAAGAAGAAATAATTAAATCAGGGACAGTACAGGTACATGCATGTTCTCAATGACCCCCACACACACATGCACTCAGACCAGTGTTGCCACAGTTACTTTGAAAAAGTAATCTGATTACTGATTACTGAATACTCCTTTAAAAAGTAACTTAGTTACTTTACAGATTACTTGATTTTAAAAGTAATCTTAACCCTTGTGTTATCTTCGGGTCATTCTGACCTATCAGTCATTGTGACCCACCGTCGTATTGCGACAACTTTACCGCATACAAAAACAAAGTGAAGCATTTTCTTTTAACCGTTGGGCTGTCTCAGACCCCCCACATTGCGAAGGTTAAAAGAAAATTATTTTTATTTGTTTTTGTATTGGGTAAAATTGGGTAAACACAACGATGGTTCGTTATGAACCTTTGGGTCATGTGACCCGAAGGCAGCACAAGGGTTAAAGTTAGATTACAAGTTACTTTATTAGTTACATTCAGCAGCTGCCGACAACACCCCCGCCGCCTCAACATAAAAATGACAACCGGTTTTGCCAACACTCACAGTGCATTTTTAACAGTAATGTACACAACAACAATGTACAATGTATCTCCAATGTACAATTTATGACATTTTAAGTTGAACTTAACTATTTCCTGAAAAAATACATGTTGGTTTTGCACCGAAGTCCAGCTTTTGTTGTTTGGGTGGCAGGGGACCTCCGGCTCTCTGCTTCGTACCACCTTGTGGGATTTGCTCTGTAAATTTGACTGTGCAGTGCTGCGACTCCAAATGTTTCTTCAAATTTGATGTCGTGTTTTTGTAGCTTGATAGCACTTTGTCGCCACCAGTACAGAGTGTACAACGAACCTTGATATTTCCATCTTTAGCTGACAAATACTCAAAATAGTGATTGTATTTCCAACTCGAAAATGCGCATCTCTCTCTCCTCCCCCATTGTTGTTTGTGTCGCTTCGTGGTAGGTCTATGTATATACACGTGATGTGACCCTCATGCTGAAAACGTGACTAAATTGTCGCATAAGCTAGGCCTACATGACTTGACTCCCAGAGACGCAACAAGAAATCAAATATATATTTTACTATTAATGACAAAATAGTAACGCACAGTGACTTGGACAAGTAACTTTAATCTGATTACTGGTTTGGAAATAGTAACGCGTTAGATTACTCGTTACTGAAAAAAGTGGTCAGATTAGAGTAACGCGTTACTAAGTAGCGCGTTACCGGGATCACTGACTCAGACACACACATACACGCTCTCACACACACATCCATGCACTCACACATACACCCACACATAGAAACACACAGGTGCCATGGATGCCCCCTCTAGTGAAGACCCCAGATTAGAAACAGGATGTCCCTTCCAGAAGGTCTAACTGCTATTGACCCGCTCTGCTGGAGAGTCTGGGCATCCTCTCCTTTCCTGTACTCTTCTCCTCTCCTATCTCCTCTCTCTTCTCTCTTTCCTCATTCTCTCTCTTCTCCTCTCCTCATTCTCTCTCATCTCTCCTCTCCTGTACTCTCCTCCTCTCCCTCTCTCCTCTTTTCCTCTCCTGAAGGGCTGTTATTCCATGTTGTGTTTCGGCTCCAGACTGCTGTTTGAAAACAGCAGCTATCAGTGGCACTGGGCCGTGAGCTCAACGTAGATAAGGGTGTTTTCATACATGGTGGTGAAGTCTCTCTCAGGGAGACACAATGGGCTCGTAGAAAAGGAAACAGTTTTCCTTCGGAGACAAACAGCAGCGTATCTGGTGCTTTGGTCCTGCGTCTCGTTCTTGTCCCTGTCTCATACTCTGCTGTCTCACACACTCAGCCTCGATAGACACCATATCTCCAAGCACCAGCATCAATCTTGACTGTAAATAACGCTGGAACAATGAATGAGATTCCGTTCCTCTGAGACATGTCCACACTATATAAAGCCCCTGTCAGAGGTGTGGTTGTCACAACATCCCATGCACTCAACATGGGGGCAAGTGGGCATGGAAACAGGGCTAGCGAATGTATGGGCAGGATTGGGAAGAGAAGGGACGAAGGATTGATGCTGTTTATATTTAAACTGGGATCTGTAGTTGACAGCTCTGTTGAAAGTGCTCCTGCTAGCTCGGCTATACCTGCGTGTGTGTGTTTGCGTGTCTCTCTGTGTGTGTGTGTGTGTGTGTGTCTCAATGTGTCTCAATGGCAGATGTTCATTCGTGTGCTCTCCTCTTTCACCACACCTCACATGCTTGGCTTGTCATCTGACAGGGAGGGGATGTCTGTCTCCTTGCCATGTGGTTCCATACACTTAACAAAGACACATCCAGCTCCCCCTCTAAAACCTGCCTCTAAACATACCTCCCCCTTTAAAACCTGCCTCTAAACATACCTCCGCCTTTAGAACCTGCCTCTAAACATACCTCCCCCTTTAAAACATGCCTCTAAACATACCTCCGCCTTTAGAACCTGCCTCTAAACATACCTCCCCCTTTAAACCTGCCTTAAAACATACCTCCCCCTATATAACCTGCCTCTAAACATACCTCACCTTTAAAACCTTCCTCTAAACATACCTCACCTTTAAAACCTGCCTCTAAACATACCTCCCCCTTTAAAACCTGACTCTAAACATACCACCCTCTTTAAAACCTGCCTCTAAACATACCTCACCTTTAAAACCTGCCTCTAAACATACCTCCCCCTATAAACAAACATGCAACCATTAACAAATATTTCTCCAGTTAGTCTTAGTGTTGTTCTGAACCAGTCTTTGCTAACATTGTGAGGGAGGGGAGGATTGGTGTGACTTTGTTAGGGAGGCACTTCTGTCCCAACTGTCGGGGAGGCGGGAGGGAGGAGGGGGTGGGAGGAGGGCGGGAAGATGATTTACAGGTGATGGTGCATGAGTGTCTGTGTCAACCCCTTTCAGCAGTAAATGCTCTGTAGCTTAGATCTCTTTCTCTCCTCTTTTTGCTTCCCTTGCAGCCACTGTGAGCCTTGCTCAGAGAGAAGAAAACGCTTGTTTGCACAGGACCCTCTCACCTGTAAATGTTCCTGCAAATTCACACAGTTAGACTGCAAGTCCAGACAACTTGAATTAAACCAAAGAACTTGCAGGTTTGTTTACAATGTTTACGAAGATAAACATGGTGCCTCTCCTCTCATCCCTCCATTCATCAACCGTCTCTCTATGTTGCTTGAGTGTTGTTTCCTGCAGAGAAGTGCATGCTTCTCCCTTGCTTATAGTGGTGCTGTGACGTGTGCATGGTGTGCTGAGGAACCATCTACCTACTGTATGGAACATCATGTGGAGGGCTGTGAGGGTGGGAGAGGGCTGGGGAGGGATGGGAGGGTGAGGGATGGATGAGGGAGGGCTGGGGATAGATGGGGGAGGGCTGGGGAGAATGAGGGATGGATGGATAGATGAGTGAGGGATGGCTGGGGAGAGTGAGGGATGGATGGATAGATGGGTGAGGGATGGCTGGGGAGAGTGAGGGATGGCTGGAGAGAGTGAGGGATGGATGGATAGATGGGTGAGGGATGGCTGGGGAGAGTGAGGGATGGCTGGAGAGAGTGAGGGATGGATGGGGGAGGGCTGGGGAGAGTGAGAGATGGATGGGGAGAGTGAGGGATGGCTGGAGAGAGTGAGGGATGGATGGGGGAGGGCTGGGGAGAGTGAGGGATGGATGGGGAGAGTGAGGGATGGCTGGAGAGAGTGAGGGATGGATGGGGAGAGTGAGGGATGGATGGGGGAGGGCTGGGGAGAGTGAGGGATGGATGGGGTAGGGCTGGGGAGAGTGAGGGATGGCTGGGGAGAGTGAGAGATGGATGGGGAGAGTGAGGGAGGGCTGGGGAGAGTGAGAGATGGATGGGGGAGGGCTGGGGATAGATGGGGGAGGGCTGAGGAGAGTGAGGGATGGCTGGGGAGAGGGAGGGAGGGCTGGGGATAGATGGAGGAGGGCTGGGGAGAGTGAGGGATTGATGGGGGAGGGCGTGGCGCCTGCACTGACTGCTACTCAGATGTCCTCAGAAGAATAATCCCCATTACTTATATGGAAATAAAACCTATTACCATTAGTGCAAACAATGGCTGTACTCAGTCAGCAGCCAGTGAGGATCCTGAATGTGCCTCTCGTGAAACTCTAACCAGGTTTTCTGTCCATGACCTCCCATGACCCCACCCAGGTGACCTTTGAACTCTGGGGCCCCCCACTCACTCAGTGCTGGATTTAGAGAGCCACACACAGGGGTAGGATGTCACATGTTTTCAGTTGGTCACGGGAGGGGAGTTGCTGCCTGATTGGTGGCTGGTGTACTAACCTGCCATCCCTCATGTCCTCCTCAGATGTGACAAACCCAGGAGATGAGAGGAGCAGACAGAGATGAGGAGGAGCAGACAGAGATGAGAGGAGCAGACAGAGATGAGAGGAGCAGACGGAGATGAGAGGAGCAGACAGAGATGAGAGGAGCAGACGGAAATGAGAGGAGCAGACAGAGATGAGAGGAGATGGAGAGGGACACTCACGTGAAGGAATCAGCACTTTGTAACCTGAGGACGCATTCCCTTCAAGGACAGGAGGAGAGAAGTGAGACAGAATCATGAGCAGGAGAGACTTCACCACCTTGTACAATTCTAAGATGATTAATATATATGTATACTTATTATAAAAAGTACGATGACAATGTGTATTTGCTGCTATGAAACGGATGGTTAAATGGTGAATGAATGCGCCAGAGGCATGTGGAGGGGTGTGTTTCTGTGCCAGTTGGTTTGGGCCCATGGTTAGGGTTTGGAACCAAGAGATTTTGTCAAAATCATTAATATTCTATGTAATACTTCACTGGATGTTGGTCTGCTATGGATGTAAATGCCTAAAATGCTTTCTGTACAAAAAAGTGAACTTGTGACCACACCTTCACTTAGGGGTGCAATTTAACATTACTCGCATGAGCCGTCCAAGAAGAAGAGGAGGAGGCATGGGCCGGTATTATATTTTGACGGTATGATAACCTTGAGAATGTATTGAGATTAAAGCTCAAAAACATTTTTTTTAACACAATATTTTAGATTTAAGCAACATATAAAGTTGTTTGAACAGCAGTAAACATGTCAAGTTGAATAGTTTTTTTATTTTTACTAAAAAGAACAATACATTATATTGTTTTAATTGAACTTATACACAGACGGTGGAAGACTTAAACAAAAGTATATACATGAAACCAGCTAAATGTAGGCCGAAATGTTTGTACCAAATCACAGAAATGTAGTAGCAGGGCTCTCAGGTTTTATCAAAAGTTTGGCGTGAGATTACCATTCCATGTTTCTTATTGTCTGGTTTTTAACTCTGTATAACTTGAGACAACTATCAACTCTGCGGAACTCTGCGCTTCTCAGCGTGAGAAATGGTTGAAATGTGTGAGTCTAACAGCAAATGCGTGAGATTGTAGAGACATGTAGTAGGCCAATCAGCTCTTCAGCAGAAAAATATTTTTCTATGGCTCTGGTGTAACGTAAGCTAAAGTGAAACTAGTTGACGCTAGCTAGTTAATTAGCCGTGTTATGTGCCTCAATCGGTAGCATGCCAATAATACTGTTCAAAGTTTATTTCACCAGTGCTAAACATGCCAACTCTCTTAACTTGTTGCAACCGGAGGGTTACTATATCCGCTGCGTAAAACCTGAGGGATTCCTGCACTTTCCGTCTTTGACGAGACAATTAAAAAAAAATGCAGCAATGGTATAACAGAAAATTAGAGGGGTATTGAAACCGTGACTTTTTCAAACCGCGGTATACCTTGACACCGGTAACCGGCCCATGCCTAAAGAGGAGTAGAGGAGTGGACGGGGGTGTAAGAGGAAGTGGAGGGCTGCTGGAAGTGGACAAAAAGACTAACATCTAGTAAGATTTAGTATGAGAATTCTTTTGAAGGGATATTTAAAGTGGGTATATATGGAATATATATAGAACATGACAGCAGTGTTTAACGAAATGCTGTTGAAAAATCAAGATAATTTAATGTGTTTGTGTGTTGCACATCTGTGACAGGTCATCAAGAAGATGATCTGTAAATAATCACATAATATCCCATTGAGTAGAATACTTCCTCTTGTGTAGAATTTTTGAATATGTGTTTTGTGTATTTTATTTATATTTATATGCAATGTTATGGTGGATGTTAAATCTATCTGCATTTTCACTGCTGTGTCTGGACGTTAAATCTATCTGCATTTTCACTGCTGTGTCTGGACATGGACACAAAGAAGAAGACGACTTTTTTTGTACAAAAAAAGAAAAGAAGTGAACGATACTTTGACATTCCTGAATAATACATCTGGGGGAGGATCCTCCCAGCGTCAACACGTGAAATTATGAGGCGGTTGTTGTCGTTCTGGACTCAAGTCAGGATATGTTGTTGATGCACAGAGACATGGTAGAGGCTGAGACTGTGGATCTCGACTGAGCTACGGGAACCTACAGAACCGCAACACTACCCACGAGAACGATGCCCTCTGGTGAAGATAAACATTCTATTTGTATTTAATTGTCTGCTGTTTTTTATCTATCCTGTACAGCCACATTTTAGTGTTTGTTCACATTAATATATTTATTGGTACTGTAAATGAGACATTTGACTATATTAATAACATTTCTTTTATGTAACTACTAAAACTTATTTATTTTTTAAATATATTGTTTTTTATTAAACCAAAAAATTATTTTGGTTTGGAGGACTATCTTTTTAGCACTATGATGTCATTTACATCATCAGCTACATTCACCCTAACATTCCCCACAACATGATATATCTCCTACGGATGATTAATACAGGACAAAGTGAAGCTGTTACACAGGATATCTATAGGATGCAGTATATGTATAGGATACAGGACATAAGTATGATACAGGATATCTATAGGATACAGGATATATACAGGATGCAGTATATGTATAGCATACAGGAGATATACAGGATATCTATAGGATGCAGGATATATATAGGATGCAGGATATCTATAGGATACAGGATATCTATAGGATGCAGTATCTGTATAGGATACAGTATATATATAGGATGCAGTATATGTAAATGATACAGGATATAAGTATGATACAGGATATCTATAGGATACAGGATATATACAGGATGCAGTATATGTATAGCGTACAGGATATATTTATGATATAGGATATACGTTTGATACAGGACATATACAGGATATGTATAGAATACAGAATATATATATGATACAGGATATGTATAGCATACAGGATATATACAGGATAGATACAGGGTGCAGTATATGTATAGGATACATGATATGTATAGCATACAGGATATATACAGGAAGCATAATATGTATAGCTTACAGGATATATACAGAATATCTATATATATAGACAGTATATTCTGTATATATATTCAACAACGTTTTAGTTTTTTTCCAAGCCAGTTTTTGCTTCACAGCCAACATGTCCAAAAAACACTGCTTAAACAAGGGTTATGTAATGACTTAAAGCGTACGTGATTGTGTCACACACAAGCTTTCACCACAAAAGAGGGTAATTTCCTTGTGAATTTGTGGAGATCACCAATTCATTTTAAAAACTGCATCCGTTTTCCAGTAGAATATGTGACGCTGATTTACAAGGAAAGAGATTAAGCACACAGCGTCTTTTGGTTTGTAAGCCGTTGTTCAGGACATAGCATGTTTCCAGGCAGATAAGGATCTGGTTTCTGTTGTCTACAAGATGTTGATGCAGGAAGTTTTCAGTTAAACAGCTACCCTCACAGTCCTAATCCTAACCCTAGGGGACTAGGTCTGGACTAGGTCAGGTGACTACATTCTGGACTAGGTCAGGGGACTAGGTCAGGACCAGGGCTGGACTAGATCAGGTGACTATGTCTGAATTAGGTCTGGACTAGATCATGGGACTAGGTCTGGACTAGTTCTGGATATGATCTGTACTAGGTATGGACTAGGTCTAGATATGATCTGTACTAGGTCTGGACTAAGTCAGGTGACTACATCTGGACTAGGTCAGGGGACTAGGTCAGGACCAGGGCTGGATTAGATCAGGTGACTATGTCTGAATTAGGTCTGGACTAGATCATGGGACTAGGTCTGGACTAGTTCTGGATATGATCTGTACTAGGTCCAGGGACTAGGTCCAGGGACTAGGTCCAGGGACTAGGTCCAGGGACTAGGTCCAGGGACTAGGTCCAGGGACTAGGTCTGGAGTGGTGGAATGGACCGGTGTTCATGGGAATGTGTTGGACAAGGAGCAGGACAGAAGCACTCATTGGGACCATGGAGACCACAATGGACAAGAGTTACAATGGAGACCCTGCTGTCCTGCTTCCAGAACTGGAGCTGTGACCTTTAGCAGAAGACCAGGACCATGGACACTGGTCCTCTGCTAGCCACAGCTAGCCACAGGTTAGCCACAGCTAACCCTAACCAACCAGGCTCAATCACTTGTACATTGCCGAATGATCTCTTGAACAGGACATGAAACACCTTAACCTCTACCATCAGAGGCCTTGTGGAGCTCTATTCCCTCAGGAATGCAGCAAATGATTTCATGTGTGATCAGGGAGGAATGTGTGAGTAGGGCCAGCCCTGACCTCGTGCTAACAAGGACTTATGCTGCTGGACTTTCAACCACTTCTTTGGCCGCAATATGCTACTTTCATTAACCTTAACCCTTAATGACAGGAACCTTGACTTCAATGTATGTGTGTGTGTGTGTTGGCGGTGTGTCTGGGAGGTGTGTGTGTGTGTACTGCTTTCTTGAGTCCTGCTGTGAGATGTGAACACCAGACAGACATGCAGGATAGTGGGAAAACAGGTACTGTGGCTTTAGGAGTTCACATGCTGTCACAAGAGCAATGTGTCTGAGATCAGGTAGACCTGGCTTGCTTCCGGCAGTGGAAACTATTTTACTACACACAGTACTTGATTCACACTCCATTACACCTGTAAACTCTGGGATTTTCTCAGACGCTACAGGCAATGTTCCCTCTAAAGGCCGATATATGCTTCTGCGTTTTGTTTTTTTGCGTTTTTGCTTGAAACGTCTCTCACTGCCAGTTGATGTCTGCCACAGCCCCAAGGATAAGTCCCCCCCCCACACACACACACACAAACATAAACACACACACGCAGGTTAAGGTAAATGAAGAGTGAATGTAACTTTGTGT